>NC_082671.1:57217407-57522222 GCF_025265405.1 Mesoplodon densirostris
ATCAAGGTAATTCTGGTCTCACAAGATTAGTAAGTATTCTCTTCTATTTTCTGTGAAAGATTGTGTAAAATTTATATTAATTCTTGTTTAAATGTTCAGTAAAATTTTCCAGTAAATTCATCTGGGCATGGAGTTTTCTTTGTTGTACAGCTTTTAACTAAAAAATCAATTGCTTTAATAGATTTAGGACTATTCAAGTCACCTATTTCTTCTTGAGTGAGTTTTGATAGTTTGCATCTTTCAAGTGGTTCATTCACTTTAAGTTGTTGAATTTATGGACATAAAGTTATTCATAATATTCCCTGATTATCTTTTTCTACTGTTATACTTATAAAAATGTATCCTCTTTAATTCCTGATATTGGTAATTTATGTATTCTCCTTTTCTTGGCCACTTCAGGTAGGGAGTAATAAATTGTATTGCTCTTTTCAAAGAAACTTTTTTTGGTTTAATTTATTTCTTTATTGTTTTTCTGTTTTTAGGGGTTCCCCCCCATTTTACCTTTATTATTTCCTTTCTCCTGCTGACTTTGGGTTGGATTTGCTCTTCTTTTTCTAATTTATTAATATAATATTTAGGTTATTGATTTGGGACCTTTCTCTCTCTTTTTTCAATATAAGCCTTTCATACTACATGAAAAGTTTTCAGTAGTATCTAGTTAAAACTAAGCATTTGGATATGGATTTCATTTAATTTGAATGGAGTTTCAGTCAATGGGAAACAATGCTTCCCATAGCTTCAAATACACACAAAGCAGCAAAGAGTCATGTAAATGCTGCTACTAAATTTATTCAAGTGCTATTTGAATACAAAAATAAGATGACCGTTATGGAAAGAGACAAGTAAAATGAATCCTAGCCACCTCGGTTCTGTCCGCTAGTCACGGAAGCAGGTACTTAAGGACATTCTCAGGATCAACTGAATCTTCAGGTTGAAAAACTTAAAAGTGCAATGTATGAAACTCATAAAAAATGATACACTTCACCCAGACTCTAGAATCAACAAGAATTTAATAAAGTTAATCAAATAATTGTGGTTCAATTGCACATAAATTTGAATTGTTTTCCCATTAAAGAATGCCTGTCTGTAAATTATTACAGGGAAAGCCATTTTCAAGTTAATGTTTCAACCATTAGAAAATACAAAGGACATTTTCCTTAATTAGATGCAGCTCTCTTTCCTTCTAGTTTATCATTACCTTTGTTAGGTGGAATCAGATTAGTACTCAAATTTATTGACATGTGTGATTCAATGACACTATTTGTTTAGAGTTCATCATATACCTGGTGGAATAAACTCATTAATTATAAATGAATTGTTATGTAGTCATCATCTAAAATGAGTCAGTGCTGTTCTCCAGAGTCATTATAATGAATGTGAACACAGCTGGAATAAATATCTCTGTGAAGGTTACAGGCTTTATTCTGAAATATTTAAGGCTCTTGTTTCTTCTTATTTTTTGAAGACCTCTTGTTCAGGAAAAATGACTTGATCTCCCTTTGAGGAAGATTGTTACATGCATTTACTTTCTATTTTATCAAAGCTATGTATATTCCATTGTGGCATCTTAGTAACTATGGGAACATGGAAAAGCCAGGATTACCCTGGCTGTTTTTGTTTGGTCAGTTTTCTGTATTCAAGAGAATCTGGAGAAGAATGACCTTTGCGGTTTCTGATGGCTGCTAAGTGATATTGTTATTATACAAGGTTCTCCTATCTTCAATCCTCTCCCTGATTTCTTACTGTTTCCTTAAGAATGGGGAATCGTATGCCGCATGAAAGAGTCAACCTCGTAGTTTTGGTTTTGGGATTTACAGTCCAGCTTGGAATTTGGTGCTACAATTCTTTCTAGTGTCTAACAGTGAAAGTGGGTAGAATCTGAAAATATAACCATGGGTGGAGAGATTCACCAGAATAGTGTTACAAAACACTGCTTTAGAATTATGCAAATGCATACAGTATTCCAGAACCCTGCTTTTAATCAATAGTCACCAATATGTCATTATGACATGCATGTTATATACCAATTAATGTTCAAAATCGGAGAATACAATCAATAATCAAAGGAATTATATTTCATCAGTGCACAAAACTATTCCATTTTTCTAGGATGTGATAGCAGATTAGCCCATCTCACAGTTAACGCCACCATGGGAATGTCAGGAGAGAGTCCAGAGTGAAACAAATTGACTTAGAATTACTGTGTTATATTTTATATAACTCAACCATGCAGATTAAGCTCCTGTGTGTGAGAGTGATGAAATGATGTGTCTTGAAGGAATTCCTGAGATGCAAAATCACTTTTCATCACCGCCCCCTTCCCTACCTTTCAGACTATCTGACAAATTTGCCAGGACATTTTTTTTAGAATACAGTGATAGTCAGATACATTGAGTATGATGGGCATATGGTCACAGTGTGAAGCTTCTTTTAGGAAATGTTTTTCTTCATCTTATGAAAAAACATGGTTATTGTATCAAGCAAGTGAATGTTTTCTGCTTTTTGAATCCTTGTTAATATATATTAAATATTATTTATTCAAGTGGCAATACTTCATTAGGCATAAAAAATTAAACATTGAACCGACAAGAAATTAAATGTAAATACTTATGTTTGTTAATGAAAAAGGATCAGGGAAAGGAGGGAGGCAAGGAATATATTCTGTAAATAATATTTTCGTTTATAAAACTACCACTATGTATTGTTACATGTATTCACTCTCACTGGTGCCTTTATTCTCTGTCCTTCCCTCTTTCCTCACTCTCTCCTTTCTGGTTTTCCCCTTCCTCACAAGCCCCATTGCCTGGCCTGCTTCCTGTTGTCAAATACCGTTGCAGATTAATGACTCTGTCCTCTCCTGAGACTTTCCACGATGCTCTTGTCTTCCCTGCAGGGGTGAAAACTACACCAGTTATCACTCTAAATATTCATGTATTTGATAAGACATGGTCTTAGTGAGCTGAGTACGGAGTCTATTGCCTAAAAAAATCAAAACAAAAAATAAGAGAAGCTCTTCACAGTTACAGATGGGTGGTTGATGCACATAGGAGAGAACAATTTACTGCTCCTCATTCATTCATTCAATAATTGTGTGTTTTAGTATCACTCTGTGCTTAACAGATGAAGGTACTGGGGATATAAAGAAGAATAAGGTTCTATGGGAGATTAAATGAGTTTTACATATCATTTTTCTTTGAGAAATCAGGAGAAACTTAAGAAGAAACAAATTGAAAGTGGAATGAATGAATAACCTGAAGTTAAGTTAGGTAAGTGTGGTTTTCAAAATGAAATGTCTGTTATAGTCTCCCCACAACATTCCTTCTGGAAGAATGGGGGAGGAGTGTGGAGTAGGGACCAAGCCCTCAGACTCCTGAGTCACTGCAGTGTCCGTACCCTAGCTTGTCATTTACTATCTGAGAGATGGTATGATTTCTGAGGCGAGTGACTGTCTCTGTTTCACTCACTGATGTAGCCTAAGTGACTGAAACAGTAGGTGTTCGATAAATGTGCAAAGAGTATTTGAAGAAAGAACTGAATTTGGGTTGTAACTTCACCCCTCTTCCTTGGTGTTTTCATCTGTAGAAGAAGTTTCTCCCTAATAGAGTTTGAGCCCTAGTTGAGGATGGAAAGCTTAGAAGAGTGTCTGGCACAGAGTAAGGGCTCAATAACTGTTAGTTCTATAGCTCTTCAGCAACTGTTCATCATGCATGTACTTCCTGCTAGGCACCATGTTGGACAGTGAGTACATGAGAGTGAAACAAACAAGCATACACAGTCCTTGCCTTCCAGGGGGAGCGAGGGGCACAGACAGCAAACACACACACACACACAAGTATAATGACAAGTTGTGATGAGTGCCAGGAAAGAAAAGAACATGGGAGGTAATAAGGAGCACAACCTAACTTGGATTATGAGTCAAGTGAGATGTCCTTGAAGAATGATATTTAAATTGATACCTGATGGCTGAGAAGAAATTAATCCAGAGTAGGTGAGAGGCATGCTCCACAGACAAAAGGAATAGGGATGTAGGGGTGCAGACCCCAAAGTAGTAAAGTGATCGGTGCACTATGTACCTGGACTGCACATCTCCAGACTTTTATATGAGAAAGAGAAAGACTCCTTTATTATTAAGACCACTGCTGTTTTTGTTTTGTTGTTGTTATTAGCTGCCAAACTTAATCATAATTACTCTAAATGCCCTTCTCTCCCACCCCACCAGATTTTTTAACATCTCTAAAATCTGAATGCTTCTTACAACGAATGATATCTTATAATAATTACAGTGTTCTTGCCTTTCTTAGTGGAACATATAATTATGTAACCTATTTTAATTGATGGCAGTTTATATTTGATGAAATAAGGTGATATATTGTAACATAATACCATTGTAAAATATACACAAGATAAAAACAAATTTTTATGTAAAGAAAGAAAATATTTAAATATGTTAATTAAAAATTTATTGGTGGCATAAAACTTCTTAGCTCTCATAATATATTTAGAACAATGTGGTTGAATATGTTTCATTATTTAAAAAATTTTGTTTATTTAAGTACTAAATTCAGTTTATTTAAGTACTTGGTATTATGTCATAATTGAGAAAGATACTTCACAAGGATATGTACATCTAAACTAAAGAAGTTTAGTAAAGATGAGCTACACTTACTAAATCACAATATTCATTATTTAATCCCAACCAACAGTAAAGCCAACATTTTTGCTTAAAGCCAGCTCATAAATTTTCATCTTTCCTTATGTCAATCGGTTGTTTTTGCAAACTAAATAGAAGATACTGAATTTTTACATTGATTTAAACTCAGTGTAATTCATTCTATTTAGAATATTTTTTTAAAGTTAGAAATTTGTTTGCAAGAATTTCAAATATGCATATATGAAAATTTTTATAGAAGACATACTTACATTATTATTATCAACAAAAGCACAATCCATATTTCCTGACATCAATTTTCGACATGCGAACTTCATGACATAAGTCTCTTTTGAAAAACAGTTATATTTTTCATTTGTTGGCTGCCTTCTTGTCAGAGTTGTTAAGTTGTCATAATTTTCCCCTTGTGATGTGGCTAAGAGCTTTAATCAGATGCTAAGGGGAGGATTAGCTCTACTATTTTCTTTTTCATTTGTGCTGCATTTTTAATCCTCTATCCGATGTGAGTGTATGTGTGTGTACTAGTATGTGCACATGTGTACCTGCACAGTTTTTAGTCAGGAATCACTTAGAACCACTTGTCCACTTTGTGAATGTTATTTTAATTAAAATGATATAATTAATACAAGTGTTTTCTTAGGTAAAGCATGCCTATATTTCAATACCCAGTGTATGAACATGGCCAATAAAATTGTGGTTTTCCCTGTGTCATACCTGAATTGAAACCTGAGTAACAGACCTGGTGAGGGTATGGTGGTCTGTTTGAATATTAAATATCAGTAAAGTCAAATTCCTTTCCTGTTTTTAGATAAAAATTAAATATTAATGAGTTCTAAAGTTTACTTCCCATATCCTAGTGGATTGATTGCCTAGTGCACCGCTGGGGGTCAAGACACTCTGGAAACCTGGTTTATAAGAGAAATTCCTTAGCTTTGAATTCATAGTATTCCTCAAAATGCTTCCCACTCACATCTCCACATTTATTCTTCATTTTTTTCTTTCACAACTCTCCAGAATTCTCTAATTTACCTTCTTCTTCCAGGATACAGTGAAGATAGTGCTGTGCTTCTCCAACTTTAAAGTGCATACAAATCACTTAGGGATCTGGTTACAGTGCAGATTCTGAATCAGTAGGTCTGGGGTGGGGTCTGAGATTCCGAATCTCTAATAAACTCCCAGGTGATACTGCTGCTGCTGGTCCATGGATGACTTTGAGTAAAAAGGAAATAGAGGTGAAAACACTGTCAGAAATACATTTTACTAATTCCTTAATTTGGGAAAGCCACACCTTGACTCTCAGGTTTTTCATACCTATCCTACAGTGTCCATTCATTCATTTATTTTTTAATTCATTCAACAAATATTTATTGAACACCTAATATATATCAGACATTATGACAGTTGCTGACAAATATGAGGTTTCAGGTATCAAGGAGTTGAGTCTAGTGGATTGTTGGGTGAACTAAATGACTTACCTTAAATGGATGTACATATCAATATATTTATATGTATGCATACATTTAAGTATCATGGATACACAGATACATGTTTCATAACACACACACACATATATGTGTATACACACACACACTTTCCTACCTGAGGCCTTTGGCTCACATTTTCCCTTCAGACTGCAATATCCTACCCTCATCTCTTTCCTTGCCTAATTCTACCCCACTTTTCTGCACCAAGACTTTTCCTTTCCCTCCAAACTGAGTAAATGCTCTTTCTTCTTTTGTTCCTGCTTATTTTGTGCACCATTCATCAGACACATAGAAAATGCTGAAAAGGTTATTACTTCTTTTTTGATAGTAGTGTTTGATTCTTAATCTTTTTAGGGGAGGGATAATGTCTCATATTTTTGAAATATAGTTCATTACATTTAGAAGAAGCTCAGTCATATTAACCAACAATGACCATATTATTTTTAGTTTTTAAACATTATATAATGTGGTCTAACACTAACTCAGATATTCTGTGATCTCTTTTTTATTATTCATTAGTTTTCAGTTAAATGGTATTTTTGCTCACAAGTTACAGTATTTATATGATGAGGTGAACTCATAGAAACAGAGAGTAGAATGGTGGTTGCCAGGGGCAGGTGGGTAGGGGACATGGGGAGAGGATGATAAAAGGGTACAAACTTTCAGTTATAAAGTGAATAAGGTCTGAGGAGCTAATGTATAACATGGTGACTATAGTTCATAATATTGTATTATATAAATGAAATTTGCTAAGACAGTAGGACATAAGTGTTCTCACCAAAAAAGAAAAAATAAGTATATATGTGAGGTTATGGATTAGGTGTTGGTTACTCAATTGTGGAAAGCTCTCACAATGTATATGTTTATCAAATGATAACATTACACATTTTCAATATATTACAGTTTTATTTGTCAATTAAACCTCAATAAACCTGAAAAAGAACTTAAAACTATAGATTACAAATGACAAATGTTAAAGAAACCATAATGAAACACAGTTTAAATAAGATGTTGTTTTAATGGTTATCCATTTGATATCCATTCTATTACTGTTCCTTGAAGATCCAACCATGTTTTATACCCTGTTTAATTCAGAGTACCCATCGTACTCTTATGTAGTAATCACACAGTCCAGTAGTTGAAAAATAAATATTAGAGACATTATTTTTCACAATTCAAGTTTTTCATTATTATACTCAACCACATAGTACAAGAAAGAGACAAAAAAGAAAAAAAATGTAACAGGAAGATCTTCCTTGCATTATGTCATTTTAAAATGAGCCTTATATTTTATGTCCTGTTCCTTTACTACTTAAAAAAATTTTAATTAGAAAATTTTAAATGTTTGCTTTATTTTCTGAAATTTTTCTTTCTTTATACAATTTTTAAAGGTTGCTTTCCACTTACAGTTATTACAAAATATTGGCTATATACCCCATGTTGTACAATACAACCTTGAGCCTATCTTACACCCAACAGTTTGTACCTCACACTCCCCCACCCCTATATTGCCCCTCCCCGCTCTCACTGGTAATATTCACTAGTCTGTTGTATTTCTTAGATTCCACATATAAGTGACAGCATATGGTATTTGTCTTTCTCTGTCAGACATATTTCACCTAGCATAATGCCTTCCAAGTCCATCCATGTTCCTACAAATGGCAAAATATCATTCTTTTGTTTTTTGGCTGTGTAATATTCCATTGTGTGTATGTGTGTGTGTGTGTGTGTGTGTGTGTGTGTGTGTGTGTGTGTGTGTATATATATATATATATATATATATATATATATATATATATATATACCACATCTTCTTCATCCATTCTTCTGTTGATGGACACTTAGGTTGCTTCCATATCTTGGCAATTGTAAATAATGTTGCTATGAATATTGGGGTTCATGCATCTTTATGAATTAGTGTTTTTGAAATTTTCAGATATATACTCAGGAGTGGAATTGCTGAGGCATACAGTAATTCTATTTTAGTTTCTTAAGAAACCTCCACACTGTTTTCCACAGTGGTTGCACCAATTTACATTCCCACCAAGAGTATACAAGGATTCTGTTTTCTCTACATCCTCACCAATATTTGTTATCTGTAGATATATATTTTTTAACATCTTTATTGGAGTATAATTGCTCTACAATGGTGTGTTAGTTTCTGCTTTATAACAAAGTGAATCAGCTATACATATATATATATTCCCATATCTCCTCTCTCTTGCGTCTCCCTACCACCTTCCTTATCCCACCCCTCTAGGGGGTCACAAAGCACCAAGCTGATCTCCCTGCACTATGCAGCTACTTCCCACTAGCTATCTGTTTTACATTTGGTAGTGTATATAAGTCAATGCCACTCTCTCACTTTGTCTCAGCTTACCCTTCCCCCTCCCTGTGTCCTCATGTCCATTCTCTACATCTACATCCTTATTCTTTTCTTGCCCTTACGTTCTTCAGAACCTTTTTTTTTTTTAGATTCCATATATATGTGTTAGCATGTGGTATTTGTTTTTCTCTTTCTGACTTACTTCACTCTGTATGATAGACTCTAGGTCCATCCACCTCCTACAAACAACTCAATTTTGTTTCTTTTTATGACTGAGTAATATACCATTGTATTTATTTGCCACATCTTCTTTATCCATTCATATGTTGATGGACACATAGGTTGCTTCCATGTCCTGGCTATTGTAAATAGAGAAGAAATGAACATTGTGGTACATGACTCTTTTTGAATTACGGTTCTCTCAGGATATATGACCAGTAGTGGGATTACTGGGTCATATGGTAGTTTTATTTTTAGTTTTTAAAGAAATCTCCATACTTTTCTTTATAGTGGCTGTATCAATTTACATTCCCACTAACAGTGCAAGAGGGTTCCCTTTTCTCCACACCCTGTCGAGCATTTATTGTTTGTAGATTTTTTGATGATGACCATTCTGACCGCTGTGAGGTGATATCTCATTGTAGTTTTGATTTACATTTCTCTAATGATTAGTGATGCTGAATATCCTTTCATGTGTTTGTTGCCAATCTGTATATCTTCTTTGGAGAAATATCTATTTAGGTCTTCTGCCCATTTTTGGATTGGGTTGTTTTGTTTTTTGATATTGAGCTGCATGAGCTGCTTGTAAATTTTGGAGATTAATCCTTTGTCAGTTGTTTTGTTTGCAAATATTTTCTCCCATTCTGAGGGTTGTCTTTTTGTCTTGCTTATGATTTCCTTTGCTGTGCAAAAGCTTTGACATTTCATTAGGTCCCATTTGTTTATTTTTGTTTTTATTTCCATTTCTCTAGGAGGTGGGTCAAAAAGGATCTTTCTGTGATTTATGTCATAGAGTATTCTCCCTATGTTTTCCTCTAAGAGTTTGATGGTGTCTGGCCTTACATTTAGGTCTTTAATACATTTTGAGTTTATTTTTGTGTATGGTGTTAGAGAGTGTTTTAATTTCATTCTTTTACATGTAGCTTTCCAGTTTCCCCGGCAACACTTATTGAAGAGGCTGTCCTTTCTCCATTGTATATTCTTGCCTTCTTTATCAAAAATAAGGTGACCATATGTGTGTGGGTTTATCTCTGGGCTTTATATCCTGTTCCATTGATTGATTTTTCTGTTTTTGTGCCAGTACCATACTGTCTTGATTACTGTAGATTTGTAGTAGAGTCTGAAATCTGAGAGCCTGATTCCTCCAGCTCCATTTTTCTTTCTCAAGATTGCTTTGGCTATTCGGGGTCTTTTGTGTTTCCATACAAATTGTGCAATTTTTTGTTCTAGTTCTGTGAAAAATGCCATTGGTTGTTTGATAGGGATTGCATTGAATTTGTAGATTGCTTTGAGTAGTAGAGTCATTTTCACAATGTTGATTCTTCCAATCCAAGAAAATGGTATATCTCTCCATCTATTTGTATCATCTTTACTTTCTTTCATCAGTGTCTTATAGTTTTCTGCATACAGGTCCTTTGTCTCCTTAGTAGGTTTATTCCTAGGAATTTTATTTTATTTTTTTGCAATGGTAAATGGGAGGGTTTCCTTAATTTCTCTTTCAGATTTTTCATCATTAGTGTATAGGAATGCAAGAGATTTCTGTGCATTAATTTTGTATCCTGCTACTTTACCAAATTCATTGATTAGCTCTAGTAGTTTTCTGTTAAAGTCTTTAGGATTTTCTACATATAGTATCGTGATCTGCAAACAGTGACAGCTTTACTTCTTCTTTTCTTATTTGGATTCATTTTATTTCTTTTTCTTCTCTGATTGCTGTGGCTAAAACTTCCAAAACTATGCTGAATAATAGTGGTGAGAGTGGACAACTTTGTCTTGTTCCTGATGTTAGGGGAAATGATTTCAATTTCTCACCATTGAGAACGATGTTGGCTGTGGGTTTGTCATATATGGCCTTTATTATGTTGAGGTAAGTCCCCTCTATGCTGACTTTCTGGAGAACTTTTATCATAAATGGGTGTTGAATTTTGTCCAAAGGTTTTCCTGCATCTGTTGAGATGATCATTTGATTTTTCTCCTTCAATTTAATTGAAGGAGAAAAAACCGTTAATACGGTTTATCACATTGATTGATTTGTGTGTATTGAAGAATCCTTGCATTCCTGGAATAAACCCCTTTTGATCATGATGTATGATCCTTTTAATGTGCTGCTGCATTCTGTTTGCTGTTTGAGGATTCTTGAATCTATTTTCATCAGTGATATTAGCCTGTAGTTTTTGTTATTTGTGACATCTTTATCTGGTTTTGGTGTCAGGGTGATGATGGTCTCATAGAATGAGTTTGGGAGTGTTCCTCCCTCTGCTCTATTTTGGAAGAGCTTGAGAAGGATAGGTGTTAGCTCTTCTCTAAATGTTTGATAGAATTCTCCTGTGAAGACTTCTGGCCCTTGGTTTTTGTTTGTTGGAAGATTTTTAATCACAGTCTCAATTTCAGTGCTTTTGATTGGTCTGCTTATATTTTCTATTTCTTCGTGGTTCAGTCTTGGAAGGTTGTGCTTTGCTAAGAATTTGTCCATTTCTTTCAGGTTGTCCACTCTATTGGCATATAGTTGATTGCAGTAATCTCTCATGATCTTTTGTATTTCTGCAGTGTCATTTGTTACTTCTCCTTTTTAATTTCTATTTCTATTGATTTGTGTCTTCTCCCTTTTTTTCTTGATGAGTCTGACTAATGGTTTATCAAATTTGTTTATCTTCTTAAAGAATCAGCTTTTAGTTTTATTGTTCTTTGCTATTTTTCCTTGACTTCTTTTTCATTTATTTCTATCTGTGCTTTATGATTTCTTTCCTTCTGCTAACTTTGGGTTATTTTTTTGTTCTCCTTCCTCTAATTGCTTTACGTGTAAGGTTAGGTAGTTTATTTGAGATGTTTCTTGTTTCTTGATGTAGGATTTTATTGCTATCAACTTCCCGCTTAGAACAGCTTTTGTTGCATCCCATAGGTTTTGGGTCATCGTGTTTTCATTGTCATTTTATTCTAGGTATTTTTTTATTTCCTCTTTGATTTCTTCAGTGATCTCTTGTTTATTTAATAGCATATTGTTTAGCCTACATGTGTTTCTATTTCTTACAGATTTTTTTGGTAATTGATATCTAGTCTCATAACATTGTGGTTGGAAAAGATACTTGATGCAAATTCAATTTTCTTAAATTTACCAAGGCTTGATTTGTGACCCATGATATGATCTATCCTGGAGAATGTTCCATCCACACTTGAGAAGAAAGTATATTCTGTTGTTTTTGGATGGAATGCCCTATAAATATCAACTAAGTCCATCTTGTTTAGTGTGTCATTTAAAGCTTGTGTTTCCTTATTTACTTTCATTTGGGGTCATCCGTCCATTGGTGAAAATGGGGTGTTAAAGTCTGCTACTATGATTGTGTTACTGTTGATTTTCCCTTTTATGGCTGTTAGCATTTTCCTTATGTATTGAGATGCATAAATATTTACAATTGTTCTCTCTTCTTCTTGGATTGATCCCTTGGTCATTATGTAGTGTCCTTCTTTGTCTCTTGTAATTGTCTTTATTTTAAAGTCTATTTTGTCTGATATGAGAATTGCTACTCCAGCTTTCTTTCTTTTTTTTTTTCCAGTATGCCGGCCTCTCACTGTAGTGGCCTCTCCCATTGTGGAGCACAGGCTCCAGACATGCAGGCTCAGTGGCCATGGCTCACGGGCCCAGCCGCTCCGCGGCATATGGGATCTTCTTGGACTGGGGCATGAACCCGTGTCCCCTGCATTAGCAGGCGGACTCTCAACAACTGCCCCACCAGGGAAGCCCAAGAATTGCTACTCCAGCTTTCTTTTGATTTCCATTGCATTGACTATCTTTTTCCATCCCCTCACTTTCAGTCTGTATGTGTCCCTATGTCTGAAGTGGGTCTCTTGTAGACAGTATATATATGGGTCTTGTTTTTGTATCCATTCAGCCAGTGTATGTCTTTTGGTTGGAGCATTTAATCCATTTACATTTAAGGTAGTTATTGATATGTATGTTCCTATTACCATTTTCTTAATTGTTTTGTGTTTGTTATTGTAGATCTTTTCCTTCTCTTGTGCTTTGTGCCTAGAGAAGTTCCTTTAGCATTTATTGTAAAGCTGGTTTGGTGGTGCTGAATTCTCTTAGCTTTTGTTTGTCTGTTAAGATTTTAATTTCTCCATTGAATCTGAATGAGATCCTTGCTGGGTAGAGTAATCTTGGTTGCACATTTTTCCCTTTCATCACTTTAAATATGTCCTGCCACTCCCTTCTGTCTTGCAGAGTTTCTGCTGAAAGATCAGCTGTTAACCTTAGGGGGATTCTGATGTATGTTTTTTATTGTTTTTCCCTTGCTGCTTTTAATATTTTTTCTTTGTTTTTAATTTTTGTTAGTTTGATTAATATGTGTCTTGGTGTGTTTCTCCTTGGATTTATCTTGTCTGGGACTCTCTGTGCTTCCTGGACTTGATTAACTGTTTTCATTCCCATATTAGGGAATTTTTCAACTATATCCTCTTCAAATATTTTCTCTGTCCCTTTTTTTTACTCTTCTTTTTCTGGGACCCCTATAATTCGAATGTTGGTGCATTTAATGTTGTGACAGAAGTCTCTGAGACTGTCCTCAATTTTTGTCATTCTTTTTTCTTTATTCTGCTCTGTGGTAGTTATTTTCACTATTTTATCCTCCAGGTCACTTTTCCATTCTTCTGCCTCAGTTATTCTGCTACTGGTTCCTTCTAGAGAATTTTAAATTTCATTTATTGTGCTGTTCATCACTGTTTGTTTGCTCTTTAGTTCTTCTAAGTCCTTGTTAAACGTTTCTTTTATTTTCTCCATTCTATTTCCAAAGTTTTGGATCATCTTTACTATCATTAATCTGAATTCTTTTTCAGGTAGACTGCCTATTTCCTCTTCATTTGTTTGGTCTAGTGGGTTTTTGCCATGCTCCTTCATCTGCTGTGTGTTTCTCTGTCTTCTCATTTTGCTTATCTTACTGTGTTTGAGATCTCCTTTTCACAGGCTGCAGGTTCGTAGTTCCCATTGTTTTTGGTGCCTATCCCCAGTGGCTATGTTTGGTCAGTAGGTTGTGTAGGCTTCCTGGTGGACGAGACTGATGCCTGTGTTCTGGTGGATGAGGCTGGATCTTGTCCTTCTGGTGGGCAGGACCACATCTGGTGGTGTGCTTTGAGGTGTCTGTGACCTTATTATGATTTTTGGAAGCCTCTCTGCTAATGGGTGGGGTTCTGTTCCTGTCTTGGTAGTTGTTGGCATAGGGTGTCTAGCACTATATCTTGTTGGTTGTTGAGTGGGGCTCAGTTTTAGCATTGAGATGGAGATCTCTGGGAGAGCTTTTGCTGTTTGATATTACGTGGAGCCAGGAGGTCTCTGGTGGATGATTGTCCTTAACTCGGCTCTCCCACATCAGAGGCACAGGCCTGACACCTGGCCGGAGCACCAAGACCCTGTTAGCCACACGGCTCAGAAGAAAAGGGAGAATGAAAGAAAGAAAGAAAGAAAGAAAGAAAGAAAGAGAGAAAGAAAGAAAAGAAAGTTATTAAAAAATAAATATTATTAAAAATCAAAAAATTAGAAAGTAATAAAAAAAGAGGAAAGAAAGAAAGAAGAGAGCAACCAAACCAAAAAACAAATTCACCAATGATAACAAGCGCTAAAAACTATATTTAAAAAAACTTCCAAAAAATGGACAGAGAGAACCCTAGGACAAATTTAAAAGCAAAGCCATACAAACAAAATCATACAAAGTCCACCGCCTCAATTTTGGGATGATTCGTTGTCTATTCAGGTATTGCAGAGATGCAGGGTACATCAAGTTGATTGTGAAGATTTAATCTGCTGCTCCTGAAGCTGCTGGAAGAAATTTCCCTTTCTCTTCTTTGTTCTCACAGCTCGTGGGGTTCAGCTTTGGATTTGACCCTGCCTCTGCATGTAGGTTGCCCTTTGGCATCTTTTCCCTGCTCAGACAGGATGGGGTTAATGTAGCAGCTGATTTGCGGGCTCTGGCTCACTCAGGATTTGGGAAGGGAAGGGTATGGATGCAGGGCGACCTTGTGGCTGCAGAGGCCAGCGTGACGTTGCACCAGCCTGAGGCGCGCCCTGCACTCTCTCAGGGAAGTTGTCCCTGGATCACGTGACCCTGACTGTGGCGGGCTGCACAGGCTTCCGGGAGGGGAGGTAGGGATAGTGACCTGTGCTTGCACACAGGCTCCTTGATGGCTGCAGCAGCAGCCTTAGCGTCTCATGCCCATCTCTGGGGTCTGCTCTGATAGCCGTGGCTTTCGCCCATTTCTGGAGCTTGTTTAGGCGGTGCTCTGAATCCCCTCTTCTTGGTCACCCAGAAACAATTGTCTCTTGCCTCTTCGGCAGGTCCAAACTTTTTCCCGGACTCCCTCCCGACTAGCTGTGGCACACTAGCCCCCTTCAGGCTGTGTTAACGCAGCCAACCCCAGTCCTCTCCTTGGGGTCTGACCTCTGAAGCCCGAGCTTCAGCTCCCAGCCCCCACCTTCCCCGGTGGGTGAGCAGACAAACCTCTCAGGCTGGTGAGTGCTGGTCGGCCCTGATCCTCTGAGTGGGAATCTCTCTGCTTTGTCCTCTGCACCCCTGTTCCTAAGCTCTCCTTGGTGGCTCTGAAGCTTCTTCCACTGCCACCCACCCCCTGCTCCTGTCTCTGCTGGTGAAGGGGCTTCCTAATGTGTGGAAACTTTTCCTCCTTCACAGCTCCCTCCCAGAAGTGCAGGTCCCATCCCTATTCTTTTGTCTCTGTTTATTCTTTTTTCTTTTGCCCTACCCAGGTACGTGGGGATTTTCTTGCCTTTGAGCAGTCTGAAGTCTTCTGCCAGCCTTCAGTAGGTGTTCTGTAGGTTGTTCCACATGTAGATGTATTTCTAGTGTATTTGTGGGGGGAAGGTTTACTCCATGTCTTATTCTTCTGCCATCTTGAAGGTCTCCCTGTAGAGTTTTTGATAATACCCATTCTGACAGGTGTGAGGTGATATCTCATTGTGATTTTGATCTGCATTTCCCTGATGATTAGCAATATTGAGCATCTTTTCATGTTTCTGTTGGCCGTCTGCAATAGTTGAGGAAAAGTGTCTATTCAGTTCTTCTACCCTCTTTTTAATTGAGTTGTTTGTTTTTTTGATGTTGAATTGTATAAGCTATTTATATATGTTGGATATTAATCCTTTATCAGTCATATTATTTACAAATATTTTCTCCCATTCAGTAAGTTGTCTTTTTTGTTTTTGTGTTTTTTTTCTTTTGCTGTGCAAAAGCATCTAAGTTTAATTAGATCCTATTTGTTCATTTTTGCCTCTACTTCCTTTACTTTAGGAGAAGGATCCAAAAAAACATTGCTGTGATTTATGTCAAAGAGTGTTCTGCCTATGTTTTCCTCTAGGAGTTTTATCATATCTGGTATCACATTTAGGTTTTTTAACCCATTTTGAGTTTAGTTTTGTACATGGTGTTAGACAACATTCTAATTTCATTCCTTGATGTTCAAGGAGTCAAACAAACTCTTTATGCCTCTTCAAGGTATCTTTCATGAATCATCTGTATGGCTGTGGCAGGAATGTAAGCCTTCATGACACACATCTTTATCACTGCAGAATCATCTTTCAATTCTATATCATCTTTTCTGGTTTAGAATCACACCAAATATCTAGTTTAGATCTAGTTGATCTCCTATATTGAGAATTAGTGAGTGCATGGTTCATTCTCTTAAAAATAATGATATTTAAAAATTGGCAATACCTGTATATCATAAAAAAAACTAGAAGGTCTACAGTGAAGTCTATTTCTCAGTCCATCCTGATTCATATGAACCAAAATTCACATCCCAAGATAATCCTTGCTGTCAGTTGTCATATATTCTTCTTTATCAGCTAGCTATTGATATGTAACAAACCATCCCAAACCCAGTCACATAAAATAGTAAGCATTTATAGTTTTATGAGCCAGCTGGGCAGTTTTCTGGTCTCAGCTGGGCTCAGTCATGCATCAGTTGCGGGGGGGTGGTTGGTCAGTTTGTGGTTGGCCTGTGATGACCATGGCTGGGACAGGTAGGATGATGAGTACCCCAATGTAGCCTCTCCTTAATCAGTGGGCTAACCCAGGCTTGTTCCCATGGTGGCAATGGCAGGGGTCTGAGAGAAAGACAGCAGAAGCACAAAAGGCCTCATGAGGCCTAGGTTCTGAACTGGCAAACTGCCACTCCTGCTACATTCTAATATTTAGGGCCAGCCCAGATTCAAGGGCTGAGGAAATAGATTCCATGTCTTCATGGGAGGAGCTGTAAATCGCCTTGAATAGACACAGATACAGGGAGGGGTAAAGGATCAGAGATGCTTTTGCTATCACTCCACTGTACCTCCAAACTATATGTTATGATATATATATATATATATATACACACACACACACACACATACATATTTATGTATGTGAGGGTTTTTTAATTTTGTCTTTTCTTTTTTTTTTGCTTTAAATGTTAACAAATAAACATTTATGAGCACATGGTGCCTGACAGTATTTTAGGCACTTTTCTTGTATTCATTCATTTAATCCTTCCAAAAACTCTAAGAGATAGGTACTTAATTCTTGTTCGCATTTTACAAGTGAAGATGAAGAGATGTTAAGTAACTTATGTTAAGGTCAACCAATTAGTAGGAGTTTTAGCCAGGATTCATTCAAGCAGACTAACATGAGAACTTGAGTTCTTACCACTGTGGTACTCTGCTTCCCGTGGACCTGATAACATATACTCTATTCATTATTCTGAACCTTGCTTTGTTCACTTAGAACTAGATCTTTGAGATTGTCGCTAATTAGTACATATAGGGTTTTCTTATTATTTTCAATGAGTATACATGTTTGATTGTATGGATGTATATAAATTATTTAACTAAGCCCTTACTGATGGACCTTTAGTCTGCCTCAAATCTTTTCTGTCACAAACAAAATCTCATTAAGTATCCCAGTATATTGGTTTATTACATGAAACCAGAGGATCAGTTTTGCTGCTGAAGACACAATGATTATGAATATTTACATCCTGAATATCACAGTATTAAAATTTAAAAGTAGAACTACTGCAACTATAAAAAAGGAATGAACAGAAATATGATAACATTAGAAGATCTTACACAATGTTCTCAGTTATTTTGAAATAAAATGCTCAAGGAATAACTAGGGCATGGATAATCTGAATGATAACTAAACTTGTTTAAATTGATACTCATCAAACTTTATACTATATGAACAGCAAAAGCGTTTTATTTCAAGTACCTATGTGATGAAATATTAAACATTCTGAACTGCATTCTATTGAAACTGGAATGGATATTGAAAGTATGAACAGAGAAAAACCTGAATCATTTGGGAAACATTATTCTAAAAAATTCTTAGGTAAAGAAGGATCTCAAAACTGCTTAAAAAACAGAATATCTAGGAAAATGATCATGAGATACAGCCAAGAAAGAAAATTCACAGGATTTAAAGAGGAAAAATTACAATTACAAATTACTATTTAACTCAAGAAATTATAAAAAGAAGAAAAATATACCTATGTAGAGCAAGTAGAACAATGAATGGGCATAAAAGCAGTAATGAATGAATTAATAAAGAAAGAACATTGAAAAACAAATGTAAGAATTGACAGTTTGGACAAAATGGTTCTTTGAAGAACCATAAAGAAGATAACCAAAAAACAATAAGGGAGTTAAGATACTAATGAATCTGATCAAGTGAAAAAAGAAAAAACAAATAAAACAATAAGCATTAAAAGTTAGAAATAATTGCAGATGTCAAGATTAATTTGGTTATAAAGATATATTTTGATTGCATTTATGATAATATATTTTGAAAACTTGGAAGAAGTATCTAGGAAAATAACAAAATTTAATAATATAATGAAAGAGATTACCAGAGTGAGCCAGAAGATCCTTTTTTAAAATGTTCTGGGTCCATACAGTTTCAAAGTGAAGTCTTTTCAACCTTCAAGGTACAGATTGTTCTTATGCTGCTGTACATCCTCTACTCTAAGAACCAAGCTTCTCACAGTTCCATAGAATTGAAATCAGGACACATTGTATAGCATATAATGGCTACATTTAATGTTGTCTTATTTCAATTTTTATTTAAAAGCTTCTATTAAATTAATAATGTACTCTACAGTGGGTAAATTCATAAAAGTTGAATATGCTATTCAAACAGAGGTAAATGTCTGCAAATAATCCTGTCCCTTTCCCCCTCAACATGCACACTTCATGTCCATGGACTATAAACTCAGCTGTCCAAAGAAAATTTAAAACTAGTTGTTTCATAAGTGAGTAATTTTCTCCCAGTAGACTGGAAATCTTAGGTGAGGGGTGTGCCTTCTGTTCCTATTTTTACACCCTATTTTACACCTTATGCCTATTTTACACCCACCATAGTGTAAAAACTAAAATTTGAACAAATACAAGATGATGATATGTGCTTTTGAGGGAATGAACAGCAGAAGCAGTATAACACAGGAGTTTTAGTCCAAAAAACTTAGTTTTGAATTCTACTTCTGCCACTTTGTATCTGTGGGTTTAGGACAAATTAACTTCTAAGCTTTATTTATTCTGTCAGTGACAAAGCCCATTAACAATTCCTGGGGAATAAAAACCGAATCTGTGTAGTAAAATGATATCTAAGCTTTTTTCCCTTTGTGCTTAACCTAGTTTTACTTACTCATAGGGGAACATGTGCAGAGGTCTCGCCAGCGCTGAGAGGAGCCGTACGGCTGCACATGCCCAGAGAGAACTCCACTCCCTCCCCACCTGATGAGATCCCTATAAAGCAGCCCCACCCACGGCCTGCCTGGGAGAACATGGGCCTCTTAGCCTGAGCTCGCATCTCCGTCATTCTCTGATCAAAGAATAAAGCTTTCCTTTGCTACGGAACAGAAGAAAGACCTTTCTTGGGGTCCAAATGGGGGAGGGTCCATAACAAGTTTATCTATAAAATGTGTATGATAATAACCTAGAAGGAAAGTGTTAAACATGAGGATTGAAATATGTAAATGGAAAGCATTTAGCACAGTGGTGAGCACACAGTAAGGGTTCAATAAATGATCAGGAAGATGGTGACAGACTCTATAATTTCAAGTTTGCATCCCCCTCGATGGGAATCTCCACGAGGGCACGGGAGTTTGTCTTGTTCACTGATTTATCAGTTATACTTAAAGTAGTGGTTAGTACATAGCAGGCATAGAATAAATACCTGTTGAATGAATGAATAAATTTGTAGTATTTGCCAGACATGATTTGCTTAGTCTGTCTTAAAATAACTCAATGTTAAGTATTTTCATTATTGCAACACTGAGCAAGATTTTATTTCTTCTATGGTTAATAAAAGATTGCTTTAAAAGGATTTGGTAAGTACACATTTATCTCTTATATGTGCCATACCTTTAATTCTTCTGGCAGTTTTTCTCATTTGGTGTCAAAAATATATATGTATTGCACAAATTTTTCCATCAATATTTTGTAGTAATAAAAGAAGCTGAATGAAATACATTGGAGACTGACAGAAGAAAAAATATAGCCCAGCATCTGGGTAGCATGATTAATTTTTTTAACACAAACTTGTTCATTTAGTGTGTGCCTACATTCATCTTCCATCACGCCATTCTAATAATGAGTTTCAAAGATGAAAATAATTATTTCACCAAAAATATACTTTAGTGCAGGGGCTGTATTAGTTTTCAAGAGGCATGAGCCATCATCTGCTTCCAATTGTCATCAAAATCCTTCCTTTTAATGGTCATTTAAAAAGCCATCACCCCCTTTATTCGGGATGAATGTGAAGGTACCTATCCAGGGAGAGCACCAATCAATTTAGTAGTTAATGATTATTGTTTCCATTTCAGAGTGTATACATTTTCCTCCAGCTTCTCCTAGTGTGGTATTGTACGATTTATGGGAGAAGTCACCACTGTTTCAGCATATGTGAGCATTTCTTTGCCTCTTCTTCATGGAAATATTTAGTTTAAATTTAACAGAGAAACAAAAACAACAACAACTAGAAATGTCTTTCCCCACCCCAATGAACACAAAAAATTAATCATCTCAGAGAGTCTGCATTAGACCTAATGCTGCATAATGCAAATATGGCACAAAGTCTATCTTTACATTTATTTGCCAATGTGTACAGATATGCTTCATATAAATTAATCTTCCATTTCATTATAAGAAAAGAATTACATCTGTGGTCAAAAGTAGTGGTGGTGGGGGGAGAGTTAATCTGATTTAGTGCAGCATGTGAAAAATTAATTGAAAGTCAGAACTCCATAGTGTTTATTATAAAGTAATTTCACACCAGCTCAGGATTAGCATGGTAATGGGTGACAATAGGTCATCACTATGTTAATTGAAAGACAGCACACTTTATAAAGGGGAGGGAGAAAGAGAAGGAGAAAGAGAAGAAGAGAGAAAGAGAGAGATTATTTTAGTGGCACAGGATGTAATATGAGTAGGTGGTGGTATGGGATGAAAGGCATAGAAAGGATGGAACCTCAGTGAAAAAGATAGGCTTTTGCAAAATCAGAGGTCTCTCTTTGGGTAGCCTAAGCAAATATTATGTCTGGTGACATTAAACTTTGAGACTTTCTGAGATGCCTGGAAATTGAAATGTTTTCCAATTACTGCACCTTTTAGTTACTGTCTTCTAACTGAAGACACTGGCTTGCTCTCTGGTGGTAATGCCGGAGCCAGTGGAGAAAAGGAAAATCCCAGCAGGTGCTTTAAGTTCTCTTCACCTTTTGTTCTTGGAGGACACAGCTTGGGTCTCAGAGACTCAGCTCTCACCTGGACAGATTAGTGCAACAGCATTATTGGTAAAGTAAAGGCATCTTTCACTTTTTTTTTCATCTTTTATTAAGGTTCACCAACCTTAAAAAAACAAGGGTTAATAAAGCCAATAGTGGAGGACAAATAACAGAAAAATAACCTGTCATTTTGCCATCATGCTGACTGAGCAGCCAAGTCAGGCTCAGCCTTCTAGTTGAGGGCAGAATCCACTGAGCATCCATCTCTGCAGCAACCCATGGCCCAGCACACTCTGCCAGTCCCACTGATGGGCTGTGGGCTGGGCTGTGCAACCCGGCCCACAACCTGCACATCAGCAGCTGAAATAGGGCATCTGTGGTATTGGCAGAATGGGACGAGGCGTTAAAGAAGTTTCAGGGCTAGGAGAACAGGCACAGACACAGACCACACGCTGCGTGTAGTGACAGTGAGAGCTCTGCGTTGTTAACTAGGCATTGTCCATGTCTGGGCTGGTGGCTCATTAATGAGTTAACTAAGCATTTCCATCACGGCAAACAAACAAACAGACAAACAGAAAAGGTAGAACAATGGAACACCTATTTAATAAAACTAGGAACTGGCTCAAAAACTTAAATTCACAGAAACAGGAGAGAAAGTAGCTGTTCCTGTAGCTGGACAGTGGGGAGCGTGGTGTGTATGTAAGTCCAGTGTATAGGCAGGAGAGGGTGGTGGCCAGAGCAACAGGAAAGCAGTAACTTTTATTTATGAGGAGAAGAAATCATCTTTTAGAATTCCACAGTTCTCTGTGGTACAAGTTGACGAATGTAACCTTTCAGCGTGCCCTTTCTTTGGGAAAGTTTGCAACCCAGGTTGACATAAGCTGTTGTAATATGTTAATTTTGACCCAGCTCTGCTACAAATACTAACCATGATCTCTTAGACATTTTTACTAAAAAATATAGTCCTTTCAGACATGGCTTTAAGCGCTAAGTATCCCCATGAAGTGTACTAACCTTTCCAATGAAGGTCAAAATTAACAAAAAACAAAAAGCAAAACGAGGAAAGAAAAAGTGGTGTAGAGAAATGTGAACACCATGGAGATTGTTAACTGGGAGGTTAGCATTCCAGGCCTAGTCCTTTCTCCTTCATCTTGCAGGAAGGAAGCTTTGTTCTTTGGATGAGCATGGTGGGAGGTCAGCTGGAAATTATCTGGAAAAAATTGAATAGAGATGAATTCAGAGAGAATGGGATGAATTTGGAATCTCCTGTCAAGGAATGAGGTGTAATATTAGAGGCTGGAAGGAAATGGGAGAAGCAGGCTGAGAGTGTTCTGTGACACTGCGTTGAAAGCCACTTTTTCAAAGGCTGCCCATATGTCCAGGGGCTGACTACAATGGGTCACAAGCTCCAATGCCAACTCTACTTACTAGAAATGAGTAAGAGTGAAGTAGGTGCTCCTGCAGATTGCAATGAGCTGGAGAAACAGGTAGTGGCTACTTAGCCCCTGTGGTTTGTTGCTACACAGAAGTATGGGCCAACTGTGCCTGTATCTTCTGACTTTTCAAGAGGAGACAGAAAGAGAAAAATTTACATGTAATTTCCCAATTTCTAAGTGTGTACGATTAATTTAAATTAAAATTACTGTGTGGAACTAACAAAGACTGTCTGTGAGCAAGACACAGCTTTAGGTTCACAGTTTGCCACTGTGGTACAAGGGGTTGGCCCCCAAACCTCTCATTCTTTGAAATCTATTTGCTGGAAGATAGATGTCTATCCTTCAGTGTATGTGCTTGCAGAATTGCTGTTCATTATTATTATATATTATTATATTTTTTAATGTATTTATTTATTTATCTATCTATCTATCTATCTATTTATTTATTTATTTATTTATTTAGTGGTACACAGGCCTCTCACTGTTGTGGCCTCTCCCATTGTGGAGCACAGGCTCCGGATGCACAGGCTCAGCGTCCATGGCTCATAGGCCCAGCCACTCCGCGGCATGTGGGATCCTCCCGGACCGGGGCACGAACCCGTATCCCCTGCATCGGCAGGCGGACTCCCAACCACTGTGGTACCAGGGAAGCCCTATTATATTTTTAAATCTAAAGGTTAAATGAATTTTCCCTCTATGATTAGTGACTCTCAATTGTCAATTCTCAGGTAAAATAAAAGGCAAAATGTGGAAAATGGGTTCTGTGACACACAAAACTGAAGTGCTGAATGAGAAAGCAATGTTGAATCTTCAATGTTGTATCTTTTATTCATTCTTAAAGAACAAATGTTCTTTGTTGTAGAGCAGGAATTCTTAATACTGGGCTCACTCATGAGCTTCAGCTGGGCTCTAAGCTCTCTGACATGGTACACATAATGTTGAATGTAAATGTGGATTGTGCACTTCCATTTTTGGAGGGAGAGTCCATAGCTTTCACTGGCTGCCAAAAGGAGTTCATATCTACCCCACAAAAGATTAGTATCTGCTGCTCTAGATCCTACTGATAATCTTCAACTATTATGTTCCAGGAAAAAAGTACATTTTCTCTGTTTCATCTGTGTCACTTGAAGTTCACAGAAAAATTAAAATGACAAGGAGCTCTTCTATCACTCCCTTAGCATAAAATCTAGAGTCCCACATTTGATGAATGTGTCAGGTAACCAGGGCAATAATTAGTAAGTTGTTTCTGAACAGATCAAATTAGTTATTTATATACTCAACTAGACAGGTATTTAAAACTTGTTAAAATCCATACTTTCCTAGATTTTAAACTTTTTAGATAACATGCTAGGTGAGCATTTGTCATTCTTTTTTAGTTTCCCAGAATCTGAACCCCCTTCTTAGATTTTGAGAATACATGGAATTAATTAAAATTCTTGCATAGAATGGGAATAAAGGGTAAAAACTCAGCTTTGAATAAGTTCAATCTATGATTATATTAAGGTAATCCTCTCAAATAACTTTCTTCAAGAAACTAAACATACTCTGGAGGATATAACATCATCTATAGCCTCAAGTTCTTTTGTAGTTTTTCACAAACACAAAAGGTATGACAGACTTTAAAAATAATAAGATAAAAAAGGTAAAAACTAGCCAGAAATCAAGAGACAAAAACAAACAAACAAAACCATTGAAACAAGTCCACAAGAAATATGGATATTGGAGTAGAGTTAAAGTGAATATGATTAATACAAGTTACAAAAATTATGACAATTGAAGAATTTTGGAAGAGAGTAGTAACACATCTTCCATTACTAAAATGGAAAATCTAGAACTGACAAATATATACCCCCAAATAAGAGGTCAGCTGGTGTGTTTAATGGCAGATTAGATTCAGCTGGAGAGAGAATTATTCATTTAAGTAAAGTACAGGTTAGGAGAAAATATCTTGACTAAATCAAAAAGGGACAATAGATTGGAAAGTTCAGGAAAAAGCATTGGAGTTATGGGATGCCCCAAAAAAGTCTAACATATAAGTAATTGGGATTATAGAGGGAAGAAGGAAAGGAGAGGGAAAAAGAGTGAAGGAAAGGGAGGCAGAGAGAGAATAAATGAATGGAAGAAAAGAAATATTTGAAGAATCAATGTCTGAAAATTGTCCAAATGAAAAAAAGACATCAAGCAATAGATTCAAGAGGTGCTATAATCTCAAAGCAGAATAAGTACAAAGAGAACTACATAGAGACATATAATAATACTGCTGAATACAAAAGACTAAGAAAATAATGTTAAAATAAGCCAGAGAAAAATGTTATAATACATTTTAAGGAACAAAAATAGGGCTGAGAGATTACTCATCAACAGAAATGATGCAAGTCAGAACACAGGATGTTATTTTCAAAGTGCTGAAGATTTTTATGTGCAGCAAAAGTAGGATTAAAATAGGGCAAAACAGATATGGGCCTCTGCTTCCAGTCAATATGAAGTATCAGGGACCATATTTACCCTCCTGTCTGAAATAAACAAGCAAACAAAAAAATCTCCCAAATTGGAAAAGATAAATAAAACAAAAGTTTTGCAGACACTGGACATAAAGACAATGAAAGAGTGATCCCTGAGAGATGTAAAACAAATGAAGTAAACACTATAGTTACCCCAGCTTAATGACTTGAAAGATTTTCCAGCTGAGAGCACAGGGAGGAGAAACCCTCAAAAGTTAATGATAAAAACAACAAATAATCCAATAAGGAATGAGCAAAATATTTGAATAGACTTTTCACTAAAGAATATATAGAAACTGCAAATAAGAACACAAAAGAGCTTACCATCACTAATCACTAGAGGAGAGACTATTAAAACCACAATTTTTATCTGACTACAAAACTATTGGAAAGGCTGAAATTAAACCAGCAGATCATACCAAGTGCTGGCAAGGATGTGGAGAGATTGGAGCACTCATATACTTCTGGTGAGAGTGTAAAATGTCATAACCCTTTGGAAAAGTTTGGCAGTTTCTCAAAAAATTGACATATGCCAACAATATGAATCAAACATGCTATTCCTAGATATTTACCTAATAAAAATGAAAGCGTGTGCCCATACAAATATTTGTACATACATTTTCAAAGCAATTATATATTTTTTTAGCTTTAAACTGGAAACAGCCCAAGTGTCCATTAAAAGAAAAATGGATAGATACTTTGTGATATATCCATACAATGAAATACTACTCAGCAATTCAAAATAATGAAGTATTGAAACACATAACAAAATAGATGATCTTAAAATAATTATGCTGAGTGAAAAAGGCCAGACAGAAAAGAATACATACTTGCATGATTCTATGTATATAAAAATCTAGGGCTTCCCTGGTAGCGCGGTAGTTGGGAGTCCGCCTGCCGATGCAGGGGACGGTGGTTCGTGCCCCGGTCTGGGAGGATCCCATGTGCCGCGGAGCGGCTGGGCCCGTGAGCCATGGCTGCTGAGCCTGCGCGTCCGGAGCCTGTGCTCCGCAATGGGAGAGGCCACGGCAGTGGGAGGCCCACATACCGCAAAAAAAAAAAAAAAAAATCTAGAAAATGCAAGCAAATGTGACAAAGAGCAGATTAGTGATTGTTTGGAATGGGAGAGCAGTTAGGGGCAGGAGGGATATAATACAAGGGCCGTATGAAAACTTTTGGGGTTTATGGATATGTTCACTCTCTTGACTGTGGTATAGTTTCATGGGTGCATATGTATGTCAAAACTTATGAAACTGCATAATATAAACTGAATATCTTCAGCTTTTTTGTCAATTATACTTCAATGAAGACACTAAAAATAAAAAAAAAATGGAAATATATTAAAATACAATAATGAGATAATTCTTCATCAATATAATTGAACTAAAGAAAACACAAAAGGGATTTATTCAGGTGAAAGGAAAATTATCCCAGATGGAACAGACAGATGTAAA
Organism: Mesoplodon densirostris; assembly: GCF_025265405.1. Lineage (NCBI taxonomy): Eukaryota > Metazoa > Chordata > Mammalia > Artiodactyla > Ziphiidae > Mesoplodon > Mesoplodon densirostris. The sequence goes on from NC_082671.1 coordinate 57,244,250, forward strand.
AAAGAATGAAGAATGATAAAATGTGTAAATATGTGGGTAAGTCTAGATGAATAATGATTGATTAAAATAACAAAAAATATGTTAATTGCCATTAAAAATGTATGTAGTAATACATATAAACTGTAACATAAAGATGGGAGATGGGTAAATGGAGTTAAAATGTTCTAAGTTCCCTCCATTGTTTGGGAAGTTGTAAATTATATTAGACTTTAGAAAGTCAGTGATGCATATGGAATAAAATAGTAAATACAATAATAAAACATATAGAAGGAAATAATCACAACAATAATAAATTATTCTAATGAAGGCAAGAAAAGAGAAAAAATGGGACATAGCAAAACCAGAACAAGCAGAAAACAAGTAACAAGATGGTAGATTTAATGCCACATATGTCAGTAATTATATTTAATTTAATAGGACTAAATATTTTTATTAAAAATCGAAGGTAATATTGGTCTATTATAGTCTGGATAAAACAACAGAACTTAGCTATAGACTGTTTGGTGTAGATTATGTAAAGATTAAAGTAAAGGAATGGAAAAAGATAACTTTACATACACTAACCAAAGCAGGCTAGGTTCATTTTAATAATAAAAAACAAAGTAAATGTTAATGTAGGAAGAAATACTAGTGATACAGAGAGACAAAAAGTGCCATTCTACCCAAAATTATCACAATTCTAAGTTTGTATGGATCTAATAATATAGCCTCAAGATATGTGAAACAAAAATTGAAAGAACTAAAAGCAGAAAAAGTTGTAAATGCAATTATGGAGAGAAATTTAACATACTTCTCTTTCTCTTTGTAAGTGATAGAACAAGCAGCAAAATGATTAATAAAAACAAGAGATAGCAAGAATGTAGAGAAATTGTAACCTTTATACTCAGCTAGTAGGAATGTAAAATTGTGAAAACACTTTAAAAACCAGTCCAAATTTCCTCTAAAGTTTACACATAGAATACCATATGTCCCAGAAATTTTATTCCTAGGTATATATCAAGAGAAACAAAAATATAACCCACAGAAAAACTTACATATGATTGTTCATAGCAGCAGTATTCATAATGACCTCAAATTGGAAACAACTCAGATGTCCATCAAAAGATGAACTGGTACATAAAATGTGGTATATCACACAATGAGGTGTTATTTGGCCATAAAAAAGGAATCGAGTTCTAGTACATGTTACAGCATGGATGAATCAAAGAAAAGTATGTTAAGTGAAAGAAGCCAGACCCAAAAGACTGCATATTGTATGATTCAATTTAGATGATGTCTGGAATAGGCAAATCTATAGAGACAAAAAATAAATTAGCTGTTGCCTATGGATGGGAAGATTGGGAAAATATAAACTTTTTTTTTCTGCAGAGACAAAAATGTTCTAAAATTAATTATGGTAATAGTTGCACAACTGTAAATATACTAAAAACCATTGAATTTCACCTTTAAGGGGCTCCATTGTATTTTATGTGAATTTTATCTCAATAAAGCTCTTTTTGTAAAAAGGCAATGGTTTCCACCTGGTTCTCATAGGACACTTGCTTTTGGAACCCACTGCCATGTGGCAAGAAAGCTCAAACTAGCCACCTGGAAAGGCCACATGTAGATGTGAAAACTAACACAAAATAAGAGGGTAAAGGAAATCAATGTATAATAGAGATTATTAAAAATGACAAACTTGGTTTCTTGAAAAGAATAATAAAACTGATAAATCTCTGGCAAGACTGATGAGGAAAAAAATAAAGAAAGTTAAAGTTATCAAAAACAGAAACATGAAGGGGAACATTGCTATAGGTCCTACAGACATTAAAAAAGATATTAAGATGTTCTAAAGCCCTTTAAACAAATATATTTGAAAATTTAAATGTAGACAAATTCCTAGAAAAAGTTTGCACATATTCAAGAAGAAATAATACCATATTTATTAAATAAATTGAGACTATAAATAAAAGCCCTCTCTCTCACAATGAGAACTCCAAGTCCAAATATATTAATTGTTGAATTCTATCAAATATTTGAGAAAGAAATACTTTCAGTTTTAGACAAAAATATTCCAGAGAACAAAAAAGTGGCAATACAACTCATTTTATGAAGGCTGCATAACTTTCATATCAAATCCTGTAAATAACATTATAAGAAAGGACAGTTACAGAACAATCTTTTAAAATATAGATGTAAGAAATCCTCATAAAGTATTACAAGACCAAGTCTAGAAATGATAATATTTAAGACCAAGCTGAGATTATTTCAGCAAGGCAAGTTTCCTTTGACATATGAAATTTACTTGATATAACATGTTAATAGAATAAATGAGAAAAATCATACAATTATTTCAATACATGCAGAAAATGCACTTGATAAAATTGAACATCTATTTATAACTAAAAACTGCTGGTAGAGAGGAGGTTCAAGATGGTAGTGTAGGAAGATCTTGAACTCACCTTTTCCCACAAACACACCAAATCTATAGCTACATATAGAACAATTCCTCTGAAAAAGACCTGAAAACTAGCTAACAGCTCCTCTGCAACAAAGGATAAGAGGGCTACATTGAGATGAGTAGGAGAATCAGTCATGGTCTTGCCAAAAACCCCACCCCTGGAACCATGACCCACAGTTGGGAAAGATCTCACAATATGGAGATTCTCCCTGAGGAATAAGGGATTTGTGCCTCACATCAGGCACCCCAACACTTGGAACCTGCATCAGAGATATCAGCACCCAAAATATCTCCCAGTTTTGCTAAAGCCGGAGGGCATGCCTCAGTCTTGTGCTCTCCCACTGCCTCACTAAACCTGGCAGGTTCATGCAGCCCACACAGGGGATGCCCCTTGAGTGCCTTTTCCATTCAAGACTGTCTTCCTCTGGCCAGGACCCTGACCACTGTGGTTTTCAGTTCAAATATTGGTCCTTGTCCATCTCTCTGTCAGTTTGGCACCATCCAGTGGACTTCTCATTTGTCTCCCTCAACTCACTGCAGCCCCTCTTCCCTCTTCCTTACACTTCAGCCAAGAAGATTTTTAAAAGTGCATTGGGAGCCATTGAAGGTTTTCAGTTCCAAGCAGTTGAGGAGATCATTGATCACATCTGCAAATTTACAAGACACTACCGAAAGAGAAAAAAAGGTAAGCCATAACTAGAAGATATCTGTAATACACATATCAACAAAAGGTTCATATCTGAATAAGAGAACTACAGACAACCCAAGAGAAACACAAGCAAAATTACTGAACAGGACCATCACTAAAGAGGATATCCAACTGGCTGATAAACACATGATAAGTGTCAAACTTTATTATTCGTTGAGAAAATAAAAATTAAATCCACAGTGATACATTTCTATATCCCCACCAGAATGGCTAAAATCAAAATATCTGTCATTACCAAGTGGGTTATGGTTGATATTAAAAATAATTGGCAAGGAGGATACAGTCAAGCCTTCATATCAGTGGGTTCCACATCCACAGGCAGGAAGGGCTGACTGTACTTTGCCATTTTATGTAAGCATTCGTGGATTTTGGTATCCACGTGGGGGTGCTGGAACCAATCCCCTGTGGATACCAAGGGACAACTGTATATGATACTCTTATCACTGATGGTATAAATGTTAACCAGTTAAATTACTTTGAAAAACTATTTGGCAATATCTTCTATAGTTGAACATATGCACACTCTATAACCCAATAATTCTATGCTTCATTTTTATAACAGAAATATGTACGTTTGTGACCTAAAAGATATTCATAGCAACATTATTCTTTTTTAAATATCTTTAAATTTTATTGAAGTATAGCTGATTTACAATGTTGTGTTTAATTTCTGCTGTACAGCAAAATGACTCAGTTATACATATATATATACATATACATATATATATATGTATATATATATATATATATATATATTCTTTTACATATTCTTTTCCATTATGGTTTATCACAGGATATCTAAATATTATTCTCAATAAACAAAAACTGGAAACATCCCAAATGTTCATTAAAATAGAATGGATAAATAAATTGTGTCATACTTATATAATAAATAACCTTTGAATATCTAAAAACCCTCTGAATTTCAGGACTCCCTATTCCTTTTTCAAAGTCATATGTGTATAAATGGGAGGAGAGAGAGTGTAAAGCTTTTAAGGTATTCTCAAAGGTATCTGTGGCCCCAAATAGGCTAATTTCCATTTCATGGGTTAATCCAATGAGCACGGGCTAGTGTTTCTCAAAGAATACTGATGAGTGTTTTAAGATGTTCAATGGAAATAGAAGCCCATGATCAAAATGTTTAGGTAACACTGCTAAACATTTTGGATATTAGCATACTTAAGGCTTTCATAGAAATCCTGCTGTGAAGAATCATGTATTACTTTTGTCATTTTAGTATCCACAAACTAGTTTGACAAAGGAATTGAAATCCCCTTCTTCTGACTGTTTTTATTTGTTTATTTGTTTGTTTGTCATTTTTGAAAGATATCTGATATCCCAGTGGACTGGTCTTTCTTGCAAAATATTTTGGAAAAACATTGATGTATAGCAATTCTGGGTGTGAGGTAATTAAATGAAAGACTTTATAAAAAGCGCATAATTGAGGGCTTCCCTAGTGGCGCAGTGGTTGAGAGTCCGCCTGCCGATGCAGGGGGCATGGGATCCCACATCCTGCGGAGCAGCTAGGCCTGTGAGCCATGGCCGCTGAGCCTGCACATCTAGAGCCTGTGCTCCGCAACGGGAGAGGCCACAACAGTGAGAGGCCCACGTACAGCAAAAAAAAAAAAAAAAAAAAAAAAAAAAAAAAGTGCATAACTGAGAGATGACTCAATTAATTAAGCTACTGAGTGCAAAATCCAGTCATTAGTTGAAATCATCCAGCTCTTGTTTATACACAGTTGACTCAACAATCCTCTCTGGTTTTAAGAAATCCAATTCCTAGTCAGTGTGTATAGTAAACCTTCCTGATGTTTGGTTGCACTGACTGAGGAGTTTAAGGCATAGAAAAGCAAACATCTTAAAACCTCTTGAGATCCTTGGTCTCAAAAGTCTTTCATCCGCTTGTTCACTAAAAATTTTCTAGTTAGCCACCTCTTGCCAAAGTCTCCTACTTGCTACCATGTGGCTCTGACCATTATCTCCCTTCCTCCCATCTGTCGAGAGATTTTCTCTCTCGAATTCATGTTTCCTGTTTTTAAACTATGGAGAGTGATGTAGTCATCACCTGCCTTTTTCTATCTATGACCTAGTATCTCATCTTTTACTCTTGAAGGGCTTTCTGAGCTCTGTTCTAAATAAATTCCTCGTTTCTGTTTTTATTTTTTCTTTCTCATCAGTCAACAAGTATTTTTTGAGTATCTCCCATGTACCAGGCATATTGGTATTTTTTGACTTTTTATTTGAGTTGTAGCTTGGTGTCATTGCAGCTTTCTCTGATTTCTGTTTCCTAACTCTATAGTTTTACATGCACACACACAGGTAGGTATTTATAAATCTTTTTCATAGAACAAGACACTTTTTCTTGGGATATAACTGAAACATATGGACAAAATATGGAGAAAAATATGCAGTCATGACATTCCCTGTGTATAATGTTAAATCTTTCTTTAAGATACAATAGCTCAAGTGTTTTAATTCAACCATTTCTTATGTGTTATTGTTTGGCTTCTGGACATAGTAATGTTTTTCTTGGCCATAAGGCTGACAGAAGGGTTTTATATTTATTACTTTATCCAATCTTCAATACCGTGCACTCACACAGAAAGGGAAGGAAGGCAAATCACTTCTTTCCATCACCCATCTTTCTCACCTCTAAAAATAAATAATCACAAAGTTGTCTTTTCACTATGACCACTTTCATTTTGTGATTAGAAATTATCTTCCTGAGAATGTGTGTGAGATTCATTCATTGGTTCATTCATTCACTGTTTAACTCACAAAACATACCTTGAGCACCACCAGGAACTATGTGAGGCAATAGATCATAAAATCAGTCAGTGATGGTCTGTGCCATGGGATTGTGGCTTTTCCACTTTCAGGATGGTGCCTTCACTAATTTTGGGTGATCTTTTATTACTGAAACAAAAGACAAAGCTCAAATCTAATAATGTACCTAGAAATTTGATTGATAACCACAGTTTTATGTCTGAGTTTTATGTCTAAATTTTCACTTGGAGATTGATGTATCTACAACTAGAGCATTCCTTTCCACATAACTATTTGACATTTTTTTTTTTAATTTCAAAATTCCCTAAAAGACCTGATAGAAGTAAAGACCATCGAGTTAGATTGAACTTTACTTCATGGGAAGGGAGCATTTATGAGCTGAATTTTCTTCCAGGATAATGAAATTTCATGTGAGGCATTTGGTGTTCTGGGATTCAAAAAGGTTATCAGCCAAGCATTTATAATAAAAGTCCTTCTGCTCTTCCCTTGCATGCACTGGGAAGATGGGAGTGCTATCAGTTTGACATTTCTGTCAGAACTGGTATTTGAACCACTGGATGATTCTGACAAATGCCACTGCTGTCATTGGCTCGGTTTTAATTATACCTGACTGAAGCTTCCAATGGCAGCAAGCAGAAAACTTAATTACTTGGAGTTAGAGCCTGAGCTGGCTGGAGGATTCCCAAACAATATATGGGCTTTCAGTGGAGAAGTGACCATGCTGAAATCCACCACCCTTGGCAGGAAGCTGTTCTGGCTGGACAGTTTTCAAAGCCTCTAAAGATTATTGATGAATTTAAATTGCTTTTGAGAGCACATTATATTTATTACATTTATACATTTCATTTCCCTCAGTAGTATATGACAGTAGGTGAAATAAACAAATACAAAAAGGAGAAGGAATAAGGCCTGTTTAGAAAATCTTTATTTCCATGAGGTCTGGCAAAAGGAATATATATATATATATATATATATATATATATATATATATATATATATATATATACACATGTAGGTGGATGCTCTGTTCAAGAAAACAAAGCAGTTTGGAAATAATACCTCTATCACATTTTTAAAACATCTTTATTCGAGTATTATTGCTTTACAATGGTGTGTTAATTTCTGCTTTATAACAAAGTGAATCAGCTATACATATACATATATCCCCATATCACCTCCCTCTTGGGTCTCCCTCCCACTCTCCCTATCCCACCCCTCTAGGTGGTCACAAAGCACCTAGTTGAGCTCCCTGTGCAATGCAGCTGCTTTCCACTAGCTATCTATTTTACATTTGGTAGTGTATATATGTCCATGCTACTCTCTCACTTTGTCCCAGCTTACCCTTCCCCCTCCACGTGTCCTCCGGTCCATTCCCTACGTCGTTATTCCTGTCCTGCCCCTAGGTTCTTCAGAACCATTTTTCTTTTTTTTTTTAGATTCCATATATATGTGTTAGCATACAGTATTTGTTTCTCTCTTTCTGACTTACTTCACTCTGTTTGACAGACTCTATGTCCATCCACCTCACTACAAATAACTCAATTTCATTTCTTTTTATGGCTGAGTAATATTCCATTGTATATAAATACCACATCTTCTTTATCCATTCATCTGTTGATGGACACTTAGGTTGTTTCCATGACCTGGCTATTGTAAATAGTGCTTCAATGAACATTGTGGTACATGACTCTTTTTGAATTATCGTTTTCTCACAGTATATGCCCAGTAATGGGATTGCTGGGTTGTATGGTAGTTCTACTTTTAGTTTCTTCAGGAACCTCCATACTGTTCTCCATAGTGGCTGTATCAATTTATGTTCCCACCAACAGTGCAAGAGGGTTCCCTTTACTCCACACCTCTCCAGCATTTACTGTTTGTAGATTTTTTTGATGTTCGCCATCTGACTGGTATGAGGTGATACCTCATTGTAGTTTTGAGTTGCATTTCTCTAATGATTAGTGATGTTGAGTATTCTTTCATGTGTTTGTTGACAATCTATATATCTTCTTTGGAGAAATGTCTATTTAGGTCTTCTGCCCATTTTTGGATTGGGTTGTTTGTTTTTTCGATATTGAGCTGCATGAGCTTCTTGTAAATTTTGGAGATTAATCCTTTGTCAGTTGCTTCATTTGAAAATATTTCCTCCCATTCTGAGGAGTGTCTTTTCCTCTTGTTTATGGTTTCCTTTGTTATGCCAAAGCTTTTAAGTTTCATCAGGTCACATTTGTTTATTTTCGTTTTTATTTCCTTTTCTCTAGGAGGGGGTCTAAAAGGATCTTTCTGTGATTTATGTCATTGAGTATTCTCCCTATGTTTTCCTCTAAGAGTTTGATAGTGTCTGGCCTTACATTTAGGTCTTTAATCCATTTTGAGTTTATTTTTGTGTATGGTGTTAAGGACTGTTCTAATTTCATTTTTTACATGTAGCTATCCAGTTTTCCCAGCACCGCTACTGAAGAGGCTGTCTTTTCTCCATTGTATATTCTTGCCTCCTTTATCAAAAATAAGGTGACCATATGTGCATGGGTTTATCTCTGGGCTTTCTATCCTGTTCCATTGCTCTATATTTCTGTTTTCATGCCAGTACCATACTGTCTTGATTACTATAGCTTTACAGCATACTCTGAAGTCCAGGAGCCTGATTCCTCTAGCTCTGTTTTTCTTTTTAAAGATTGCTTAGGTTATTCAGGGTCTTTTGTTTTTCCATACAAATTGTGCAAATTTTTGTTCTGTGAAAAATGCCATTGGTAGTTTGATAGGGATTGCATTGAATCTGTAGATTGCTTTCTCCATCTGTTTGTATCATCTTTAATTTCTTTCATCAGTGTCTTATAGTTTTCTGCATACAGGTCTTTTGTCTTCTTAGGTATGTTTATTCCTAGGTATTTTATTCTTTTTGTTGCAATGGTAAATGGGAGTGCTTCCTTAATTTCTCTTTCAGATTTTTCATCATTAGTGTATAGGAATGCAAGAGATTTCTGTGCATTAATTTTGTATCCTACTACTTTACCAAATTCATTGATTAGCTCTAGTAGTTTTCTGGTAGCATCTTTAGGATTCTCCATGTGTAGTAACATGTCATCTGCAAACAGTGACACATTTACTTCTTCTTTTCCGATATGTATTCCTTTTATTTCTTTTTCTTCTCTGACTGCTGCGGCTAAAACTTCCAAAACTATATTGAATAATAGTTTTGAGGAAAACCTTGTCTTGTTCCTGATCTTAGAGGAAAAGGTTTTAGTTTTTCACCATTGAGAGCGATGTTGGCTGTGGGTCTGTCATATATGACCTTTATTATGTTGAAGTAAGTTCCCTCTATGCCTATTTTCTGGAGAGTTTTTATCAAAATGGGTGTTGAATTTTGTCCAAAGCTTTTTCTGCATCTATTGAGATGAGCATATGGTTTTTCTCCCTCAATTTGTTTATATGGTTTATCACATTGATTGATTTATGTATATTGAAGAATCTGTGCATTCCTGAAATAAACTCCACTTGATCATGGTGTATGATCCTTTTAATGTGCTGTTGGATTCTGTTTGCTAGTATTTTGTTGAGGATTCTTGCATCTATGTTCATCAGTGATATTAGCCTGTAGTTTTCTTTCTTTGTGACGTCTTTTTCTGGTTTTGGTATCAGGGTGATGGTGGCCTCATAGAATGAGTTTGCGAGTGTTTCTCCCTCTAATATATTTGGGAAGAGTTTGAGAAGGATGGGTATTAGCTCTTCTCTAAATATTTGATAGAATTTGCCTGTGAAGCCATCTGGTCCTGGACTTTTGTTTGTTGAAAAATTTTAATCACAGTCTCAATTTCAGTGCTTGTTATTGGTCAGTTTATATTTTCTATTTCTTTCTGGTTCAGTCTTGGAAGGTTGTGTTTGTCTAAGAATTTGTCCATTTCTTCCAGGTTGTCCATTTTATTGGCATATAGTTGATTGTAGTAATCTCTCATGATCTTTTGTATTTCTGCAGTGTCAGTTGTTACTTCTTCTTTTTCATTTCTAATTCTACTGATTTGAGTCTTCTACCATTTCTTCTTGATGAGTCTGGCTAATGGTTTATCAATTTTGTTTATCTCCTCAAAGAACCAGCTTTTAGTTTTACTGTTCTTTGCTATTGTTTCCTTCATTTCTTTTTCATTTATTTCTGATCTGATCTTTATGATTTCTTTCCTTCTGCGAACTTTGGGGTTTTTTTGTTCTTCTTTCTCTAATTGTTTTAGGTGTAAGGTTAGGTTGTTTATTTGAGATGTTTCTTGTTTCTTGAGGTAGGAATTTATTTCTATAAACTTCCCTCTTAGAACTGCTTTTGCTTTATCCCATAGGTTTTGGGTCATCATGTTTTCATTGTCATTTGTTTCTAGGTATTTTTTGATTTCCTCTTTGATTTCTGCAGTGATCTCCTGGTTATTTAGTAGTGTATTGTATAGCCTCCATATGTTTGTATTTCTTACAGATTTTTTCCTGTAATTGATATCTAATCTCATAGCATTGTGGTCGGAAAAGATACTTGATCTGATTTCAATTTTCTTAAATTTACCAAGGCTTGATTTGATCTATCCTGGAAAATAGTCCATGGGCACTTGAGAAGAAAGTTTATTCTTTTGTTTTTGGATGGAATGTCCTGTAAATATCAATTAATTCTATCTTTTTTAATGTATCATTTAAAGCTTGTGTTTCCTTATTTATTCTCATTTTGGATGATCTGTCTATTGGTGAAAGTGGGGTGTTAAAATCCCCTACTATGATTGTGTTATTGTTGACTTCCTCTTTTATGGCTGTGAGAATTTGCCTTCTGTATTGAGGTGCTCCTATGTTGGGTGCATAAATATTTACAATTGTTATATCTTCTTCTTGGATTGATCCATTGATCATTATGTAGTGTCCTTCTTTGTCTTTTGTAATAGTCTTTATTTTAAAGTCTTTTTTTTCTGATATGAGAATTGCTACTCCAGGTTTCTTTTGATTTTCATTTGCATGGAATATCTTTTTCCCTCCCCTCACTTTAAATCTGTACATATCTCTAGGTCTGAAGTGGGTGTCTTGTAGACAGCATATATACAGGTCTTGCTTTGCATCCATTCAGCCATTTTATGTCTTTTGGTTGGAGCATTTAATCCATTCACATTTAAGGTAGTTATCAATATGTATGTTCCTACTATCATTTCCTTAATTGTTTTGGGTTTGTTTTTGTAGGTCTTTTCCTTCTCTTGTGTTTCCTGCTTAGAAAAGTTCCCTTAGCATTTGTCATAAAGCTCATTTGGTGATGCTGAATTCTCTTGGCTTTTGCTTGTCTGTAAAGGTTTTAATTTCTTCGTCGAATCTGAATGAGATCCTTGCTGGGTAGAGTAATCTTGGTTGTAGGTTTTTCCCTTTCATCCTTTTAAATATGTCCTGCCACTCCATTCTGGCTTGCACAATTTCTGCTGAAAAATCGGCTGTTAATGTTATGGGGATTCTCTTCTATGTTATTTGTTGCTTTTACCTTGTTGTTTTTAATATTTGCTCTTTGTATTTAATTTTTGATAGTTTGATTAGGATGTGTCTTGGTGTGTTTCTCTTTGGGATTTCCTGTATGGGACTCTCTGTGCTTCCTGGAATTGATTAACTGTTTCCTTTCCCACATAAGGGAAGTTTTCAACTATAATCTCTTCAAATATTTTCTCAGTCACTTTATTTTTCTCTTCTTTTTCTGGGACCCCTCTAATTCAAATGTTGGTGTGTTTAATGTTGTCCCAGAGGTCTCTGAGATTTTCCTCAATTCTTTTAATTCTTTTTTCTTTATTCTGCTCCACAGTAGTTATTTCCACTATTTTATATTCCAGGTCACTGATCCATTCTTCTGCCTCAGTTATTCTGCTATTGATTCCTTCTAGAGAATATTTAATTTCATTTATTGTGTTGTTCCTCATTGTTTGTTTGCTTTTTAGTTCTTCTAGGTCCTTGTTAAATGTTTCTTGTATTTTCTCCGTTCTATTTCCAAGATTTTTGATTACCTTTATTATCATTACTCTGAATTCTTTTTCAGGTAGACTGCCTATTTCCTCTTCATTCGTTCGGTCTGGTGGGTTTTTACCTTACTCCTTCATCTGCTGTGTGTTTCTCTGTCTTTTCATTTTGCTTATCTTACTGTTTTTGGGTTCTCCTTTTTGCAGGCTCCAGGTTCATATTTCCCATTGCTTTTGATGTCTGCCCTCAGGGGCTAAGGTTGGTTCAGTGGTTTGTGTATGCTTCCTGGTGGAGGGGACTGGTGTCTGTTTTCTGGTCGTTGAGGCTGGATCTTGTCTTTGTGGTGGGCAGGACCACGTGTTGTGGTGTGTTTTGGGGTGTCTGTGACCTTATTATGATTTTAGGCAGCCTCTCTCCTAATTGGTGGGGTTGCATTCCTGTCTTGCTAGTTGTTTGGCAAAGGGTGTCCAGCACTGGAACTTGCTGGTTGCTGAGTGGAGCTGGGTTTTAGTGATGAGATGGAGATCTCTGGGAGAGCCTTCACCATTTGATATTATGTGGAGCTGGGAGGTCTCTGGTGGTCCAATGTCCTGAAGTTGGCTCTCCCACCTCAGAGGCACGGGCCTGACACCCAGCAGGGGCACCTAGACCCTGTCAGCCACACAACTGAGAGGAAAAGGGAGAAAAAAAGAAAGAAAGAAAGATAAATAAAATTATTAAAATAAAAGATAGAAAAATTATTAAAAATTAAAAAATTAAAAAGTAATACAAAAAAGAAAAAAAAAAAGGAAAGAAAGAAGAGAGCCACCAAACTCAGAAGAAATCCACCAGTGATAACAACTGATAAAAACTATACTAAATAAATAAATAAATAAATAACGGACAGACAGAACCCTTGGACAAATGGTAAAATCAAAGCTATACAGACAAAATCACACAAAAGACCATACACATACACACTCACATAAAGAAAAAAGGGAAAAATATATATCTATATATATATATATACAAAAGGAAGAGAGTAGCCAAATCAATAAACAAAGCTACCAATGATAATAAACTTTAAATACTAAACTAAAATAAATGTAAAACCAGAATCAAATTTGATGCAGAAAGCAAGCCCCAAGTCTACAGTTGCTCCCAAAGCCCAGTGCCTCAATTTTGGGATGATTTGCTGTCTCTTCAGGTATTCCAGAGATGCAAGGTACATCAAATTGATTGTGGAAATTTAATCCACTGCTTCTGAAGCTGCTGGGAGAGATTTCCCTTTCTCTTCTTTGTTTGCACAGCTCCTGGGTTTCACCTTTGGATTTGGTCCCGCCTCTGCGTGTACATCGCCTGAGGGTAGACGTTTTTGTTTTTACCTCAGAGAGGATGGGGTTAAGGTAGCAGCTGATTAGGGGGCTCTGGTTCACTCAGGCCAGAGGGAGGGTGGGGTATGGACTGCAGCCTGAGCCTGTGGTGGCAGAGGCCGGCATGATGTTGCAATAGACTGAGTTCTCCCAGGGAAGTTGTCCCTGGATCATGGGACCCTGGCAGTGGTGGGCTGCACAGGCTCCTGGGAGGGGAGGTGTGGAGAGTGACCTGTGCTTGCACACAGGCTTCTTGGTGGCTGCAGCAGCAGCCTTAGTGTCTCATGCCTGTCTTTGGTGTCCGCGCTGATAGCCGCAGCTTGCGCCTGTCTCTGGAGCTTGTTTAGGCAGTGCTCTGAATCCCCTCTCCTCATGCACCTCAAAACAATGGTCTCTTGCCTCTTAGGCAGTTCCAGACATTTTCCCGGACTCCTTCCCAGCTAGCTGTGGCTCAGTAGCCCCCTTCAGGCTGTGTTCATGCAGCCAACCCCAGTCCTCTCCCTAGGATCCGACCTCTGAAGCCTGAGCCTCAGCTCCCAGCCCCCACCTGCCCCGACAGGTGAGCAGGTGAGACTCTCTGGCTGGTGAGCGCTGGTCGGCACCGATCCTCTGTGCGGGAATCTCTCCACTTTGACCTCTGCACCCATGTTGCTGCGCTCTCCTCCGTGGCTCCGAAGCTTCCACCTCCGCCACCCGCAGTCTCCGCCCGCGAAGTCGCTTCCTAGTGTGTGGAAACCTTTCCTTCTTCACAGCTCCCTCCCAGAGGTTCAGGTCCCGTCCCTATTCTTTTGTCTCGTTTTTTCTTTTTTCTTTTGTCCTACCCAGGTACGTGGGGAGTTTCTTACCTTTTGGGAGGTCTGAGGTCTTCTGCCAGTGTTCAGTAGGTGTTCTGTAGCAGTTGTTCCACATGTAGATGTATTTCTGATGTATTTGCGGGGAAGAAGGTGATCTCCATGTCTTACTCCTCCGCCATCTTGAAGGTCTCCTCTCTATCACATCTTATATTCTCAGTATTTGCTTTCAAGGTGTAAATATGCTTATACTTTTTACTTTACATTCCTATGGAAACCCGCATTAGCACGCTGTGATGTCAAACTGCTAATGTGCGGCATTTAAAAATTAACATAACTCTTGCTTGCTGGTTAAAGTCTCCTTTCATTCAAGGAGTAATCTCTCAGAATCACTGTTCTAAACAGTATTACTGAGATCCCACTTGACATTATTACAGCTCATCGTAACTCAGACCGAGTTTACTCTGCTTTTTAAGTTACTCATGGGTTTGAGATACATCATTTGTCTTCACTCACACAGTCTAAGCAGTGCAGAAAGCGTTGTGCTGAATATTGAGTTTTGTCAAATGTCAAGGATGCTATTGTGCTTCATTTTATAAATAAAATATGATGATGTTTGACAAGACTGACAACTTTTGATGACTCAGCCAAGACTCAGGATCTTCTACTCTTGTCAGCTGTCTAATTTGATTGTTTTGCCACTGTCATTGCTGCCTGTAAATCCAGTGATGCCTCAGGAACAGAACATTACTGGATGTGGATTGATTACTTGGATAAAATAACAGCCTACGGGGAATTCGACTTCTGAAGGAAGGTAGGGCAGTGTCGGGCTTTGAAATTTTCTCAAGAGTGTTCCTGTGGGAATAGCTGTAATTCCTCACTTTCAGGAATACTAAAATGCTAGTACTTGGCCTAAGTTAGCTTCATTGCACACTGGAGTTTTTGACCTTAGAACAAGATCTGGGTGGAACCTGGTCTCAGCATTCTCAGCAACTTTGAAGAAGAACAAATCTTAGGTTTCGTCGTTTAGTCAAGAAATATTAATTTCCAGTGGTAAAATTACTACTGAGTTACTTCTCAATATTTTGCAGTACGTGAGCTAATTTTAAGCATTGTGTTTTTTTCATGCGTGTGATGCATTGGAATGCAGCAGTCTTTTTGAAGGCTAATGTGGTTAAGAGGTACTTAATTTTGATCATTTTATGAGTTTTCAAGGAACATGCTCCTATACCTCGACTTTCTGGAGACTGCTGATCCAAACTACAAAATAAAGTTGATGGAGTCCTTTTTCATCATCCTTTTGAAAATGGAATGGAATTAAAATTGGTACTTAAAATTAAATGAGGTGAGGTTCCAAGTAAATATAAAGTATTTAAAAGAAAATGCTACAGATGACAGAAAAGCACAAAAATTGTCCTGACATGAATAATTCACCAATTCTTAGATGGTATAAGTCACCTACCAATGTGCATTACTTGCCATTTAATAGTGGCTCTATCTGAAGAAATATGGAAATTGGAATATTTTAATAACTTTCTATATGAAAGATGATGAGACTGCCTAAATGATTAAGAGGAAGATATGTTATAATGAACTAAAGCCACTCGAGTGTAAGGTAATTTTAATTCAAATCTCCATCTGCTTATGTATAATTAAGACTCATTTAACAAGTTAATGCCTAACAGAGAGAACTGATAAGTTTGGTATTAAAGATCTTAAGAGAAGTAAATTAAACTGTCGGGTTGAACTGGTCTTTAGTTTTAATTTCTTACACCTTGATATGAATTTCAGAGTCCATTATTTTAGCCTCACTGTTCATTTAAGTATGAAGTCAAAGACAAAAAGGGAGGGGAAATGGAATTATCCCTTTTATATTTTAATTTTGGAGATCCCATCCTAAGGTGTGACAGCATCTTGACGGATATGAATATTTATACACCTCATATTGTTCATTGTATAGCATCGATATGCCATTAAGATGGTGATTTCAAAGCAACAAAAATATTTATGCACAGTTGAGATTGGCAGCAAGGTTAAATAACCTCAGAAAATAAGAGGAAAACCTTTAAAGTGCCAAAGGGACTGTTTTGATCTCTAGTGAATTTCACGAGCTTGCTGACTGCTCAACTTCCTACTTGAATGTTTTCTACAGTTACCACCAATGAAGGTCCAGCCATCATAAATATGATGTCAACCATTTTGTCTTCTAGCATAAAAATTTAATTCACAGTGTATGACTTCCCATTTAGGAAGAAGATGAATGGCTCTTCTATTTACATGCTTCTCAATGCTTTCAGGACTAAATTCAAACAGTGGACTCAAGGATTCATGCAGCCTTATTGGCAGGATTCTCACTGAGAAACCATGGGTTTTTAGCAATGCCTGTGTGATGCCAGTGTCATTGGGGAACACAGAGTGAAGCCTCAGTCTTCTAGCTCATTGTCAGTCACCACATAGGGCTCTTGTCAGGTTACCTTGATTGACAACTTACACAGGTCACAAATTAAATCACTGAAGCTTTTTTGAGTCCTCTCAAGAAATTCATAGCTCTAATCACCTTCTATTGATAATATGCATTGTCTGATTCATTTCTTATAATTTAAAAGCTAGAAAGTATCCTATTGTTTAATTCTTTTATTTTATTGCCTCTAAAAGTTCAAGTAATTTGCTCAAGTTCACAGTTTGTAGAGAGTTGTGTCTAGTATTTTGATTGCTAGTTCAGTACTCTGTCCACTATATCACACTGCCTCTTAGATATATCAAATAAACACTCTTTCATACACACATACTATTTATACAAATATGTATTTTTCCATATATATTTATTTACACAATTGAAATATCCATATGTTAAAATGCCTCATTTTGTCTTTCATTACTTAGAAATATACTTCAAGAGGAAAGTAAATAGTTACTAGAACTTTTAAACTTTCCTATGTAAGGAAAGCAAAACTCATATATTCAAGAAATTCTGGTTAACCCTCCATGAAGTATATACTATTTTTCCTAAAAAGTGTTTAGAAAGATGTGTCTCCAGCAACTTTTCATCCACCAAATTATTGAAAATGTGACTAGCCACTTAGCATGTTTATGTTCAATAGACCTATTCACCGCCAAATCCCTCCCTCAATAATAGACCTCCCTTGGCATGTGTAGTCACTGCAACTGGGGATATTCCTCAGAGATAGTGAGATCCTAAGGTAAATATTTATTTTTTCATGCAAATAGATATTCTCATGCATTGCTTTTGAGAATGCAATTGTTAATAACTTTTGGGAGGTCATTTTAAGAACATGATTGAAAAGTCTTTTAAATGATCTTATTCTTTAGTCCAGCAGGCTTACTCCTGGTTATTTATCCAAAAGAAATAATCCAATACACACATAGAATACATATATACAAAGTATATATAGAATACACACTCAGAATATAGACATATATAGAATACATACATAGATGTGTGAACAAGTATGCTTATTGAATCATTATATGCCAGCAGCAAATAGTAAGAGAAAGGAAAAAGGGTGATTGTTAAACGTTATGGTTCAGCCATATAATGGATACTCTAAACACTGAACGTACTACATATAAACATTTATTGTTATAGGTGGATATTTAAAATATATTGTTAAGTCAAACATTAGGACATGAACATTTGTATCATATGATCTGATTTTGTAAAAAAAAATGTTATACATATGCATAGAAAGGTTTAGAAGGACATTGTTTTAGGTGGGTTCTTCTGGTTGCAGTTAATGGAAACTTCTTCAGGTTAATATAATGGTGACCCATCATGAATATACACATGAACATAGGGAATATAGGAATCTCAATCACACATTCAGACCTCATGTTAAAACAGAAGAAACTTTATACCAGTTATTACTAAAAAAGCATAAACTGCAAGGGTCAAACTTTATGGAGACAGAAACTAGATAACCACTCACAAGATTGTCCTTCTTTGAGAACACATGCATCCCTACTATAGTTATTCATCATTATGGAGACTTCTTTTTTTTCTCTGAGTGTCTATTGGCTTGAACATAAGCTAGTAATTAACTGATGATCTCCTCAAAGCTCCAGTTGAAATTTGATTGGTCCACTTGATCACTATTCTTGTTTGGACAATGTTTATATTCTAGGTTACTTCTTAGACAGATGGCTGGCCTGAAGTTTGGATAATTTTGGGTTAGATGCCCACCCTCTGGTGAAATCAGTATGGTTAGAGGTGACCTATAAAGATGGATCACTTTATAAAGGGTGCCCAACATCACTAATCATTAGAGAAATGCAAATCAAAACTACAATGAGGTATCACCTCACACTGGTCAGAATGGCCATCATCAAAAAATCTACAAACAATAAATGCTGGAGAGGGTGTGGAGAAAAGGGAACTCTTTCCATTGTTGGTGGGAATGTAAATTGATACAGCCACTATGGAGAACAGTATGGAGGCTCCTTAAAAAACTAAAAATAGAGCTACCATATGACTCCAGCAATCCCACTACTGGGCATATACCCTGAGAAAACCATAATTCAAAAAGAATCATGTACCACCATGTTCATTGCAGCACTATTTACAATAGCCAGGACATGGAAGCAATCTAAGTGTCCATCGACAGATGAATAGATAAAGATGAGGCACATATATACAATGGAATATTACTCAGCCATAATAAGAAATGAAACTGAGTCATCTGTAGTGAGGTGGGTGGACGTAGAGTCTGTCATACAGAGTGAAGTAAGTCAGAAAGAGAAAAACAAATACCGTAGGCTGACACATATATATGGAATCTAAAAAAAGAAAAAAAAAGGTTCTGAAGAACCTAGGGGCAGGACAGGAATAAAGATGTAGTTGTAGAGAATGGACTTGAGGACACGGGGAGGGAGAAGGGTAAGCTGGGACAAAGTGAGAGAGTAACATTGACATATATATGCTACCAAATGTAAAATAGATAGCTAGTGGAAAGCAGCTGCATAGCACAGGGAGATCAGCTATGTGCTTTGTGACCACCTAGAGGGGTGGGATAGGGAGGGTGGGAGGGGGATACAAGAGGGAGGGGTTATAAGGATATATGTATAGATATAGCTGATTCACTTTGTTATACAGCAGAAACTAACACAACATGGTAAAGCAATTATACTCCAATAAAGATGTTTTAAAAAAGATGGACTACTATAACTCAATAGCAAAACAATAAATAATCCAATTAAAAATGGGCAAAGAACTTGAATAGGCATTTTTTCAAAGAAGTTATATGAATGGCCAACAAGTACATGAAAAAGTGCTCAACATAACTAATCATGAGAGAAATTCAAATCAAAATCACAGTGAGTTATCGTCTCAAACGTGTTAGAATGGCTATTTAAAAAACAAGAGATAACAAGTCCTGGCAAGAATGTGGACAAAAGGAAGCCCTCCTACACTGTTGGGGGAGAATGTAAACTGGTGCAGCCACTATGGAGAACAGGATGGAAGCTCCTAAAAAAATTAAAGATATGACTACCACATGCTCTAGCAACCTGAATCATACCTGGTATATATCTGAAGGAGAAAAAAATCATTATCTCAAGGAGATATCTTCACCCCCATGTTTACTGCAGTATTATTCACAGTAACCAAAACATGAAAACAACCTAAGTATCCATTGACAGATGAATGGATAAAGAAAATGTATATAAGTATGTATACAATGGAATATTTTTCAGCAATAAAGAAGAAAGTCCTGTCATTTGTGACAACATGAATGGACTTGGAGGGTATTATGCTAAGTGAAATAAGCCAGCCAGAGAAAGACAAATACTGTATGATCTCATTTATATGTAGAATCTAAAAAAGTTGAATTAATAGAAACAGCGAGTAAACTAGTGGCTCCCAGGTCCTGCGGGGTGGAGAAAAATGGGAAGATATTGTTCAAAGCATATAAACTGCCAGCTATAAGATAAATATGTTCTGGGAATCTAAGGTACAGCATGGTGACTATAGTTAACAGTACTGTATTGTACTCTTGAAAGTACAAAGGGAGTAGATCTTAATGTTTTCACCACACACAAAAATTGGTGACTATGTGAGGTGTTAATTAGCCTTACTGTGGTAATCATTTTGCTATGTATACATGTATCAAATTAAAATGTTGTACACTTTAAACTTAGTGTTATATGCCAGTTATAGATCAATAGAACTGGTAAAAATTTAAATAAGGAAAGAAAAATAAAGGATGTTCTACTAAACTGTGTCAATTGTTTCAATAAACTGGATTGTTTGCATACTAAAAATAAATATTTCTTATAGTCTTTGGATGTTCTGAGTTGGCATGAATAATTAATACTGTAAGAAAATAAATTCTGCCTCCCCATTTTAAAAAAATATCAAGTATTAGTAATTACGTGGAATACTGAGAACTCACACACTGCTAGTGGTAATAATATAAATTGTTATAATCACTGTTTCATATCTCTAAAGTTGAACATATGCATAATCTAAGACCCAGTAATTCAACTTCTAGGTATATGCCCAATGAACAAGTGTGTACCATGTATAGAAGAATGTTCAAAATATTAAGTATAATAATCAATAATTGAAAACAAACCAAATGTTCGTCAGCTATAGAATAGATATAGGAATTGTGGTCATCTCACAACAGAATACTGCATAGTGATGAAAATAAACAAACTACAAATACATATAACACCATCAATCAACCTCATGAAAAAAATGTTAAATAAAAGAAGCCAGGTCCAAAGAATACACACTGTAGGATCCCATTTATACAAGCTTTAAAATAGGCAAAATTAATCTGTTGTCTTAGAAGGCTGAATAGTTTTTACAGCTGGAAAGGATGGAGGGGTAATATTTGGGAGGTGGATTCTGGAATGCCGGCCAAGTGTTATTTCATGACCTGGATACTGGTTATACAGGTGTGTCCATTTTGCGATAATTTTCTATAGACTTTTCTATGTGTGTTTTATTTTGACACAAAAGTTTAAAATGTAAATCATTAGTAAATAATTTTTAAAAACCTACTTAGAAGGGAACTATGGATGCTTTAGACATTCTGAAGCTTAGCTTGTCTAGGAGAGATGCACTGTAAGACTGACAGTGGTTATTTCTGATGGCCCATCGATGAGTCTCTATTAAAAACAGGCCTTTTCCCTAGTGTTTTTCCCCTTATAAGTTCCCTAGTGCTGTCAAAAATAGTTATCTCATCCCACATTCTTTGTAATCATCAATACTTCCTTACTGGACAAGTATAACAACCTAGTAACTATTTGGTTTCCTAAAATAATGATTTCAACAGGTACTTAATGCTAAGCAACTATAGGTGATATATTTCATTCCTAAACTATTAAGGTCTCATTTTCCATCTTCAAGGAGGTTATGAATATGTTCACACACAAACAAGAGAGTAACTCTATTCTAGAATCTTTTTTGGGGATTTGTTTACTGGAACCATATCTAGTACCAAGAGCCGTATTAGTTAGTTAAAGCAGGAGAATAGAAATTGCTTAAAATAAGAGAGTTTAATAAAAGGAATTCATCAAGGGAAGATGAAAAATTGTGAATGAGACAATCCATAGATTAGAAACAGTGGGAAGCCACTGTCATTCCCAGACAGGTGTTACAGGCATTTAGGGGCTAGGGTCCCTCGGAATCTGGAAGCTTGGTTGGCCTTGTCTGGTGGGAGATGTGGCCATGGAGGAGGTGCAGCTTCTGCTAGAGATGTTGTCCCAGCAGAGAAGGAAGAGCCAGAGGAGGTGGAGGGTAGAGCCCAGGGAGGGTTGAGTTTCAGCCTCATTTGCTCTGTAAGTTCCTGGGAGGGGCTCGGTCAATGTGTTCACATGGTTACATGTTTATGTAAAATTTGTAAAATAAAGATTATACTGTAATCAGTTAAGACTGCTGCTTTTTTTTCACTCAGCTTTCTCCTTGTCACATTTCCCTTCCTGTCAGGTGGTGATAGAATAGCCATGGACATTTTGGGGCTCAGACTAAAGAGAAGGTGAGTTGACAATATATTTATTTTTGGTTTATTGGGATATGTTTTCATGTTTCACAGTTACTTATGTGTATAATTAGGTTAGTTCTAGCTGTCTTGGCATAGGAATAATTTATAGAAATATTCTTTGTCCTAACTCACTGTGTGACATTATACAAAAGAGGAGGGCCAGAACTCCTATTGGGCTGTGAATTTGTTCTTCACTTCCTAGCACTGAAAATATATGAGTCGTGGGTGAGAAACAAGCTTTAAAATATACAGTTAGAAGTGAATCTAGGGTCAAACTTTAAAAATAGTTTTCAGCTTATATAAGAAAGAAACTTAAAAGAGGCTTTCCTTAAATTCACAACAATCCTAATAATTTAGATGACATTATCAATAATGAGTTGAGAAAATGAAATATTTTAAACTATCAGGAATCAAATAATGTTGATCAACTATGATAAAGGATATATTATCTTTTTATTCTCACCATACAGGTAATCACAAAATAATTGTCATACAAAGAGAAAATTTTAAAGTAGGCAGCCAAAAACATGGGTGGAATGGATATTAAACCTGTTTGACAGATAATTAATAAAAATTAATTAAAAATTTTGTGATGTGACATTTATAAACTTTTCAAAATTTGTAGCTGTTTGCATTTTCTTTCCACATTCTAAATACATATTTGGTTTTGTGCCTAATTTTGAATTCAGAATTTTAAAATTTATCTTTCTAATTAGAACTTTTGAGTGTTTAAGCCACAGGTCCCACAAAACCTGAAATAGTCTCCTGAAAGAAGGAAAATGCCATGACTTTTCCTTCCTTTTGTCCTCTATTCTTCTGTCATTGTCTCCATTGACTAAGACCAGCTGACCTGACAGCTTTAGGACATACAGTCCATGAGAATTTGAGAAGTAGGTGAAGAGAAATAGGGCCAAAATGTCACAGCAAGGAAGTGGGTGAAAAGGGTCCTTTCATACTCTGCTGATAGCAGTTGAAATAAAAATTGTGCTACCTCTGTGGAGGGGTAGTATTTATGATCACAGCCATAGTAATTCCACTTCTAGAAACTTATCATGAAATGATAAATTTATAAGTTTATTAATTAAGACATTGATTGCAATAGTTAAAATTAGAGACAAAGTATATATAAATGGGTGATAGATTAATATATTTATGGTACATCAATACAATGGAATATTATTCTCTTTAAAAAGGAGGACAGGGGCTTCCCTGGTGGTGCAGTGGTTGAGAGTCTGCCTGCCCATGAAGGGGACACAGGTTTGTGCCCCATTCTGGGAAGATCCCACATGCCGTGGAGCAGTTGGGTCCGTGAGTCATGGCCACTGAGCCTGCGTGTCCGGAGCCTGTGCTCCGCAACGGGGGAGGCCACAACAGTGAGAGGCTCACATACCACAAAAAAAAAAAAAAAAAAGGAGGACAATAAAAACGAATGAGGAGACTCTTTATGGACTAATATGGAATGATACTAAGTAAAAAGTGGTTGTTCAGCTTTGCTGTCATTGATGTAAATAAGGTTCATAATCCTTCAACTGAAATTCTAAAATTTATGTTTCTGAAAACAGAACTTTTTTTCATAAATAATTGGGTTGCAAAACTTGAACTGAACTTGCAAGGGGATATTTATAACTTAAATAGTCATATGTTTCAGTAAAATATATTAATGTATTTGGTTTTGGGGTGCTTTCTCAGATGCTACTGGGAATGTTTCTAAAACCTGTTCTCTAGACTTGAAGGTGGCTCTAAAGAATGTGTGGAGCTGGGAGGGCATGTGAATGGGATGATCTAACCTTCCATTCTCAATGAGGCAGAGATGTGATATTTGCAAACCACATCCCCCATATAAGCAGGACAGGGCACAGGAGGAGGAAGGACAATGGCAATTTGACATACCCGTCACCTCCTTGACACCAACAGTTTCCTGTTCACTGTTCCTCTCCTGGTAACCAGACCTCTGTAGCCATGGAAGGGCCTTGGTAAAAGACAAAGAACCAGTGGATGGTACTATGGGCGCCCCCAACATGTGTTCCTCGAGTTCCCGACTCCTATTCTGAATTCCATATCTGCTTTTTAAATTGCCCATTAGACAATTTTCCTGTATTGTCCTATTGACACCCTAAAATCAACATACCTGAGACTGAATTATTCACCTCTTCTGCCAGAATATCTTTCTCATGTTAGGCATGTCCTGCTGAGTGGTACCATCATTCACTTAGTCCCCAACCAGAAAGCTGGACAACATCCTCAAACTCTTCCTCCATCTGCTTATCTTCCATTCTATTTTCCTATCAGTTCCCAAGATTCAACTATTCTACTTCCCTAGCAGGATGGCCAGATAAAATTTAAGATGTCTAATTAAATGAAAGTTTCAGAAAAACAAGTAACTTTAATATAAGTACGTCCCCAATGTATACTTACATCGAAAAAATATTGACTTTTTTCTTTCTGAAATTCAAATTTAACTGGGCATCCTGTATTTTATTTTCTAAATCTGTAACCCTAGTCCCTAACATCTGTCAAATCCTCTCTCTGTATTCACTGACTCTTTCTTTTTTTCTTTTTCTTTTCTTTTCTTTTTTTTTTTTCTGCAGTACGCGGGCCTCTCACTGTTGTGGCCTCTCCTGTTGCGGAGCACAGGCTCTAGACGCGCAGGCTCAGCAGCCATGGCTCACGGGCCCAGCCGCTGTGCGGCATGTGGGATCCTCCTGGGCCGGGGCACGAACCCGTGTCCCCTGCATCGACAGGCGGACTCTCAACCACTGTGCCACCAGGGAAGCCCTAACTGACTCTTTCTTTGTTCAAGCTCTTGTCTCTTCTCTTCTGTATCATTGGAACAACCTCCTAACTGGTTGACCTTCTTCCAAATGTTTCCCCACCCAATATAAATAGCTAACAGACTGATCTTTCTAAAACATACATTTGATCACTTTAACTCTCCCACTTCTTTGCACATGAAACCCTTCATGACTTGGCTCCTGCCTAACTGTCCTATCCTTCTTCTAATTTAATTCTACACGTTATGTGGAGAAAGTAGCCAATATGTCTGCTAGATGACCACAGAGGCTCTCCCTCATGTAGCCCAGCAACAAGCTTTCTCATACTAGGAGGGCTGTAACCCTGACTGCAAAGCTAAGAGTTATCCAGTTGGAGGATGATTTCTTTCCCTTTTCATCTTCTCTATAAATATGCAAGTGTCCGGGTATATGCCCAGTAGTGGGATTGTTGGTTTGTATGGTAGTTCTAATTTTAGTGTTTTTAAGGAACCTCCATACTGTTCTCCACAGTGGCTGTATCAATTTACATTCCCACCAACAGTGCAAGAAGGCTCCCTTTTCTCCACACCCTCTCCAGCATTTATTGTTTGTAGATTTTTTGATGATGGCCCTTCTGACTAATGTTAGGTGATACCTCACTGTAGTTTTGATTTACATTTCTCTAATGATTAATGATGTTGAGCATCCTTTCATGTATTTGTTGTCAATCTGTGTATCTTCCTTGGAGAAATGTCTATTTAGGTCTTCTGTCCATTTCTAGATTGGGCTGTTTGTTTTTTTGATATTGAGCTGCATGAGCTGCTTGTATATTTTGGAGATTAATCCTTTGTCAGTTGCTTTGCTTGCAAATTTTTTCTCCCATTCTGAGGGTTGTCTTTCGTCTTATTTATGGTTTCCTTTGTTGTGCAAAAGCTTTTAAGTTTCATTGGGTCCCATTTGTTTCTTTCTGCTTTTATTTCCCTTTCTCTAGGAGATGGGTCAAAAAGGATCTTACTGTGATTTATGTCATAGAGTGTTCTACCTATGTTTTCCTCTAAGAGTTTTATAGTATCTGGCCTTACATTTAGGTCTTTAATCAATTTTGAGTTTATTATACCTGGAGAAAACCATAATTCAAAAAGAGTCATGTACCACAATGTTCATTGCAGCACTATTTACAATAGCCAGGACATGGAAGCAAGCTAAGTGTCCATCGACAGATGAATGGATAAAGAAGATGAGGCACATATATACAATAGAATATTACTCAGCCATAAAAAGAAACAAAATTGAGTTATTTGTAATGAGGTGGATGGATTGCTTTCTTATTTTTCTTTTGAAAAATCTTTATTTTCTTCACTGGTAGATGATGAATTTACTTAGCTCCATAAGAAATTGTGGTATGGCTGCAACAAAAGGAAATTTGGAATAAAATGTTTCATTATTTATTGCCAATTTTTAGAGTGTTAGAAATAAAATGGGTGTTGGAAAGCACTTATTCCAATATTCTCATTTTACAGATGAGAAAATGGAGGCTCATAGAAGGGACATACTGGTTCAAGATCACAGAATTGATGAGAATTGTTCTATGTGTGAGTCATTACTCAAGGCTGTGAGACCAGGGAAGGCTTCCCAAAGATAGTGATAACCCATAAATTCCCACTCCCTTTAGCCTTCCTGTGTTCCTCACTCTGTCACCCTACACTAATAGCTTTATACAGTTAGATTTCTTTTCACATGCTCACATTTCATCTTCCCAAGACAGGAATTTTATTAATGCCCCATGTAAAGTATCTAACACAGTGAACATTGTAGGCTCTCAGATATGTTTCCTTCTCTTTACTGTTTTGTACCATTTCTATTTTTTTTGTGTGTCCTCCATCTGATTGATTTTCTAATTAGCATTCTGTTTCAAAAATGAAGTCAGACTAAATTAAATGGACACAAATAGAAATCTATGCTCTACCCACTGACACTACCATAATAAGAACATCAGGGTAGAGCTAGTTTCTGGAAACATTTGAGTATATTTTGCTTCACAGAGTACCTCACAAATTTTCCAAGATGTGTTGGCAAGTTGCATCCCAACTAATCTATTCTTATCACTGTCAACGATGTAAAGTTGAATAAATGTCTTGGTTTATTAAATTGCTTATTCAAACACATTTTAGGATTGAATATCTAGCATTGACAGTGTTTCGTATTAAAATACCAGACTTTAAGAATTTGTGACAGTTCTATAAATGGATATCCAATAGGTTCTTTACAAGTGTCACTTTTCTGATCATGTACATGGCAGGCAGCATAATGCAAAGAGGTGATAATAAATTTGAGGCAGAATGTAGTTATATACTGGTTAGCTCTAGAGAAACAATCATAGGCTTATTGATCAAAATCAAAATCTACCACCGTAATCCTCATCATAGACAACACACACTTCAAAAAATAGGCTGACTGGTAAAACAGAGCAAAATGAAGAAAGCCAGTGAAACCGTGCAACTTAGATTGGGACTCGAACACATGGGCTGGAACTCCAACTTAGTTTGGGACTTGAACACATGGGCTGGGACTCGAACCCACCCTAAACACAGATTGGGACTTCAACCCATGGTTTTTTAATTGAAATCACACACCTGGTCCCAGGACTTGATGAAGCTCAGGTTCTTTATTCTTCTGCAATGTCTCATTGCAGAAAGAATTCAGTGAGAGACAGAGTGACAGGTAAGAAGTGGCTTTATTTAGAGAGGTACACATTCCATAGATAGAATACGGTCCATCTTAAAAGGTGAGAATGGCCTTGGGAGAAACACAATACACAGACTGAGTGTGGGCCATCTCAAAAGGCGAGAGGCTCCAAAATATGGGGTGGTTAGTTTTTATGTGCTGCGTAATTTCATAGGCTAATGAGTGGGAGGATTATCCCAACTCTTTTGGGGGAAAGGGCGAGATTTCCAGGAATTGGGTCACCGCCCACTTTTTGGCCTTTTATTGTCGGCCTTGGAACAGTCATGATGCTGGTGGGTGTGTCATTTAGCATGCTGATGTATTACAATGAACATATAATGAGGCTCAAGGTCTACTGGAAGTTGAATCTTCCACCATCTTGGACCTAGTTGGTTCTAACCAGTTTTTGTCATATCCTCAATGGCTATGTCATTCTTTTAAAGCTTGTGCCCTGCCCCCTTCCCTCCTGTTTCATCAGCACCTCTGATGACAGAAAAAATGGTGGCAGTGTCTGGACTTCTGTTTGAAGCAGAAACAGATGGAGTTTAGTGAACAAGTTTCTGTTAACTCTCATGTCCATTCTTAATTAACTTAGATGCTTCAAGTAGTAGAAAGAAGATAAATTTGGGGGGCAGACCATCACAGATTTGAATCCCTAATCTATGGCCTACTAGTTCTGAAATTTGTGGCAGATGACTAAAATTATATTAGCCACAGCTTGCTCATGTGTAAATAAAAATAATCTCTAATATCTACTGAGTGCCCACTCTGTGCCCACACTCATCTAGCTTCTTTATATGTATTAACTCAATTAATTCCCAACCAATGAAAAAGTCTACAATTATCTCCCCTGTACCCAGCAGCAGCAAGCTTAAGCAACTTTCCCAAGAATACACACCTTGTAAGTGGCAGAGCTGAAGGCAGTAAGTAAGTAGTGGTTACTAATAAGTTAAAAACTTGTGGTAGGTAAGGGGCTTCCCTGGTGGCGCAGTGGTTGAGAGTCCACCTGCCAATGCAGGGGACACGGGTTCGTGCCCCGGTCCAGGAAGATCCCACATGCCGCGGAGCGGCTGGGCCTGTGAGCCATGGCCACTGAGCCTGTGTGTCCAGAGCCTGTGCTCCGCAACGGGAGGGGCCACAGCAGTGAGAGGCCCACATAGAGAAAAAAAAAAAAAAAAAAAAAAAACTTGTGGTAGGGTACTGAATAATAAGTGGGACCCTAGTTTATAGCTGGCCAGTGAACCCAGGAACAATGCTTGTTGCAACAGAACACTGTTGACTGGGACAGGTAAAAAATGTATGACACTAAAAATCCTGAGCAGCTGTTTGTTGGTAAAACAGAAGAAATGCCAGAAGGATATATGTGACATTGGTTATTAACTGTGCAACACACTGCACTCATGAGAGACACATTATGGAAAAAAAATATTAGACACTATTGGGTAGAAAGCCAAGGGAGTGATAAGACAATACCACCTATGTGTGTTCAGAAATAAGTGGCTGTTAGCAAGAGTTAACAAAAGTCTCCTGGAAAGATGGGAAGACGTGGACAAAGAGAAAGGAGAAGGGTTTATTTGACATGGAAAGCACCACAAGCAGTGTGGCACTGGAAATGAGAATGGCCATGTTTGAAAAACTGTAGGGAGTCCTGTCTGACTAAAGCAGAATCTGAGTGGGATGCTAGAAGTAGCACAAAACATACCCCAAATAATCAGCTTTATGGGACCATTTACTCAGTTCTACAAGGAGACTTCTTACAAACCTACTACAGTGTAAACTGGTCCTGCTGAAAAGGGGAGCATACTTGAGCAGAAACAGCAAAAAACAAAAGGACAAAAAAATCTCAAAATACTACTTCATTGAGGACTATTTTGGTCAATTATTTTTGTCAGTAGTTTGCTGTAGCTACTATTCACTGAAATTCTGCTCTGAAGCCATTTCATGCATATTTACAGGAGCAAATGGTTTGTTTCATCTAGATTTTAAGTCCTTTTAATATACCTCCAAAGATATACATTTGGAAAATAATGACGAGAAACTGTAGAGAGAACAGACTTCAGGTAAGTGGAAAATAATTTGCTGGAAAAAAATTTATTTTACTTTATTTTTTAAGAAGTGAATTAGTTGGTGAACCTATTGCAGTGTACAACTTTATTAATCAAAAATTAATAGAAATTATTTAATAATAATTATTGTGTTATGATATCATACCAATTCTATTAATGATTATTCATAGAAATAGAAAAATAATGGAAATTAACTAATTAATAGAGCACAAATCAATAGAAAATAAAGTTTAATTAAATTTTAATTAAAACTGGAAGAATATTAGTTTGAAGGTGCATCAAATTATTCATCTACCTAAGACACAGGTTTCTTGAGGTCTGAGTTAGAAATTCTTCCTGGAGAGGTGTGAAATCAGGTGGAAAAGAAGGTTGAGGTTAAATTATGAAGTCCTTGATAAATGTCTCAGGCACCCAGATTTTATCCCATGCTCAGGACAAGACTCCTGAAGATATCCGAGCACAGTGAGGAAAGTAATATTTAGGAGGCCCATGTTGCTGCCACACGTAGGAGAGACTGGAAAGACTGCTCAGGGAGAGCAGGTCTAGATCTGTGGTGGTAATTATGTATGAGACAGGGACAGTCTAGCCCGAAAGGTGACTGGGTAAGGGTATCGAAGACAACTTGAAGTACTTTGAAGAAAAATTCACACTGCTTTTTTGCCTTACCAGATAAAAGAGAAATTCAAGAAGACTCAGGTGATAAGCATGACAGAGCAGGCCAACGGTGGCACCAACGCAAAATAAAGAATTTGAAGTAGAGAGCAGCAGCTCACTGGAAGCATAAAAATGTGTTTAGATGGAAGATTTAGACACACCAACAAGACATGGATTAAATCAGTATGTAGCTATGGAAAGGTTACGTTAGAGGAGTCCATATTATGTGCTCCTAAAGGGACAGTCTGCACAAAATAAGATGGCAACAATAAACTTCTTCATGGCACACAGTGAAGAAAAGCCCGTAGAATATACATTGTTTTCCCCCTCCTTAGGTCATTCACATATGGATCCTAACACCAATTTTTGTCAATAAAAAATATGGAATTTCAGGGCAGAGATAGAGACACAGATGTAGAGAACAAAGATATGGACACCAAGGGGGGAAAGTGGTGGGGGGGGGGTGGTGGTGGGATGAACTGGGAGATTGGGATTGACATGTATACACTAATATGTATAAAATGGATAACTAATAAGAACCTGCTGTATAAAAAATAAATAAAATAAAATTCAAAAATTAAAGAAAAAGATGGAATTTCTAATTACTTAAGCCTAAGTAAAATATTTTTCCTCTTCACATTCACATATGTCTTCTGAATTAAAATAAAATATCTCACATACAGCCAATTACTTTTCTTTGCTGAGCAGCAGATTTATTATTCACTTACTAAAAAAAAACATTTTTAGCACAAAGATATGTTATACAGAAAGGTAAAACATAACACTTCTCAGATTTTCACTGATTTTTGAAAAAGACATTTCTCAACTCATAGAATTGTATAAACACAGACATGAAAAACACCAACAGCACATTTTAAAAAAATTGGCAAGCACACTTGGCCTTAATAAAAATAAAATTAAACTGCTGACTTTGGAAACACTGCATTCTGTGAGATGTGTACATGTTTCTTCTGGAAAAAAATCTACATGTTCGTTCCAAATCCCATTTATCTATAGGAGTAATTTGAATTCAATGAATATTTAAACCCAGTTGTACCAAGAAGATAAACCATAACCATAGGTATTAGATCAGGAAGGAACTGAGCTTTTAAGATAGACAGGCTTTCTTATTTAAAACCATCTGGTCAAAAATTAACTCTAGGTGCACTCAGAGTAGTTTTATCGATTGGATTAACAATAGCTAAAGTTAGAAGTGGTGAAATTTTCAATTGCCTTAAGTTGCTATTACTATCACTATCTTAAAATTTTTGGGTCCAGCTTTTTGTTATATATAAATAAGATTCGTTTCTTTCCATCTATGTAATAGCCCTTTAAAAGGTAAGAACTTAGAAGGGTAGATGAGTACAGAAAACAGTAACAAAAGGACCAATCTGTGAGATAAGTGAATAAAACAACTTAAATAGCATTCATAATTGTTTAAATGGCATTCTACCAAAGGTTTATAAAGACAGGGGTGACGCAAGGGCCAAACTCCACGAACATAATATCTGTGCAGGGAGACAATAAGTTCTGTCTATGTGATTCAAATAACAGAAGAATAAAATTTCCAAGGTAAAAGAAACTGCAGGTTCATCATAGTGTATGCCAAAATGCTGAGAAAACCCAGTGTCATCAAAACAGGCTCCAAAGAGAAAATATATATGTGATTACCTTCTAAGAGGGGTGTAGGATTTGGCATAGAAACCCCAGATGGGAGAGTAGCATTAGATAACCTCAGTGAAAAGGGGCAAGCTACTCAGGAGCCAGAATAACTCAGAGAAAACCTAAAGAAGTGGGGCAATAGGCAAGGTGGGCAAGTTAATGGAGGACCAGGAATATAAGGCTGAGGCATCAGAGTCTGATTCAAGAGCTAGTAAGGAGCCACTGTATGTTTTTAAACGGGAAAGTAGCTCCAAAAATGTTTGGATGTTGTGTCTCCATTATGTTAAAACAATCTCTTGCATTGAATGAAAATTTGATCAAACTCATGCATACATTGATCTGGCCTTTCACTCTGGAGGCATTATGATTGATATATAATATGGTTGATGTTTATATGATAAAAAACCATATTAAAAAACCTATCTGATAATCTAACAAGCTCACTTTTTAATAAGGCGTTTATAGTTGACTATGCTGAAAATGATTAAAAAGATAGTTTCCAAAAATTTATTTCCAAAGCATGAACTAAACAAATGCACATTGAGCTGTGGACTGAACTGTGTCACCCTCCCCCAACAAATTCATATGATGAAGCTCTAACCCCTAATGTGATGGTAGTTGAAAATGGGGCCTTTGGGTGGTAATCATGTTTAGATGAGGTCATGAGGGTGAGACCCTCATGATGGGATTAGTGTCCTTAAAAGAAGTGACAGCAGAGAGCTTTTTTCTCTTTTTCTCTCTACCATGTGAGGATACAGCAAGGAGGCCATGAGCAAAACAGGAACAGAGCCCTCATCAGGGAGCTGAATTGGTTGGTGCCTTGATTTTGGATGTCCAGACTTGAGAGCTGTGAGAAATTCCTGTTGTTTAAGCCATATATTCTATGGTATGTTGTTATGGTAATTTGAGCTGACTAATACAGTATCCATACAAACAATCTCAGATATTTCACTGATCTTCTCTGTCCATGTCATCCCCTAAATTGTTCTTGGCTTTTCCTTACGTGGGTGGCAGTCAAGGAGAGCATGAACTCATGTTTATTGAATGCTTAGTCAGCATCTGTTAGATGCTCTACACACATTATCTAACTCAATCCTGGTAAGAATATAGGACACAATAATCTGTGGGAAGTATTTCAGGACAATGTCTTGAAAAAAAAAGGGATAGAAAGTGTATGCATTTTATAATCCACAATTAGGAGTCTTCTAAATAGTATATATATATATATATATATATATATATATATATATATATATATATATATATATATATATATATATATATAATTTATATCTGGTAACTACAGTGAACAATGGAAATAAAACACTCCTTGATAGCTTTTCTCAGGGATAATCAATAATTTATTTCTCTTTTATTGTCACAATTACCACAACTATCTAGCTACATGACCAATGTCACTACATACCACAGAAAGATTGTCCACCTACACTTTACTGAGACAAAGACAACGGCCATTTATGTGTTAAATGTACAACGGGATGTTAAAAAGAGGTGGCTTTTATGTATAAGACAAGATGTGGCACATGATTTATCAACAGGTTTGATTTCATATGTATTATGCCAAGAAGCAAGCAGAGAAATGTTTTGGCATTGAGTTGTTATTAAAGTAGAAAATAAGTAAACTAGAGAAATAAACCCAGATCTACAATAGATACATTAAAATAGGAAATTAATTAGCTCCTCAGTATTTTTGTTAGTTTTTTTGTTTTCTTTCCTTTTGTTTGTTTTTATATATAAATGAGTAATACGAATATACCACAAGTTAAAGAAAAATCTCAGCCAAAAAGAAGGTACCAGTATATGAAAAACAAATGAAAAATTAGCAGGTATTTTTGCTTACAAAAAATTTAAACTATAAAGAGTCACAAAATATATATAAAAACGCCACATTGAACGAGGCAAGCATCCTCTACCCAAACTGGTAGCACACTCTGAAAGTCAGCTGCCTTCCATCCATTCAGTCATACCGCGGTGACTGACAAAAAGGCATTAGGAACTCGTGTGCCATCAGGGGACTTGGCCCCATGGGTCATCAGTTCTTGGATTGTCATCCAGTTGTCCAAAATTTTCTTGTTTCTCTTCTTCATCATCTTTTTGTGACTCAGTTCAATAATGTTGACTTCCTTCTTGCCCTCGCTGCCGCTCTGGGGACTCTCCTTGAGACACTCCAACCGGCTCCGCATCATGAACTCTCGGCGGCGCCGCTGCTCCTTGGCCCGCACCAGGTGTTGCTTCCTCTCCTCTTTGCTCCAGTAGCGCCCCATTTTCATCTCACTCATGGTATCATCGTCCGTCGTCATGCCACTCCGCTCCTCCTTGATCTTTAAGGCACGCTCCTTCAGAATGCGGTCCCTCACGGGTCTCTTGGTGATGTACCGTGTCCCGTCACTCCTGATTTTCACCTTCCATTCCATCTTGGGTTCTGAGCACTTCTGAGACTCCTTGCACACGCTCACCAAGCTGAGCTGGCTCTGAGCATACTCGACTGCGGACTTCTGTTGAATTAACTGCATGTAGCTTTGATAATGCCGGGCATGTGCTGGGATGTTTGCATATCTATAGGAGGAGCTGTGGTAAGGAGAGAGGTAAGGGATGTGTTCACCGCTGGTCTTCTCTGGATCAGAAAGCTTGCTGCTTTCTGAAGTCTTCTCTTTGCCTTCAATGCCACAAGCTTGTTCAGTGGTTTTGGCTTTGGTTGACTCTTTACTACTCTGTCCAGAAGAGGACTGATTGGCTGCCATTGTGCTTCTCAGGTTTTTCTTATTGGTGAGGTTGATCATTCTTGGAAGGGAACTGTCAGGGGAACGGTCCACAGTGAGTGGAGTGCTTCTGCAGCTTTCAGCTGTATTGTAAGCACTAGAACTGTCTTTGTCTGACTTTTCTGGGTGCTCAAGGATGTCATCTAGTTTTCCCCTCTGCATAGTTATGCTGGTGTTATAATTTCGGAATCCTCCATCGTGCAATGCCCAGATGTCTCCATACTGGTCTGTTAATTTCCGGAGCCTGTGAGCCTGCATGATATTTTGGCACTCAAGTTCAATATTTCTTAGTTCTTCATTAAGCAACTGTAGTTCGTGCTCCACTCCCTCTCGTCCCCCTTGATTGCATTCTATTGTGCTGCTTGAGTAATACAGGTCATACTCTCCATGCTTCCGAATCTTGCATTTGAGCTCCAAGAGCTGCTGAAACCTTTCACACTCCTCATCTTGGTTGCCAGTACAGTCTGAGTCGATGTATTCACCAGACACGAAGCTCTCATTACACTGAAGTTCAGCACTTCCCAGAGTGTCTTGGCTCTGCCCCAGCTCTGTCTTGCTCTTCAAAGATGTGCCATTGGGATCCTCGGCTGCATTCTCCTGCTCTGAGCTCTCATCGTTCTGCAAGCTTTCATCTGTGCGCCCCACTCCACTGTCCTTCTCATGGTTGTTGGATGAGGATGTTGCCGTGTCTGTTGTGCCTTCTTCTTCTTCTTGTTTTTTTGGCTAAGAAAATAAAGTTGAGAGAAGAAAGAAAGCCAATTATTTTGAAAAACACCAATTGTTGGAAAACTTGCTTGAAAAAACAGTGCTTCTTGGCAAAAGTGCAGTTCCTAGAAAGCTGCCCTCATTTTAGTATCCATAACAATTTTAGAAACAAAGGCAATTAGCTCATGGCAGCTTTTTATGCTTGAATATAAAGAAAACAAAAGCTGCTTGAATATGGCTATGCTACTCACTTGAGGATAAATAAAACAGGAAACATTTAAATAAGTGATTCTTGTCTTAAGGTTTTCTCTCAGTTGGGAAACTGGAGGGAAGGTGTGTAAATGAGGTGACTTTATGAATTTCTGTGGTGATAACACACAAAAGGATGAGTAAGACAGAGTGCTGAAATAGTCTTCAGAAATAGGAAGGCCTAGAGTTCAGAAGCCACATCATTTTGTTACTATTTTCTTTTCCTGAACTTTTCTCAAGTTCAGAGAAGACTTCATTGGATCTAGTAATACACTGATAATGATAAGCCAAACACCACAAAATTTCAGGAATAGGTTTGTTACTGGAGCCCAGGACCTTCCATCTATAGATGAGGAAACTTAATCCCAGATGGATGTAGCTTCTTAGGCTAGAGGTCAAGGGGGCCAATGCCATCACCCAGGGCCAGGATTTCTTACATGTCCAAGATGCTGTATTCTTGCATACATGTACTTTGACCTCAGTGCATCTCCAAATCACGTTGTTCAAAAGCAACAGTAATGTCTTCAGACTCACTTGGGTTACTTTAAAAGATTTTTCTACTCTTAACCAGTAATTTCCTTCAGAGGTGAGTTTTATTCTACTGAGAGTAAAATGACAGCTCCCCTGAAAATCTGAGCAGCACTGATTGCCAGACATGGGCATAATGTCAAAAAACATATTTTGAGATAGGTATGTAAATATATGTGAACTTCACTCCCTGGTAATTTTTGGCTTTTCATGCAGAACAATTAACTGTCACTGCCCTAGGGAAGTGCACATCTAATTGTTTCTCTGTGAATAGGATAAAGTTACTCTTTCTTCCACCACTTCTCTTATAAAAGTCTACATGGCAGTTTCTAGATTGTATTCTCCTTATGTCTAAGTTTACTCACTATTTTATATATATATATATATATATATATATATATATATATATATATATATAATTTTTTTTCTTTAGCAGGAAATTATATAATGAAATATAATCAAGCTTGTTAGTGTCAAAGAAAGACAGAATGGGTGATAAAATGTAAAACAGGTCTGGAAGGTTAAGATAATTGTTTTCTTCCACCTAAGTAATGGCAGAACAAAGTGTAATGAATGGGGAGAGGGGGGAGAACATGAGCACGTATCAGGTTAGTCTAGGATCCTCCATCTTTCCCTAAAATATTTTTCCTCATTTCTTAACAACATACTGAGATTGATTTAAAATTTCTTATTGATAAAAAATAATATTATACATAAGTAACTGTAACTAACAATGGAAAGCTTGATATATCCCTATGTCCCTTGCTATAAGGTGACAACAGCATCAAATGTGGTGACATCTGCACACTGTGCCATAAAACTCCCAGAGGATATTATTGATATTGGACATTTGAGTTTATATACCATATAACTTACATTTATATTTTTTCTCCTATCTAATGGTAAGCTGAAAAAATACAGGAAGGCAGTATTTTTTCTTATTTTTCATGCAATAAATGATACAGACAAATTAATTAGCAAAATGTGTGTTAACAACAGTTACAGGACCAAGGACAGCATGAGAAGTAAACCTTCAGATGGATATGTATTTTAGTTTTTAAATATGGATATGCAATTTTTATATGAATTTCCCTTTCTTTTGTCACTGGTTTATGAGCACATGTG
This sequence comes from Mesoplodon densirostris, assembly GCF_025265405.1. Lineage (NCBI taxonomy): Eukaryota > Metazoa > Chordata > Mammalia > Artiodactyla > Ziphiidae > Mesoplodon > Mesoplodon densirostris. The sequence continues at coordinate 57,281,524 of NC_082671.1, forward strand.
AAAACAGTTTTCTATTCTCAAACATAGAATTCCTGGTTTCTGATATAATGCTACTCTATAATTTATCATTTCCCTATGGAATTATTATAGTGACAGGCAATGTTTCTACCAAGGCATTTCTAATGTAGTATTATTGTTTATAAGGGCAAAGGACTTTTAAAGGTTTCTGTACTTCTCATCATTTTTCAGTCTCATGGTGAAGAGAAATTTCTCCACAATGAAAATCTCACCTCAGGGACATCTTGTGTTACCTCAAAAGACCTAGCATTTGTATTACATCTGATGAGTAGGCAGCATCTGACACCATATCACTTCACCTGGACAGGATTTCTCCCTTCTTTCTTTATTCCAACATCCTCCTGTCAATTTTGTATCAGGTCACATTTTTTATCTAAGAGAGAAAAAGCCTGGAGCAAGGACTTTCTTGCTTGCAGCTGCCACCAAAAAATATCTTTATTTGTGGCCAGTGTTGAAGTCATACATTAAAATTTCAACCTGTCCTCTTTATATTGAAAAGCAATTGCTACAGTAGCAGCTTTGCTTTTGAGCATGAACTCTTGTTTGTGAAGTGGCCACTGAGCATCCATGGTGAGCACAGAGTGTAGCACACATGGCTCTGTCAACTGTAGTTTGCAACCTAATAATTTATTAGCATATACACATGAGCACACATGCACAGACACACACATGTACACACACACACCCTTGTTATGGGATGCCAGCATGTCAATGCATCTCATCATTCAGTTTGGTAAAGTGATAGGATGTTTGTGTTTTATATTCCTAAGCCTAACTGCCAGGATTTTTTTTTAATTACCTTTTAGGGTGAATTAAGAATTAATGTTGAGAATAGGATGATAATTAAACAAATAAGAGGATTGACAGTGGAAGTGTTAATAAAATTATATCAGGCAAATGAATGATATGAATCTGACATAAAAAAAATCTAAGCTATATTGATCTTGATTTTATCTAGTAGAAAAACAACAACAACAAAAATGAAAAGAATACTAAGACTCGGTTTGCCACAAACCACACTGTGATCTTTCACTAGTTATGAATTACTTAAAGGCAGGAACTTTGCTCATTTTCTTTGTATTCTCAGGATCAAACATGGTACTTGAAACATATTAGGGGCTGAGAATTTTTTGTTGAATGAATATATGACCTTAAGACAAAATGATGTCAATAATCTCAAGTTGAACTACTCTTAATTCAGGAGTATAAAGGTGTAATCATGATACCAAATACCCAAATAAGGTTGATGGCTTACATCATGTCATCATCTTCCTAAAGTTGCCTAAATATTCAAATACATACATTAATATTTTAAAATACAAAATTACTTTTTTTGGGGGGAGGGGTTACCTCATGAGATATCGTTTATCTCTAGCTGATATATTGAGAAGCAACATGCGTTTTTACTATTAAATTTCCAAATTAGGTTGAACAGTGCCTGGGTCAGCATTTGAATACTACTGTACTTTCCACAATGGCCCCTAAGCTTCCCAAAGTAGAAGTATTCTTCATAGAAAAAAATTGTATTTATTCCCTCTGCTTCATTTGAGATGATCATTTGCTTTCAAAAATTACCATCACAGAGATGTTTGGTCAAACCCTTTGATTTTGTTTTTTTATTCCATTTATGGTTACACATTTAAAAAAGAACTAGCATCATCGTTTCAAATGCTGGAGTTCAGATTGTGGCTCTACCTGCTCCACCTCACTGGCAGTGCGCTGCATTGCTTCATTATGCTGTTCTTCCAACACCGACAAGTTTAACTCCTCTAAATATTCATTCCTTTCATCTTCCAGCCAGCCTTCATCCAGCTGCAAAAGAATACATTAGTACATTACATTCGGTTAATGAGAACTCAAGCTAAAATAGGGTAAACTTAAATGGTGACTCCTGACCAGTTCCTTTTATCATAATGATTCTCTTCAAAATAGCAGCCTCCTATAGTTCACCTCTCAGAAGGAAGAAAAGGTGATAAAAAAAATTGGACTCATGTCTTTTATCCTTCCCTGAAACAGAGCTACAGATTTTCTCTATAACTGAGTAGACCTCACAGCACAGAACATAACCATCTTTCAAAGTGTATGAAAAGCATACTGCATAATCCACAGCTGTCACGCTCATTACCCCCAACAGTCCCCATGTTAAAGAACTGCAATGGTCCTAATAGGGCTATGAGACAATCGGGCCTTTTTCCTTAACAACAACCCCCAAAGCAACTCCACACAAAGCACCCCCCACCAACACACACACACATACTGATGCTACCCTCATTCTGCTTTTTTATTTTTAGGCGGCTGACTTTCAAGTTAACAAGATGGCTGCTTGCCACAAATACGGACAACATTTATTTCATCTCAAAAAAAAAAAAAAAAAGGAAAATTCTAAGTTACTCTCAATAAAGAGTGATGCTGTGCCGTGACTATTGTGATTCATTTCTCAGACCCAGTTCCAAGGAAAAAGACCTTAAATGTGCACGTAAGGGTGAGGGAACCGTGTGAAGCATGCAGGGTTTTCTTTGTGGGTGCTGAAGGTAGGTATTCTTGTGGCAGTCTTACACAAACTAAACCAAACAAATCCTTTTGGCTTCTCAATACAAAAGGAAGTGGAAAACTGGTGGTTACCTTGCTAATATGATAAGTGTTGATGGTCAATTCAGATAATTTGCCTCAAAGTGGGTTTTTGGAGCTGGATTACATAAATTAGCTGTCTGTGCTGATTGAATTAACTGAATTATTGTCAAAGCTCCCCTTTACTCTGTGTTACAAAGAAACAGCAACTTTCTAGTGAGTCAAAATTGACAACAGTGGGAGATGTTTTCACCACCGCACAAATGGGTAAGCACCAAACAAACACAAAAACTAAGCTTGTCTTTAAGAGAACTGAACTTCTAAAACTTAAAAACGAACCTGAGAGGACATTAAATTGCACCAGAAGAGGCATTAGTGTATATGTATCACATTCATTAAATGAAGGCAATCATAGGATTCTTTTTATTTACTAAAGGCTACCTAGACCTTAAATTATTTCAAACTTGACTGGGCCAAAAACATCAATGCATTTATTCATCCTCATTTATCTCATTGTGGCCTGAATAACTTGACCAAGTTCCACCCCAGTGACTTTGATATGCAGATGAGCTATGAAGATTAAGCTGACTAAAAATTTAAATTCAGTCCAATTCATAATTGTCCAAGTTTTACATTTTTAATCCCCTTTAAGTTTCCCAAAGCTGCAAATGCCAGACTCCAAAAGAAATTACTTAAAGCTAGAAATGTTTATTTTTTATAAGCACAGCAAGGACTTTTTCTTTAATCAGGTCAAAACAAAATATCTGCCAACACTGATACAGTGAATGATGGAACAGAGTCTTTTGCAATTGAAATGAAGGGATGGGGAAGACAAAGAGAACAAATGATAGACATTAATGCTTTCCTATAACTCTTTGCTTATTAACTAACACCACAGATCCCTGAGTTGCCATGTGTAACTACTACATAGTGTATGTCTACTTTGATTAAGGCTTCCCTCTAGGCTGGAGGAATACACAACACACTAAGTCAGGAGAGATTCTTCTGGCTCACCTCCCTTCCCTGTCGCATTTCCCTTCCCCCTACACACACATTCATGGCAATCTGAGTTCAGTGCTGTGGCAGAGACAGACTTTTCCCTTGAGTTGAGCCGTGGGAAAGGAGGGGGGCTGTCATAATTATACAGGGGGATCTGTTTTCACAGTAGAGGCTCACACATGGCATTTCCGAGAAAGAAACAACCTGCACTGTCTCAAAAGTTCTCTACAGTTCTTACAAGACTCCTCTCTGCCCCAATGTCCCAAGGGGAATAGGACAGAATAGCAATATCTTTAATGGTCTGAGGAAGAAAATGGGCAGAAAATGAAAGTAAGTTGACAGGGAATGAAAGAACTGAGTTATTTAAAAATATTGTACGGTTGCACAATACTGCCCCCAGCAACTCCGATCATTTCCGAGAATGTAGAGAGAATTTGAAACATTAAAAAAAAAAAAAAAAGGCTAGAAAAAGCACACTAAAATTTCTATACTCTCCCAAAATAAAATACACATGCAAAAAATGCAATAATGAGATATACTGAAACTGATGGGAAAATATGGTGATATAAATACAAGTTTTGTGTTGTTTTTGCCACCTTATAGCATGTATTGCTTAAATTACATTTTAAAATTATGGTATTAAAATGCATTTTCTTTCCTTATTTTTCTAGAGATCTGATTTTCTAAAGGCAATTAGCTGCCTTCCAGTGTCATGACAGCTTCTTCAGGATCAAGGGGCTAGGGCAGATCTTGATTTTTTTTTTTTTTTCTTGCAGTACGCGGGCCTCTCACTGTTGTGGCCTCTCCCGTTGTGGAGCACAGGCTCCGGACGCGCAGGCTCAGCGGCCATGGCTCACGGGCCCAGCTGCTACGCGGCATGTGGGATCCTCCCGGACCAGGGCACGAACCCGTGTCCCCTGCATCGGCAGGCGGACTCTCAACCACTGCGCCACCAGGGAAGCCCCAGATCTTGATTTTGACAGACAGGATGATAGGCTACAGAGTCAGACAACCATCTTTTATCAACTGTGGAAAGAAAGTCTTGTTTGAAAATTCATCCTCCAACATTGACTCTTGGGTCAGGAGCGTAACCAGATATTCAAAAATGCCAGTGGTTTCACCAAGCATATGTACGCCATCAAAGATTAACAAGGTCTGGTTTTATGTTATTAATTTCTATTTTTTCCACAGTATGTTATAACTGTTATGTGGCATAGTAAAGGAAATGCTTTAATTCTAAATTAATGAGGTTCTCTAGCAGTTACATGGAAAGGGCAGGGAAACTACATTATAAAGTTGAAATATCTTTTCTACAACAAGGATGACTATTGAGTACTCTTCAATTTACCATTAATTTCTCTAATATGTATTTAACCCCTTTATTCTGTTATTTTTCAAGAAAATGGGGTCATTGAGATTAACCGGTTTGCAAAATTTCCAGGTAATTAGTGCAATTTCATATGTATTTTAATAATTCACTCCCACATAGACAGCACAGCCAGTTGTGGAGTTTTCTTTCCCACTCCTAGGACCTCAGGTGTGTAACTTTAGTCTGCCCTAGGCTATAGCAGGCTTCATGGGAACCATTCAGAATGGTCAAGGGCATAATGGAAATATATGCAGAAAGGGTGATCTTTTAAAACCACTATATTCAGGACAGGATTCGGTCTGACACTGACATATACTTACTCAATGTAATTTATAGATAGTATGTAGTTATTGAGTCTGAAATATATCAAATCAATAACCTGAAAGACAAATGGTGATATAACCAACTTCACTCACTGAAGTTGGTTATCCAGCACTGACAGATGGATAGAATGGTGACAATGTAATGTCCTTTCTGCATTGTGGTGGGGGATAAAAAGAATATAAAAAGAAGTACCAATAGTACTTTTCTTCCACCATTACCTCTCCTTTACTTTCATGACATCTCCCTCTGTAAAGATATAAAAAAATTCTTTAAAAGCTATCAATTTGTTTTTGTCACACTAAACTTGTCACAAGTAAACTTCATTTACTACACATGGAACTACACTGTACTACTTAAGGTATTTTATTGGATAAAGTTACTCTAAAAAGATTTAAGTTGATAGCTAGATGTGCTAATGTTTCTCTCATTAGAGATTCTTTCAAGTTACCTTAATATGCCAATTAAGTATTTTTAGATGAAAACCTAAAGCAAGGATCCACACAGAATTAAATATCACGTAAAGTCAATCATTTTTCATTTATGAATTAATTTAAATAACTGGCAAGTGGAAGGAGAGAGTAATGATTCAGTTTTGTGTTTTCAAAAAAATAAGATGTTTAGCTGCCTTTCTGTGAAGCCATATTAAGGAGTCTTTACTTATAATTGTTTTGATAAGGTTGGCCAGTTGGGAAAGATGACTCAATTATATTTTGTAAGCCTGGTTTTACAAACGTAAGTGGCACTGATCTGTTAGAGAATAGCAGACAGTGAACCTAAAGTGCAGTCTCAAGACTTTTGCTCTCTCTGTTCTGACCTGACTCCCCGGCCTTGCGACCAGCAGCACGATTCTCCGGCACTCATCACTAGACAGCAGGGCCACTGCCGCCTCCCGATCCTGGGCGTCTTCCCCATTTATCTAGAAAACAGATGAAAGTGGCGCATTAGTTTCCATTTCCACAATGCTGCACACAATAAATGGCAAATATCAGCTCATTTATGGTAAATGTATGGACAATGAAGCTCACACAATGGGCTCGTCTTCAGCCCCTCAGTGGTAAGTGCCTTCACTCAATTACGCGCTTACTGTAAGAGCCCTATCGATCCCTGAAGGATGGCGGACATCAGAGGAAGCAGTTATGTTCATAAATGTCCAACCTGCGCCCTGGCAACATACATCTAGCAACACAATTAACCAGCCCCTGACAGGTGACGTTCATCTTTCTCCGCTCAGAGTAATGGAAGTGTCACTCTGAGATAATGGTGCTGGGGGAAGTAAGACCAGCAATACCACAACTGAAATCCGTCATCCTGCGTGCTTGCTGTGAGCCAATTAGTGAGCTGCCGCGTTATCTCTCACCGGGCGATGCTCCTGGGCTGCTGTTGCTTGCATTTTCATTTAATCATTTTGTATTTGCGTGTGGGTCTGACTCAGTTGCCCCAAATCACTCTCGGGATATCTTTCAGTGCTTAACTAATCAAATGAAGAACCAGTATCATTGTCATCTACTCCAGCTCCTTTCTCGGATCTATCCGCTTCCCTAAAACAACAAAACTAATGAAATATCTTAAGGCTCATCTGTTGAGTATACTTAAGTAAAATTTTTTAAAATTAACATAAAATAAGAAAAAACATTTTAAAATAAGAATGCTTACTGAAAGAAGCCAAGCTTGAGTAAACTTTCGATTAAAACAAAAGATTCTAGTGGTGTTTGAAATGTACCTTTTTCTTTTTTCTAAGCTCTACAGGGAAAAGAATGTTCCTAAAGTTTGTATTTTAAACTACATTTCATGTTCAAATGTATTTAGCTCTTATTGATACACTTTTTTCTTTGGACATTTTAAATTTATTTTATTTTATTGATTGCTCAATTCCATAGAGATGAGATTTTTAATCCATAACACATAATCAAAAATGTGGGAAGAAATTCCGATTGAAGAGGTCAAGTAATTCTATCTAAAATAAGTATTAATTATTTCAGAAAGTGTGGCTGCATTGCCCTTTTTTTTTTTCCAATAATTAATCTAACATCTTTCACTGAGAATTTCTGCTTAAAAGCATGAAGTAGACTCCTGACATTTTCTCCTTGTGGGTCTCTGGGATTCTGGCTGATTCATGAAGACAGACATAATTATCTGAAGACAAGCTCAGGAATCTCAACTGTGGACCACAATAAATGATTATTATTCCTAGACTCATACTTAGCACAAAGAAAGCAGACAATGATAGTCAAAGGGGGGGGAAACCATACAACCTCATGCTGTATTTTCTTACTGTGATCAAATGAATAGCTCCTTAGTTTTTCACTTGTATGTGTGGACAGGAAATTCAGATTTATAAAGTACATTCCCTTTTTTTTGGGGGGGGGGCAATTCTCAAATAAAATTCACCAAAATAGAAAATGAAAACTTTGATTCCAAACTGGGGACTAATGACCAAGAAGGATATGTTGTGGGTTTTTTTTTTTTTTTGGTAAATATGTATCTGAAAATTTTGTACTGAGTCCAAGGCCATTTTTTCTTCAAATAAACATAAATTGGCAGTGATGGATTCCACTACACCTCCCCCACCTCAATTGCGTGTAGTTTAAAAATAATGATTTCTTTCAATTTTGAGAGCTTTTATCCATTTCATAGTAATTCTTAGTAGTATATCTGCGATGCATCTATTTGTCCATCAATTATGGACCTAATCGTTCACCTTCCCTCCATTGTAGGCATTGATCCTAAGGAGACTGAGTTGGATGATCTCACACAACTTAAACTTTTCTGTTTGAAATACAATTCTCACTACTACTTTTTCACTTGAGTATATGCATACTTCCAAATTCTTCATCTAAACTTTACTTACCATTAATCTAAACACTCTTCAGTCATGTTAATGTTATCGTTCATTTCCTCTATTAAAATGCAGATAATAGTGCCTTTCTCAGAGAACTGTTATAGGATTAAAAGAGTTAATACACGTGAACAGTTTAAATAAGTGCCTGTTATACAGAAAGTGCTCAGGCTTGCACATATTACTGTTAATGCTATTGTTGTTATTATTATTACTATGATTATTTATATTTTAATCCCTCAGAAAGACTCTTTTCTTCTAAACAAAGTAAATATATTAAAATTCATGTGGGGGTGGTGGTGGTGGGATGAATTGGGAGATTGGGACTGACATATGGACACTAATATGTATAAAATGGATAACTAATAAGAACCTGCTGTATAAAAAATTAAATTAAATTAAATTTAAAAAATAGAATAAAATTCATGCATAACATTGAAATCCATAGCAGGAAACATGGTTCTAGTTTCAAAGATATCTATCTCATATATATTTTTAATTTTTAGAGGGCCATCACGAAATAATATGGCTGCATTTGATTTCCTTTATAGTTGGTGTTCTTCTCTCTCCTCTGTGAACTCATACTGACGAGAGCCATGGTCTCCAGTCCTGGCATTATGTTCTTATTTTGGGAGGACAGATCATACATTGTAGAAACAGTTTTACATCCAGAATCATATGTGGAATGAAAGAAATCTGTCACAGAAAACTGGCATTAAAATGTAATCTTTGTTTATTTTTCAAAATAAAGGCTACCTTACCCACTTAGTTGGTAGATCCCGTTGCACTTGGGACATTAGTTTGATACCCAGATTGATATTGAGGCAAAAAATGCAGCCATAGGTTTCATCAAAGATGCCTTTCAAGGAATGACAAGACTTGAGGAATGGAATCAGAGAGAGATTTCCACCTTCATTTGCTCTGGTTCCTGAATGATGGCTCATAGCTACAGGATTGCTTGTGGGAAAGCAGCTTGCTGTGCCTGGAAACATCATGCAGACAGAAAGGTGAAGGACCCAGAAACAAGGGGAGGGCATAGATGAGAATTGGAGTCAGCACAATTTAGTGGAAGACTTCCATTTCAAGAAAAGAGAGGGAAAGAGAGCAAGGAGGAAGGCAATATTTAACCTTTGTTATAAATGAGGAAAAACTGATAGATAATATATCTGTCTCATTTTCTGTGCATGGAATATGCAAATATTAGTTTCAAAATGGATATTTTCTTGGCTTAGGAGAGATTTGTGGCAATTACAAAGAAAAATCAGCCGAAATTCCACTTTAGACCTAATCTCCTGTATGGGCATATGAGTGTGTGTGTGTGTGTGTGTGTAAAACCCAAAAAGTCTAGACATATATTTATATAGCTTTTTTTGCTTGAATATGCTAATTTTTAGGTTTCCTGTATCAGTGTACCATAGGCAGGTAGGCAACTACGCTTCTTGGCATTCAGCCACCAATAGAATTTATTTGAAAACCCAGGAGTCTTAGGCAAGAAAAAAAAGATTTATTTCAAATGTGTTTATATTTTAGTGTGGAGAGAAATAAGGTAAGTGAAGAATAGAAATACAGAGGTGAAAAGAACAGAAATAGGGGCAAAGCAGTTATCCAAAGGGAAGAAAGTAAGAGTAGGAAGAAATGGTGAGGACCAGTTTAGGGCAGAGAAAGAAAGAGAGCTGATTAGAAGTCTTATTGTTCCACTGTTTGAGCTTCTGCAGGGTTTTGTCAGTAATAATCCTTAGAAACATGACTGACTTTTCTGGCCAACATGAGATTAGATTGCTTACATGGAATAGTATATGCCAAAGAGAACGTGAGACTAGAGCACTCTTTACTTTAGACGGCTGATCATGTATGTCTTTAATTTTTCTCCTGACTCAGCACGGCAATTTTGTAAAAGAACTTCCCCATATTAATTCCTGGGAACACATCTGATACCACCAGTCTGTGGCAAAAGCACAGCAAATAGAACTGTCAAGCACTTGCAGAGAAAAAACACATGAGAGCTAGAATGTGTTCTCATGAAGGTGGGTCATGGTTTCTCTTCTGCATGATCCCTACCTTCTAACAATATCGTGTGATTACCTGTGTGTGTGGTGCCATTAGGTGAGGTTCTCTGACAGAACCGTGGAGCACTACAGTTAGAAAATTTTAGCTACACAATGAAGGCAGGACCATAGATATACTCTACTTAGGTCATTGTGAACAGGAAATTAAGATCACAATTGCTCTAATGAGATTCGTTTAAATCAAAGCCAGCCAGGAAACTTAAAGGATGAGAAGAAATCCTGTCTTTCTCCCACTCTCATCTCCCTGGGAAAGGAGTCATTAATTGTTCATTACAGGGTATCCCATAATCTCCTTACCAGCCACACGGGAGCTATTTGTCTATCGGTACAATTTTGTCAAAGTTTTCTTTTATATAATTTTACTATCACCCTCAAGATTCTTTGTTTCCTGTGTGTGCAGATAGAATTGAATTCTAGTCTTTTTAATGTGACAGGTATTTATTCATTAGATGTGACATATTTGTCACTAGACATAAACTAATCAGGCAAACCACAGCACTTTATCAATCCTGCTGTTGTTTTTTCAATGAATCAAGTCCATTAAGGAATGCCTTATTATCCAGAAAATATCTTATCTGAAAACTTTACCTGCCCACGATATAGCCAACAATAAGGAAGTGTCAAAATACATAGTATGCATCTGTGGAAACACATGTACTTTATTTCTATCAAACTCTACCCACAGAACTAATAGACACCATTTTACTAACTGTATTTGTGTATCTAGCCTATGGGAGGTGGTGACCTGGAAACTAGGAAGGGAGCCAGTGAATGCACAGTAGTGGGTATGGGGCGTGGTGAGTAGATGGTGAGAGGAAGAAGTGACAGCTGGAAACAGCAAGAGGAAAATGACAAAACATAGACTCAATGCATCAGAAAAAGTAGCCAATTGGGGTCATTTAATATCAGGGCACACAATCTTACAGATCTTTCAGCCATTGAGCATTTTACTCTATTATATATAGCATTGTGTGATGACTGCTGGGTGTGACGTGACCCTCAGCATCAAAGGAAGGTTACATTCTTTTCAGTATATTTAATTGGAGATGTTAACAAAGTGAACAACACATTTAAAATGATTTCTAAATCAAAATCTCAATGAAATATTTTTGAAGCTTTCATTATCTGGATGACACACGAAGATGGTATCCCTTTTTATTAATGAGGGTGTATAAGTAAAGCTTTACTGCAGATTTTATTCTTCCATCTATCCTATCACTCTCTCTACTGAATACCCATGTTTCATTCACTCGTTTGCTCACACGAGTGTGAGAAAAACATTGAAAATATGGTGGCAAACAAGACTAAGTCTTGGTTTCTTGATTCACTTTTCCTGTCCCTGAGTTATCCAGTGATAGACACATCCCATTTTGTTTAACTACAGGTCATCACTTAGGGAGCTCATTAAAGTAGGAATTATGTATTCTTCAAGTTTTCTGAAGACTAGTGGGACCATAACCTCTAATTCATACTTTTATTCTTTCCTCGTTGGAGCCTTAGTAGAGGGTCCTTGATGAAAAAGGAGTTCTGAGGCCTCTCACTAGAGAAGGGAAGGGGTATGGAGAAGTGGTGTGATTCAGTGAGTACCCCCCCCTAAAGAAAGGAAAGAAGACCAGCAGAAGGCTGGGCAGAAGAGCTCTCGTGTGGCACAACTTTCTCACGACAATGTCGCATTGTACTGTAATCATCTGCGTAAGCAGCTGTCTTCCTAATTACACAGGGAATGTCCCAAAGGCTGCCATGGCATCTTGTCTATTTTTAAAGCCCTGGTTCCAGGTAGAGTGTTGAATCCATATGTATTGAATTGAAAGAAACATTCATTAGGGGTTCATATCTAGGAAGGAGAATGGGAACAACAGATCTGTCATAACAATTAAAAGTTTTGCAGAATGTTTAACAGTTTGTAACTTCTTCAATTTGTCATTTGAGTCCTCCTTCCTGTCTTGCAGTTGTGATCTGCAGTGAAACTCAACCCCCAAGAACCTCTGTTCTTATTTTGGGTTAAACTGGACATAAGAGCTGGGGCGCTGTGTGTCTTCCTCCAGCCACCCTTTATGAGAAAGGAATCAGAAGGGATAGAGCAGGTCAAGGAAGATTTAGGACAGAAACTTTGGCTTTTGCAGTTTTTCCTGGTTGGGCCGGGAACTTTCCAGTCTACATACCCCCTATAAGGGGCTTACCATCTCTATTTTTAAACTGAAATTCAGTCAGCCTCTATGTTTTCACATTCGTCTTCCACATGTCCCCAGCAACTCATTTATAAATAATTAAGACGTCTTCAGACTTCTAAACTTTCATAGTAATGGAACATTGGGATCCCTGTTTACCTAATTTATTGTGGAAAAGGCAGCAATAACTGCTGCTGATGCTAGTAACAACAGCAGTTAATGCTTATTACTCACCATGCACTGTGTGCTAAGCACATCACATGCTTAATCATATCTAACCTTTGCAACAATATATTTTACTATTACCATTCTTTAAGATGAAGAAACAGGCTTACAGTGAGAGGTTAAGTAAAGTGCCCAAGTAAGTGATTGAGCTGGAAGCTGAAGTCGAGGTATCTGAGTACAGAGATTATGTCTTACTCACTAATTATTAGCTAATAATCCTTAATAAATGGCACTATCCTTATTTTTAAAAAGGTTTAAATGATCACTTTTAGTTTTGTAGATGTTACTATCCAGAAACAAAGACAAATCATTTCCTCTAACATTTTTCAAGGAACAAAATAAAATTAAAACTATTGGACACATAGTAGGAAATTAAAGGAAATAACCACACCACATACTTGCAAAATACGATCCCCTTCTCGAATCCGGCCATCTTTGGCAGCAATGCTGTTTGGATCTACCTGTAAGGGAGAGGACACACAGCTTCAACTGGATATGCAATATCCTCCCAGGAACTTAAAAATATAGTTTTAAAAAATATTTAAAGGGCTTCCCTGGTGGCGCAGTGGTTAGGAATCTGCCTGCCAATGCAGGGGACACGGGTTCGAGCCCTGGTCTGGGAAGATCCTACATGCCGCGGAGCGGCTGGCCCCGTGAGCCACAAGTACTGAGCCTGCGCGTCTGGAGCCTGTGCTCCGCAACAAGAGAGGCCGCAATAGTGAGAGGCCCGCGCACCGCGATGAAGAGTGGCCCCCACTTGCCGCAACCAGAGAAAGCCCTCACACAGAAACAAAGACCCAATACAGCGATAAATAAATGAATAAAATTTAAAAACATTAAAAATTTAAAAAATAAAAAATATTTTTAAAAAGTATTTCAAGTTTTTCTATTGATTTATAGAGTGCATGCCAAATTTTTCTTGTCAATTGATTCTAAAAATGTAAATGAACTATTTTAGAATTAATTACAATAAAATTAAAGAGTACTAGAGCACATCTTGATTTGTAGACCACTTTTCTCTCCCTGCCTCTTTTTGTTTCTTCCTTCCTTTTATCCTTTCCCCCCTTTTTATTTTATTTTATTTCATTTTATTTTTTTTATATCTGTTCACTCATTTCTGTATCCCAACTGTCAGACATGGTCTTCAGCTGACATGATCCTCAGCTGATGTTAATACTAGGACCCAGGAAATTTACTTTCTGCTAGGGTGATTTTTAAATCCTGTCTTAGCTGTCTGAGAAAACCTGATAGCTATACCCTAAGTCCATACTTATTAAAGGGATTTCTGTGTTATGAGCACATTAATTTATAAAGAGATTTATAATCTATGTAGCTCAAGAAGTGAAAAAAAATCCTATCCATGTAGATTATTACTAGACACTACTTTACATATAGGGTGAAGTATATTAACTGTCACTTATTTTAGAATAAATAGATATTTAAAGCTCTATTAAGAGTTTATCAACATTTTAATGGGCCAAACTTGAGTGATGACTTACTGTTCACTGGGGGTAATTCCATCTATCACATTTCACATGAAGGCTTCAAACCATTTATTGGAGCTTATTCTAGCAAAGCCTTTTTTTTTTTTTTAAAGCAAAGTATTTCAAGTGTAGGGTAAGGTTGATCCATCCTATCCAGATGTTAGATATTACTTTTTAATTAGGTGGTGCCAGCCAATAAATGAGTTTTAAGTGATCAATCAAGAACAAAAGACACTATAATTACATGTAAGATGTATAGGGAAATATTGTTTCCAAGTAATTTTGTTCTGTTCCTGTGGCTTTTTTATTATCCCTGAAAAGTAAAGTTCCAAAGCTGACATGTTTAAATAGTAAACAGAGACTTACTTGAAGGAAATAAGGGATGATTAATCAATTGTATCCTATTTAGAAGACATTCACAATCTAAAACTTTGTCTTCAGAACAGTAATCAAACTAATATTAAAATTCTGCATTTGTACCTCCATACATACTACAAAAGATAATGCTGCAGGTGTTTCCTTATACTTCCTCACCATAAGCAGAGGGGTTATCATAGTTGTTAATTTAAAAGAAGTATATAAGTGAAGTATTCTCTGGAGATTTTTCCATAGTGAGAGCCAGTCAGTAGATCCTTTGGTAAACTGATACATTTATAGAGCTGCGTAGTTTTCTAAGTTCATTAATTATATTATCTCTGCCAGAGTCTAAACACCTCTATAAAAGTAATGTGATAAGCATTGTCGTACTAAGTTTCTAGGTGAGGAAGCCGAAGCTCAGTAAGTTAGGTAATGTTTTCAAAGTCATGGCCAAGAAACTTTGGAACAGCACAGAACAGCAATTAGTATTTAGTTTGGGTTCATACACATACATATATACATACATGGTTTCACACACATATATGTGTGTATACATACATATACGCAGGAGTTAGATAACATATCTATATATACTTGTATATGTATATATGTGTTTGAATGTATATGTGTAATTATAAATATGTTTGTATGTGTATATGTATATATATCTCTCTCACACACACATAATACCTTACTACTTCTCATAAAATTATTCTTTTGGGAGTTTCAAAAAATCACCTATAATAATAAATTTTGCTTCACATTTTTTCAGAGTTATTAACACTGAGGGCATTTCACATTTACGTAACTTACTTTTTTTAATTGAAGTATAGTTGATTTACAATGTTGTGTTAGTTTCTGGTGTACAGCAAAGTGATTCAGTTATACATGTATGTACATATTCTTTTTCATACTCTTTTCCATTGTGGCTTATTACAGGATATTAAATACAGTTCCCTGCGTAAGTACCTCACTTCTTGAACGTGATTATGGGGCTGAATAAAACAAACAAATGGATGCACTTCTTGGATACAATATTTAAATTTATCAATTCTGTCAGCAGAGTAAAATATCTGATTATTGTGAATATTAGATTTAAAAGTCAATGCTATTGTTAACAGGACAGATAAAAGACACAGCGGGAACAGAAGGACAAACGTTTGCTGATCAAAAACTTTGCTCGGCTTCCTGCGTACTTAAGGGACTTTATTCAGATTTAGACAATGTTACAATTTTTGCACTTCTCCTTAATGGGATTCTGTGGTGAAAGCATCCACATTAAATAGGCTGATAATAATTCCATTACTTGGGCAACATAATTTACTTTCCTAATTGAAAGTGACAACTACTGGCACATTGCCAATTCTTCCCATTCCAGCCTCCCAGGGATTTTCTGATCGTGAGTCATTTCACTCCACTGCTCGCTGTCTGCCTCCCCTAACCTCTCCTCCATGGCATTTCTCACCTCGCTGACATAAATGCCGGTGTCTTCTTCATCATCCGTTCGGTAACAGACTGTCAGGCCCAGCTTCTCTTGACTGTTAACACGACACAACTCGACCTCCTGAGAGAAAAACACACAGAGAACGACATTTATCTCAGAGAGAAATCAAATCCCGCAGCAGGATGGAGAACTCACTGATATTCTCTAGGCCATCCTGGGAAGTCTTCATAATTATTGCCCAACATCTGAAATTAACCCATCTTACCAGAATCCTCACAATTTACTCTCAACATGTATATCTGTATACTCAGGCCAGTGTTTTAACTTTTCATTGTAAAGTTGGAGATGTGCAGTTTTTTTTTTGTATTAAATCATAAAACTTTACAAAACCACAAATGAAGATTAAATAAAATGTGTATAAATAAAAAATGTGGAATCAAGAAAATATTTGAGAATGTTAAAGTAGGTAGCAAAATGTTTATGAAACTACTGAGAGTACTGTGTTTTTATTTGTATTTTAATAAAACAAAATTAAATTCAAATTAAAAAAAGACTAAACTGTACATCAATTCTTCTTTTGAGTTCTATACAACATTATAATAAGCAAGAGCTCTGTGTAGCTCAGGCCAAGGCTTTCTATTATCTTGTAGCAGCTCTCACCCTTGGAAAGAAATGGGTTCATCCAGGCTGTAGGGAGAGATATCAACAGTCATATGGGCAGAGGCAATGATTCAAAAATGTAGCAGTAAATGAACAAGAAAACACATTTACTGAAACACATGGCTAAGGGGCTTGAAAGGTCAGTCCTTAGGTAATGTATATTGAATCTATTTCTTGATTTATATTCAGTAAAATAATAATACATTTCAGTGTATTTCATTTTTATATAATAAAATAGACTTGTACTACTCTCAGAAGCAGATGACTTTTAGAATAAACTGCATAATTCCAAGCACTGAAACACAAAGTGGTACTCTCATCATGGAGAACGTGTTCCCATTGGATGGAGCTTATAAGGCCCTTTAGTAAAGAATCAGATGAGGAAGAACAGAATAAATTTAAATTGGAAATGAAATCTAGACCATCTTTCTAAAACTGAGGCTTTGTGGGAATTACGAATTTGTCTGTCTTGCTTAATGCTCTTTCTCTAGTGCCTGGAACAGGGGACTGTTCAGTGTGGGGACTCAGTTAATGCTGGTTGAAGGGTGATGGCTTTTATTTCAAAATATATCCTAGTGTTTATACTTTTTTGTAAAACAATAATTAAATAATATTTCCTCTTTAACTGGAGGTAGATTTTGTGTTTCTGTGTGTGTGTGTGTGTGCGCGCGCATGCACGCACGTGTGTGTATGAATGAAGGGAATAAAGTTTGTTAATAAAGTATCCGTTTAACTGTATATGATCTGAAATAGTTACCAGGACTAAATAAACAGAAACTTACTTAATTTCAAACTAGAGGATATTTTCCAGTACACTCTGCTACATTTGAAGAAGTACCTTCCCTTTTAACTTTGTATTTCAGTGAAGGTCTTGTCATTGGAAAATAACCATTTATTTTAGTGACATACTATAAACCAAAGGTAAATCCTTAACAAAGATAGACTGTCATAAGCTCCAGTGACCAATAATTTCCCAGCTAATAACAAATAAAAGAAAATTTAAATCTTCTATCCTGAGACATGTACTGCAAATTGGTGAAGTACACGAAACCGTGAAGAATGCTGACTTTCCACCTGGTGGACAAAGATACTCTAAATTACACTACAGAGCTTTAAAAGGGCATGGTGTATGTTGAACAAGAAGAAAAAAAGTCTTTTCACCTAGAGGAAGAACAGCAAACAGTGACATGTTTTGGCACCAGAAGCAAAAAGTATACACCAATCAAGGGCATTTTCAAAATTGGCAACAATTAATGCCTCTAGAGGGAAAGAATGCTTGACTAAAACTGTAACATTAGGAAGGAATTATAGCAACAAAAGAGCTTCGATTACAGCAATGAGGTATACAGTTAAGGAGTAAAGAAGCTTGTGATTCCTAAGAGGCCTACAAGGAAACTTAAACACCCCATACAAAATTGAAAGTGAGACCTTTAAATTAAAGCAAATGAGCTGTATTTGGAGCTGAAATCCATTGACTTTCGATGTCCTTCTAATAGCACCAGAGAAAACACCCCATCCTGCGGGAAGTTGTTTCCAGAGGGAAGCATTCCTTTCCTGAATGTTTTCTCTACACTCTCCATGCTGTACTGTGGTTTGGTGTTTGTTTAGAAGATGCATACTTAAATATTTTGTGGTAAAATGGAACCAATCTATTAAAATAAAAAGGGTAGAACCACCCATACAACACCAATATCACCAAGAATCACAGGGAAACAGAAATCTGAGATCCTGAGGTCAAAATAACTCTTCAATATTGTCATCTTATTGAACCTAAGCAAAACTGTGAAGCAGGTCTCAAAGTTACCCACAGCATCTTTGTTTTCAACATCACCCCCTCCCCCTTTTAAGATACTGGGCATCCTCCTACTATTTCTTTTGCTTCCTGGAGTTCCTAAGGCTGCCTACCTAGGAAGCCATTGGGATTTCAGGCTTGCCATCCTAATTATCTCCTAGAAAAACCTGGTATTTGGTGTAGTTTTCCATTCTCTCACAAGTAGCTCTTGAGATATAAAGATAATTGATAAATAAATGTTTCTTAAAGGGATCATCATTAGTAATTATTTAAAATGTGGCCCCATCCAGGGTTTGGTTCACACCAATAAAGACTGAAAATACAATTTTTATTACAAACCTTAATTCAAAGGACTGAACTTATGGAAGTAAGATACCAGGCTCCAGAGGAGGTGCAAGTGAGATTTCTTGGATCCCACAAACCACCGAGCACCAGCCCCAAGTGCGAACTTGCAATTCTTTCTTTGGTTGAGAATGTTTCAGATACTACAGATTTCATATTGGTACACAAAAGCATACATTTTAGAATCAAAGTTTCTTTAATTCTATGACAAAATAACTTATAAGCAGTTACCTGTTGACAATTTTGTTTGTATGAGGTAAAGGTGGCTTTCTAAAGGCTACTTATCTAAAAAGAATCCTCTAGCCCAGGTTTAACTTTGTATTCCCTTCACAGTGCACACAAGCCTCTGACTTCTGAAGAAACAACCTTCTGGTAATAGAGAATGTTTTCCCTAACAACTTTCATACCTTTCCCTCTGTCACGAGGAAGCTGTTTGATGAAAAACATAAAAGTGAAATGCTACCTCTGTACATTTTCTCTGCGGAGACAATTCTTGGTATCTACAAATCAAAGGCAAGTCCGCACGGATGGCACTGCTAACCATCCATAAGTCATTTGTGACTGGAGTGGAAGAATCACTTCATATACCCGATGAAACCACATTCATTTTGGCTTAAATGTGCTTTAAGATGCTATGTTCTGGGAATATGTACAGTCCCTTAAAAAAATCAAATCACAGTATCTAATCCTGTGAGAAACTGATTATTGAGATTGAAGGTAGAGTAGGAGATTAAAGTTAGTTAGTAAAGTTTGCTGTGAAATATCCTTTGAATTATAGAAAGAATGGGATTTTTACATAAATTGGTTGCACTACAGTGCTGTGAATATTTTGTATTTTTTTATGATTGGGTCTAAGGTGGAACAAGGAACTTAAAAAGAAAAAAAACACACTTTTGCTTTTTAGATGGAATTCTCTTGCTGGAAGAAGAACTGAGGCTTGAAGCTGCCTGCAATGTGTTTTTTTTTTTTTTTTTTTTTTTTTTTTTTTTTTTTTTTTTTTTTTGCAGTACACGGGCCTCTCACTGTTGTGGCCTCTCCCGTTGTGGAGCACAGGCTCCAGTCACGCAGGCTCAGTGGCCATGGCTCACAGGCCCAACCGCTCCGCGGCATGTGGGATCTTCCCGGACCGGGGCACGAACCTGTGTCCCCTGCATCGGCAGGCGGACTCTCAACCACTGCGCCACCAGGGAAGCCCTGCAATGGTTTTTTAAGCAAATTGTTTCCACACTCTAAAGAGCTCTGAGGCCCATGGCATGAGTGAAAAAATTCAGAGGCAATCAGTACTACACAAGTCAGAATAAAAACCAGGGCTAAACAAGATGGTCACTGATATCAAGTGACAATCCCGAGAGAGGGGTCTATTGTGTCCATATCTTTTTAAAAATTTTATTTGTTTTTTGGTTGTTATTTATCAGACAGCATATCCATTACTACACAAGCTTAGTATTAATCATATATCATTGTCTTAAATTTTGTAATGTTGATTAGTAACTAGTGAAATACCATGCTTAATTGTTCCAACAAAACCTTTATTAAAAATGAATTAAGTAGGAAATATGAAAACTTTAACCCTCCCAGCTAAGAGAAGCCTAGATACTCTACTGTGAAAACATTGCTTCAATTCACTCTTTCCTGGATAGTGGAAATCAGGTATAAAACTCAGTAAAAAATAAACGACAAAACTCCTGGAATACCTAAATTGCTATGACTACAACATTTCAGGCTCGGACACCCCAACTCCAAACATTCAAAACAAGTTGCTGCAACTAGTAAATAAATTACATTTTATAGAGACATTAAGGTAAAAGCGAAAGCATGTGGTCCTGTCTTTACGCTAACACCCCTAACCTCACCTCCTCACTCAACCACTTTCCCTTTTCAAGGATATTGTTGTGAAATATAGGCAGTGTTTAATCTTATCCTATTCTTAGTGACTTTCTCTTTCTGAATCCTTTGAGAAATAAAACTGCCACATTTTTCTAGATCCAGGTTGTCTGCTTCTCACTGTGGACTCTGAATTGCCTTAGGAAGTCTTAAATTACCCATTTGTAATCAATTTTACAGCCTAACAAAGAAAAAGATGTTAATTTTGTTTATACTTTTAACTGGGGAAGGGAATGGATTCACAAGGCCAGTAATTAAGAGTCCATGTCAGGAGTAGAAATGGGTAACTTAAAATCAAGGTGAGTGTGAGAAGTGGTTTGTATTTTGTATCGTTACTTCTGCTGTGTCGACTAGAGAATCAGGCCAGCGGCATGGGCACCTGCCCTTTAATGGGCTTTCACCCAGTCCTGCTCTGTCAATACCAAAGTGCAAAGGCAGGGCAGGAAACCAGAAAAACGTGCTGTTTACATCAGACATGTTTTATTCCTTCCTTCCTATTTTGATATTGTATCTTTTGAGAAAGCTGCACTTGTTTTTAAGTATTAGGATCATGTGGTTTACCTTTGTAAGAATCTAGAAATTCAGGGTTTTTCACAGTTGACTCTTGAGATTTGAACAAAACATAAAATGATCATTTATTAGCTTACGAATGGCACTGCTAAATATCCATAGTCATCTGTGTCTAGATTCTGTGATTTATATGTTAGTTGTTGGCGGGTCTACATCAAGATAATTCAATATATCATAGCAATGTACAGAAAAGACTACTCACAAAATGTCATTTCCATAGTTGCTTTACTTCTAAAATATCCACTTTAAGCACTCCATGCTCTGATCAGCTTCCATTCCCACTCCATAATTTGTGCTCTCTCACTGGACCCTGAATCTGTTGACCCTTCCAGTTTTCACTATCAATAATTCCCTCACACCCTCCCCTCTCTCCTTGCCCAGCTTGGAACTGCAGTTAGTCATGATACGCTTATAAAAATCCACACTGTTCTCTGCCTTCACCATATCACCCAGCAAAGGTCAATCACTGCTAAGCCCAAATATTCACTTCCTGTGTTCCCACCTAAGCGGCTGTATGGTCCTGGAGGAAAAGGCACAGCCATGCTAACTACACAGACTGCTTTCACTGTAAACTAATTCCCACAAACCTCAGATGGGCCATCAACACTGCCCAACAATTGCACATGCTTCCCTCGTCAAGCTGCTCCTCTTTCCTCAATTTTCCGACACAACCTGCCTACTCTTAGTTGATGACCTCCCCTCTGAACTCATTGGATGCTAAGAGATTTTTATTACCTCAACTTTCCGCTCTCCCAGATGAGTATTTCACACCCCTTTTCTCTGCAACTCTGCTATGGTGCCTTCTCTCTCTTCACTCATAGCCAATCATTCTATTCCACACTTCATGGAGAAAAAAGAAGCCATGAAATGGAAACCACTGTATCTTCCCTCCACTCAGCATATTAATCTAAGTTTATCTGTATCCACTCTGTAGGCAATAATTCTGTTACAGTGGAAGAAAGATCACGAATTCTCTCAAAGGCCAATGCTTCCACTCACACTTGGTAAACCATTCCTTTTTTTCCTTTTCAAATTGTTTCCCTCCTGGAATTATTCCTTCTCTTTCTCCTGCATTATCAATTTCTCTTTCCCCCCTATGAGATCATTCCCATTGCCAGACACACACAAAGGAACAATATCATCCATATGGGATGGGGCGGGAGGAAACCCCACAAAGATGATGGTCAGCTGTAGGTTGAGGGCTGCTGGAAGAATCAAATAAAAATGCCTTGGAAGACATAATGGAATTGACTTGGTGCTTACCAAGGCCAAATTTCCAAGCAGAGAACACTGATCGTGCAAAGGCACAGATAGGGAACAACATATCATGTTAGAGGAGCCTTAAGTAATTAATGTGTGTGAAGCTAAGGGTTGAAGATTGGAGTGGGTGAGTGGGCATGGTGAAGAATAAAACTGGAGAAGTGGCAAGATCATAGAAGAATGACTGCACTATACTGAGTAATTTGAACTCTGTAAAAAAGTATCACTGAAAGGGAAATAACATTGTCTGATTTGCAGTTTGGAAAATGGCTTCAGCAGTAGCATGGCGGGTGAGTTGGAGTGTTAAGAGATGGGGAGACAAGTTGGGAATATTACCAGTTCATGCAAGAGAAGGTAGGAGCTTGAATGTAAACCGTGTCATATAAGTCCTTAAACAACGTTACTATTATTTCTACATTATTGATGAAGAAAATGAGGCATAGAGATAAGTAACTTGCCCAGAGTCACACAGCAAGTCAGAAGCAGAGCTGGGATTCAAGTCCTAACTAAAGAACTCATCCTGAATTCTCAACAGCTCCTTGCTCTGGTTCCATTTACAGCTCTTTCTCATTTTTCAGTTTTCAGCTTAAATAATATCCTGGGTAGTATCCCTCTCCATCACTCTTTCTGAAGCAGGGTCTCCAAAATTTTCTACAGAAATTTCACCAATGCTTAGTAACTTCTTGACAACTATGATTATTTATTCTTTTTTATTAGCAAATTTGTATTTTATTAAGTTGCTTATTTTTATTGTTGGTTTCCTTTACTATTCTTTAAGCAGATATTTTATCTTATGTTTATTATATCCCACAAGCCTTAGGTATGAAAGAAGGAAACTCAGCTCTTGAGGACAGTGCCATGCCATCTTCTTTACATTCCTAATACCAGCAGAACCTGGGGATTTATGAGAAGCCCCCCAGGCATCTGCTGGATGAGTTAACTACTATAGTGAAGTTGGATTTAGGTTATAATTGCTTTGGCTATGTTTGTACCTCAGTATAATTGTATTAGATTAAGTAGAATAGATTCAGAAAGCTGTTCAAACAATAAATGTGACTGACTCTCTTATAATTTCTGCCAAAAAGATAATTAATCACAGTGAACTAGAAAAATCAAGCAAAATTAACTATAAAGTACTCATTCTAAGAATTCTTCTAGCACATTTAGTTTTTATTCACCTGACACTTTCTTAGTACCTGCTATGTGCCAAGGCCCTCATTTAGCACTGAAAACTTTTGTGTACCAACAATTGTGATAAATGTTTTGGGAATAGTGTCACATTTCATTTTATAAAAATATGACAGGCTAATATAGTGTATCACAGTTATTTATGGTCTAACCAGCGTTCATTCCCTCTCTTTTTGAAAACATGACCCTAAATTTCTTGTGCAGAATCACACCTTCTTCTTTCCTTGTCTATATGTCTGCTCAACACTGATTTCAGCTTTAGGGGCAGTCATGTGACCTAGGTATCAGCCAATGAATGTATTTTATTTCCTTAGCTGCAGTGATCATTTCAAGGATGGATATTTGATATGGTTCAAGCCCATAAACATCAGGATTGACTGAGAGTTTTGTTGAAACTATTGGGAAAAGAACACTTGCCTTCCCTGTTGTACTTGAACCTGCAAGACTATAGGAGCAGCTCAAATCTTCATCTTCCCACAATATATAGAGCCTGGGGGTAAATGCAACAAAGAGGGGATAAAAGCCAAAAGATGGAGAAAGACTAAAATTTAGTGGCATTGTTTGAGCCCCTGCATCAAGTTATACCTGAAATAATAAACTTCTGGAATTTTCAATTCAGAGAGTCAATACACCTTCCTTTTCTCCGTAAGTATTTGTTTTGAGTCTTCTGTTTTTTGGATCAGATTCCCAATTGATTTTGGTAGATAGTATAAATTGCATTTTATAGATAAAACAATTCAGGACCAGCATTAAGTAATTTACCTAAGGTTACTTAGCAACTATTTGTCTGAGTCAGAAATTGAATATAGGTTTGTTTGTTTGTTTTTCCTTTTACTCCAAAGATTGTTTTTTCACTCAATACACTCTTCTAGTCCAACGATGATTTAAGAGCTCATTATTAGACCGAGGCTTAAACACTTAAAGAACTCAGAAAAGTGCAATGGGCTACATGGTAGAAAATAGATGAGTCAAGGGATGACTCAAAAGAGGGAAAGTTCCAGAGAGAAGCTACTTTTACACAGTGGGTGAGAAGTTCATTACAGCTATAGCAAAGGGTTGCTGAGGGGAGTATTAAGAGATGATGCTAGAGAGGTGAGTTAGGACCAAAGTCTAAAAGATCTCATAACCAAAGTCCTGGGCAGAAAAGGGAGAGGGAGGTCAATATGCAAAATTTGGGGCATTCTAGCTTCTATAAACTACAAAGAGTTATGAAACTAGGACTGCTGAGAGAAAGCAAGGACTTGATTTTCTGGTATTCAACTGAGGCAGAAGCATAAATTTCTTCTATTTTATTTTTAATATTTATTAAATTTTAAGAAAATTAATATAATCATAAGTTACTTCATAGGATTACTTGGAAGGAAATTTTAGACACAATTTAACTTGTCCTCCAACTTTTATCAATAGAAATGACTTTCCCACTTTTACCTGGTAATTTAGTGGCAGAGCTAAGATAGAAGCCAAGTCTCCTGACTTTCATTCAATCGATCTTTTTTACTGTTATCTCACTGGTTCTTATATTATTCTTTACATAATTCTCACCTGGAATGGTCAGTTGGGGTGTGCAGGGAGGAGAGTGTGATGGGAATGGGAAAATCACTGCAGGAAATGAGAGAAGCTGATGGAAGTGGTTTACCTAGGTGAAATGTGTGGAAGCAGGAACAAGGTTGACAAGTGATGTTAGCTGTGAGGTAAACTGAATCAGGGTGATGATACAGGACTCGAGGAGAAAAGGGCTTGAGTTGACATTTTTTTTCACTGTTCTTTCAAACCTTTGTGTCTATAGCAGACTTAAAAAGAAGAAATAGCACACTAAACTTTTATATAAAAGTATTGTCCATTCTCTGAGAGGCTCAAACACCTATTGTCATTCTCACAGTACCGCATTTCACCTGGTCCTGCTGTTTTTATTGTATCTCTATTCCTGCCATTTGTAAGCTCTCTTCTCTTTGAATTATGGAAACTAGCTTTTTCAAAAGAAAGTGTTAACAGCATTTCTTTGATATTGGTCATGTGCATTCTGAAAGGTAAATAATCGAAAATGACAGGGCGACCCTTTGTGTTGTGGTAGTCCTTGATTCAGTGATTGTAATTCTTGGTTCCATTCACCGTCATGCTTTTGAGCTTGGCCATGTTTTCCATAAAGGAGATCAGCTAAAGAGATACCATTTACTATTTGGGGTGTTGTTTTAAAGTGAAAAAAACCAATCATTTTTGAAGAGCATACATTTACTTGAGAAAGAAAAAATATCTTTTACTTAAATAAAAGACAACTCTGGGTGGCAGAGTGAGCATAGTAGAGGAATAAAAGTAAAATCTACACATTCACAAAATGATCCTCAGGAGCACGTACAAGGGAATTGAGTAAACTAGGACTGAAATAGGTTATAAATATCAACACTGGGAGACAGAGTTATCACTGCTTTATCTAAGAGAAAACAACATCATTTGGAAGCTAACCTTTTGGAATATTGGAAGCCCTGTTAAATATTTGGCACAGAAGTTGATATGCAGCCTATCCCTTGACAGGTAGGATATATAGATAAGAACAAAGTGGCAAAGAAGGCAGAATGAAGAGCTACAGGGCTGTGATCTAAGATAAACCCAAGAAGGAATATATTTATGTTTGGTGGGTAGGACTAAAAGATTGCTCCAAAGGGCTCAGAGTTTAGTAGAGATGGTAGATTTACTGTGAACCAAAGTTAAAGAAAGGAAAGAATCTGGGGCATGATAGCAAAAATGACTTTTTTGAACTTGAATGGAGATAGTAATCTAAATTTATCAGATAATATTCCATTTATCATGCTCCATGTTGGGTCAGTACGTTGATATGCAATGGAAATTTTTTTGCTAAAAATAGTGCAAACCCACTGTGTTCTTCATAGGTAGGGAAATTAGGTGTAAAACTTACACAGAAACTACAAAGATTTTACATTGTAAAACATTACGTAGAATAAATTTGTGTTCCTGGAAGTGGATCAGAGGAAGAAGTCTTTTATGTTATTATATTTATATACCTAATATTTAAGACCTTGGTTGAAAATATGATCAAATAATGAATTAAATTTTTTTCTAACTACAAAAATCCAAAATATCGTCTGCCTTACCATGATCATTCAGAAATACGGTATTTTATTCAAGCATCTCATGGTCAGTAAGTAATTTGTTCCACAAGATTTGTTATGAAAAGATGTTTGGTATCCCACATCTCCAGATTAGTACCACAGTGTATGATAATAATAATAATAAATTTCTTTGTAAATACATAGTGATTAATTGTAGGTAACAGGCTGATCCTGAATTCATGCATTATTTCATGTTTGGTAGATTCTATGTTGTGCCACTGGCCATTATCCAAAGTGTTCAAAGAACTCAACTGATAGCACAGATTCTAGATTTTTCTTTTCTATCTCATCTTTATGGAGCCAGCGCTCTTAGTTATTTTTTAAGGCCAGTCTGTTATGATACATGAAATGCACTGCATCTTTATTGTACTGGCAATAAAATTCTAATAACATGCATTAAAACCAATTAGTAGACCTGAATATCTCCTGATCTAATGAATGAGAAAAGGAGGGCCTACATTTATCTATTTCAGATATTATACATTGAGTTCTAGACTGGGAGACGCCCGTGTCTCTGTTGACACAACAGAAATTTGTCAATCCTTTTCAGAACTTCTCTTTATTTGAAAAGCATTTATGAACTTTTCCAGCATATGTTATTAAGGAAACATAAAAGGAAGATTAACAAAGCAGAAGAAGAGGGGAAATAAATAAACCTGTTGACAAAATGAACTTTACTTCCATCAACTGGTTATTGGAGAAGGAAATACAGGCTTTTCTAATGAGGCATTGGGCTATGATGGCGAGTTTTCTTCTAAGCCATTTTATAGTGGGGACTAGGGAGCTTTTCCTGTGGTCATCATAACAGGAGAAGGTACAAGACTTTTAAACCTGTCAAGATCCCATAAAAGTTATAATAATTATTCCCAAATTATTTTTTCCCTGTTCTTTTTCTTGTTTGGTAAAATAGCACTTTCATATAATCAAATTTGTTTACATTATTGCCATAGATATTTCTGATCTAACCAAGGAAGACAAATCCTAAAAACATTTCTCTTACAAAATACAACAAAAGGTTAAAAATCTGGAAGTTAAAGCTTTGCATTTTATTCAACATTTTTACATTTTCTCCAAAAGCTCAAGATAGTTGGTGAGTTATTTTTTTTCTTAAATCAAGAAGCAATGCGGATAAAGCAACTGACAAAAGATTAATCTCCAAAATATACAAGCAGCTCATGCAGCTCAATATCAAAAAAACAAACAACTCAATCTAAAAAATGGGCAGAAGACCTAAATAGACATTTCTCCAAAGAAGATATACAGATTGCCAACAAACACATGAAAGGTTGCTCAACATCACTAATCATTAGAGAAATGCAAAACAAAACTACAATGAAGTGGTTGGGAGTCCGCCTGCCGATGCAGGGGACGCCGGTTTGTGCCCCGGTCTGGGAGGATCCCACATGCCGTGGAGTGGCTGGGCCCGTGAGCCATGGTCGCTGGGCCTGCGCGTCCAGAGCCTGTGCTCCGCAACAGGAGAGACCATGACAGTGAGAGGCCTGCGTACCGCAAAAACAAAAAAACAAAACAAAAAAAAACTACAAATAGGTATTAACTCACACCAGTCAGAATGGCCACCATCAAAAAATCTACAAACAAAAAACGCTGGAAAGTGTGTGGAGCAAAGGGAACCCTCTTGCACTGTTGGTGGGAATGTAAATTGATACAGCCATTATGGAGAACAGTATAGAGGTTCCTTAAAAAACTAAAAATAGGGGGCTTCCCTGGCAGTGCAGTGGTTGAGAATCTGCCTGACAATGCAGGGGACACGGGTTCGAGCCCTGGTCTGGGAAGATCTCACATGCCACGGAGCAACTAGACTTGTGAGCCACAATTACTGAGCCTGCACGTCTGTAGCCTGTGCTCCACAACAAGAGAGGCCACGATAGTGAGAGGCCAGCACACCGTGATGAAGAGTGGCCCCTGCTTGCCACAACTAGAGAAAGCCCTCTCACAGAAACTAAGACCCAACCCAGGCATAAATAAATAAATAAATAAATAAAATTAAACAAAACAAAAATAACCTAAAAATAGAACTACCATATGACCCAGCAATCCCACTACTAGGCATCTACCCTGAGAAAACCATAATTCAAAAAGAGTCATGTACTACAATGTTCATTGCAGCTCTATTTACAATAGCCAGGACATGGAAGCAACCTAAGTGTCCATCAACAGATGGACATGGATAAAGAAGATGTGACATATATATATACAATGGAATATTGCTCAGCCATAAAAAGAAATGAAATTGAACTATTTCTGGTGAGGTGGATGGGCCTAGAGTCTGTTATACAGAGTGAACTAAGTCAGAAAGAGAAAAACAAATACTGTATGCTAACACATATATATGGAATCTAAAAAAAAAAAAAAAGGTTCTGATGAACCTAGGGGCAGGACAGGAATAAAGACGCAGACATAGAGAATGAACTTGAGGACACGGAGAGGGGGAAGTGTAAGCTGGGACGAAGTGAGAGAGTGGCATGGACATATATACACTACCAAACGTAAAATAGATAGCTAGTGGGAAGCAGCCGCATAGCACAGGGAGATCAGCTTGGTGCTTTGTGACCACCTAGAGGGGTGGGATAGGGAGGGTGGGAGGGAGATGCAAGAGGGAGGGGATATGGGGATATATGTGTAAGTATAGCTGATTCACTTTGTTATACAGCAGAAACTAACACAACATTGTAAAGCAATTATGCTGCAATAAAGATGTTAAAAATGCAATAAATATAATATTTCACTTTCACATTTTTCAATAAAAATAACTGTAGTTTCTTCAAAAAAGAAGCACTGTATGCATTTGAAATACAACCATTCTTAGAAGGGAGAAAGTTCATTTGGGAGAGGTATGTGCATTTTAAACATTAGAGCAGCTTTCTCAAAATGTACATAACATTATTTACAGGTATAATTTCATGTATACATATTTTCTAAGTTTGGTCATAGCTCCTTGTCTGTACCTATACGATTCATAATTAACAATGACCTGTAAAGTTTATCACATATTATCCTATGATCTATTTTTTAAAAATGGAAAATAAGTAATGGGATGGATTTTTCAGAGCTTGTAAAGTTTCATAAGAATGCACATATTCTTACATATATGTATCAATTTTTATTCTAGATGGTACAATTTCCCCAGTGACTAGTGCTTAGGTGTATAATTGTATGTTTGTATAACCATGATGCCAGTTTGTGGCATTTAAAGTAGTAGTAATTTATTATATTGGATAGACAATTAAATAAATAATGATCAGATTAAATTATTTATTTATTTTACATATTTAGTTATTAAAATTATTTTATGGTTAT
Organism: Mesoplodon densirostris; assembly: GCF_025265405.1. Taxonomy (NCBI): domain Eukaryota; kingdom Metazoa; phylum Chordata; class Mammalia; order Artiodactyla; family Ziphiidae; genus Mesoplodon; species Mesoplodon densirostris. Next base: position 57,311,521 of record NC_082671.1, read on the forward strand.
TTGCCTAAATGCTTTATGAACTGCTTTTTCCTTAGGCATTTGAAGAATAGAAATGTTTCTCTATTTGTTGTTAATGAGATCAGTCTGAATATTTTGACCACTTCAAAATTAATTTCCACCATTGCATTATGTATTCTACAGCCTGATTTGATAACTACATATAAAAACATGGATCATTAAAATTAATCTGAAGTATATCAGCATCTGTTCACTACTGCATAATTTATAATAGCAAAGTATCATAAATGTCCTCAATGTCCACAATATGGGACTTCTTAAATAAATAAGGGAATATCTGAATGATGGAATATTAAGACTCTGGAGAACTTTCATAACACGGGAAATGATCATTATAAACACTAAATACTAAAGCAGGACACAAATTTATATAACATATAACCATCTCCCTTTTGTGTGTGTGTGTGTGTTTCTTTTTTTGGTACATGGGCCTCTCACTGTTGTGTCTTTCCCATTGCGGAGCACAGGCTCCGGACGTGCAGGCTCAGTCGCCATGGCTCACGGGCCCAGCCGCTCCGCGGCATGTGGGATCTTCCCGGACCGGGGCACGAACCCACATCTCCTGCATCGGCAAGCGGACTCTCAACCACTGCACCACCAGGGAAGCCCATCTTTTGAGTGTTTTTTTAGTCTTATATTCAAAGAAAAATTCCTGGAAGAAAATATGAGTAGTTAGCTCTAGTTGCTGTTATTATGATCATGATTCCTTTCTTTTTAATATATCCTTGTATTTCCAAGCATATTTTCTGTGAGTATATACTTACCTAGAATCAGAAAAATAAGCATTATTTAAAAAAAACAAATACTAATCATTGAAAACAAATGGGTGCTCTGTACATCATGGTAGCCGGCAGATCTCTATTCCTTTCCTTCTACATAATCATCTTATTTACTAGAAAATACTAATTAAAAAGCAAGGAAAAAAAAAGTAATTTGATCAATTCAGTGAAGTGAGAAGAAACTAAACATAAACATCAAAGAAACACTGTGTGAGGGTAAGAAGCTCAATGGCAGTACTATGGGCATTATCTTCATCTAAAGGAGACACAGATACTAAACCTTGGTTGTTTTTGAATGCCCCAAATTTAGCCAAGCTTTTCAGTTATGGAGCTTCAGAGCCTGAAGTTCTTTGTGTTCGTACTAGGGCCAAATCTACATGAACATGTCAGACTTATCGACCCTCCACAATTCTGATCTTCTTTCCCAACTTGCTTAATGACATTACCATTGTGTCAGTCAGCCCCATTTAGGTCTTCACTGTTATCTTGTATTCTCCAACTGTGGCCTTTTACAGATAATAAACATTGCCTATAAAATGATTCTCCTATCTCCTTTTCTTTCTACTCCCTTTGTTGTTGCTCTGGTTCAGTCTTGTAACTTTTCTTCTCTACCTGTTCAATCCCCTTGAATCCTCTGGAAGATTACTGCTTGATTAATCTTATTAATACGTCTTTAACACATTATTTCATGCTCAAAAGCATTAATGGTTCCCACTGATTACTGAATTAAGTCAAAAGTTCTCAGACTGACTCTCCAGACTCTCTGTAATCTGCCCCCAAATGACATCTGTACAACATCTCTTATTCTTCTGCTTAAAGATCTGATGACCTGGCTAAACTGGAGTAGAAGTCATTTCCCAGATCTGTCAGACTTTCTTCCTTCTTACCAAAATGTATGGCACTTCATTTACTATTCCTATTAAAATTCTGCCTATATTTAATATCTAATAAATTATGAACTTCTGAAAGGTGGAGGAGATGTATTCAACTTTGTATCTCAGTGTTGAGAGTAGGAACTTGCAAGTAGTAAATGTTTGTGCCTGTTTGCTAAATAAATGAATCCATTTCAAACCACACCTGTATCACAGTCTCTTTATCACCCAGAAGTACTCTTCATCCCTCTGGGTACACAGTGGTCTCTGCATCTCTAGTTCAATACAAATCATACTTGGCCTTACATGTCATTATGGAAGACAGGGACATTCCCAGTTTATAGGCATTAGGATTTCCTTACATCTGGCCATGTATAGAAGACTAGTATAGATGAACTGCTAGGACCTATTTGTAAGAAGGCTTAAGAATCTCCCTGTGAAAAAGGATACAAAGACTCAAAGAATAGGACTCAAAAAGTAAGACTTCTGTGTTTGACAGTTATGTTGTACTAGGTACTTCGAAGAGCCTTCCTGCTGAAAACAACTAATGAGGCTGACCTACTTCTTTTATTTATTTTTAAAGTATTACTAGGATGACAAAAGAACAGTAGATACTCAGAGGAAAAAACAAATGAGTGAAGGTGAGAATTTGGCAAAGAATAATGAGGAATCAGATTTTATCCTTGAGAGTATTTACTGATTTAAGTGAAGCTAGGCCTCAATGTCCACAGTTTCACAGAGCACAAAGAATAGGAGACAATGTCCAGAGCCTATCCAAGATAAAGAGTCTAACAGGAGACCACAGGAAGGAAACTGGGAGGCCCAAGAGCTATTGACTTAGTGTTATGGTGAAAAAGAAACACAACACCTCTCTCCCAGGGCATTGCAAAGAGAACTGTCTATCACGAATTTTGGTCTTGAATGAAAGGGAGAAAAGTCTCACCTGAGAATAAGCAATAACAAGCTGGCCCCTACGCAAACTTCATGGATGTTTGCACCTCCAATTCAGACTACCTGGAGGGGTAACAGTGGTATCTACGACAGTTCAAGCTGATAATTAAGTTTAAAGTAGTCCTGGGAGGGTGATATCCCCAGGAGTCCAGCAGAAACAAACTCATGCTTTCTGACTGGAGAAACCCAGGCCTCAAAGTGTACCAGGGACAAAGTTGGAATTAAAATGTGCTTAGAGTCAAATTTCACAAAGTACACAAAGAAACAGTGCACCATGAGTGAGACCCAGCAGGAGAAAAAAAAAAAAATTAAATAGGAATCATAACTGGAAAGACATTGCGAATATATACAGAGAGATTTAACATAATGAAAGAAATAGGAGCAAGGATGGTAAATATGAGTAATGAGTATAAAAATAACCAATAAAAAAGAATAAGAACTTATAGAAATGAAAATTATAATAATTGGAGTTAAAATTTAAAGGATGTGTTTAAGAGCAGATTAGACAGACCTGAGGAATCATTCAACTAGAAATTAGTGAACTAGAAGATAGATTTGACAAAATTATCTAGAATGCACATAAAGAGACAAGGAAATGAAAAGTAGGAAACAGGAGTTAAGAAATATGGAGATAAAGGCTGAAAATACTCCAGAACTGATGAAAACCACTAATCCACTGGAATCAGGAATCAGTACCTTTATTGTGTACCATACCTGTATCTGTATTGTGTATCAGTAAAGATACAGTGGAATGGTAATTTTGTTGTGCTGAGATAAAACATCTGCTGACCTACAGATCTATACTTGGGAAAATGTTTTTTTACGAGAGTAAAAAAAAGATATTTTCAGATAAACAAAAAAACCAAACTATTTTGCCAGTAGCAGACTCTCGCTAAAGAAAGCTAAAAGATGTATGTTAAGTTCAGAAGGAAAACTCAGATGGAAGGTCTTAGATGCAAAAAGAAATGAAGAATAAAGAAAATCTAAACAAATATGAAGTGTATATAACAACTCATACTATATAATAGCTTAAGGGGTTAAAAGAAGGCCAGAAAAAATTAAAATGCTTATAAAGGTATCGTATAAGTCAGGAAGGGTGTGGTTTGCTTAAGTGTTCTTGAGTCTCTACACATTATTCCTGTTAAGGATGAGGGTAAAGATTTGTTAATTACAAAAAAAAAAATCAATACACTAAGTTTTATAAGATAAGCACTAAAACAACAGAAATAGTTCATATTACCATATTGTAATCCAGCAGAGGGGAAAAATTGGAATGAGAAAGATAGACAATCAATTTACATTAAAGACAAGAAAGGATAGAAAAAGAAACAGAAAAGCGAAAACAAAGCACAGTATAAGAAAATATAATTATGCCCAAATTTATAAATAATTATGAGTGTAAACAGACAAAATCGTGTAGTTAAAAGACAAAAAAATGACAAAATATAAATGAAAACAGACCACCACTGCCACTAGCACAAAAGAACAACATACCAGCTATATAAAAAGTGTACAATAAAGGCTTGCAACAAGATATTGTCAAAAAGGCATGCAAAACATAACAACTCAGAAAAGTTGAAAGTAAAAGTTGGCAAAAGTTATGCCACAAAATACTAAGACTAAGCTGGTGTAGCTATGTTATTAGTATAGTAGAATGTATTGTAGAACAAAGATAATCGCAATAAATGTCACTACATTTTTTTAAAAGAAAAATTAAATTGAGCAGGAAGGGATAAACATTCTGGGCTTAGTTGCACCTCAAATCATGACCTAAAATTGTAGAAAACAAAAATTACAGAATTATAGATAGAATTTGACAGATCTATCACTGTAATGACAATTGATAGATAAATCAGTCAATGTAATTTTAAGGATAAAGAAGATTCGAACAGTATGATTAACAAGCTTGATTTAATGTATAGCTATAGAATATAATTCCCAATAAATGCAGAATATATATTATTTTCAGGCATGAATTGACCTTTTATGAAAAGATTCACTTTAGCATAATAATAATAAACACATTAAATCCAGTTTGTGCTAGGCAGTGTTTTAACCACTTTAGAATACATTTTTTAAAAAATTACTTATTTATTTATTTTTGGCTGTGTTGGGTCCCTGTTTCTGCGCGAGGGCCCTCTCCAGTCGCGGCAATCGGGGGCCACCCTTCACCGCAGTGCACGGGCCTCTCACCATCGTGGCCTCTCTCGTTGCGGAGCATAGGCTCCAGATGCTCAGGCTCAGCGGTTGTGGTTCACGGCCTGAACCCGTGTGCCCTGCATCAGAAGGCAGACTCTCAACCACCACACCACCAGGGAAGTCCTAGAATACATTTAATCCTCACAGTCCTAAGGGTTTGGTATATAAATATCCCCATTTTATATATGAGAAAACTGAGACACAAAGAGGTTAAGTGATTTTCTCAAGGTAACAACTAGAAAATGGAAGAGCTGGGATTAGAGTCTGTGCCCTTATCTGCCATGCACCCAGAAGCACTGCCAGGCTGTCGGCGGGAGTTAGAATTGTCTCAATTCTGAGCTCTCCTTCGTTCAGGACAGTGGATACTTCTGAGGGAGAAAGTACAGAGACAGGATTGGGAAGAGGCATGCAATATCATGGTAATGTTCTTTTTCTAGAACTGAGTACTGAGCAGACAGGTATTTATTGCATCTCTGTTTGAAGGAAAGTTGACACTCTAGCATAGTATTACTCAGACCATTTTTAGAACTGACATTACAATTTTATGCCATTGTCCTAAAAGTGCAATGAGAACAAGTGAAAATAAAAGGTAGATTTTAGCTCTTTGTAACACCAAAAGCATAAAGATAGGTACTGGTTACTTTTTCTCCTGGAGGTAACTCTTGGATCATGGTGTGGCAGGTACACAGTGATCTGACAATCTGCCTGGGCCAGTAAGAAATGGAGAGAGGGAGAGAGACCAGGCCCCAGAACGTCAGGTCCAACAGGGGATACGATCATCACAGTTGAAGTCAGAAAGAAGGAAAATGCCAGATTTTATGGGGTAGCATCTTGGCAGTTTGAGAGTACATATGTGCCATACCATGAGGATTCCCAATAGCTTCTGGAAGGATTTTGACAGGTGATTTGAAGAACCCAAAAAACTAGAGGAGAGGGTATAGCCAGAAAAATACTGTTTTATTACTGCCTGTGCTTTTTTCTAAACACAGGCATTTTCTAAGGAAAGTGGGTAACTGTTATCTATGCACTTAAAATGAATAATAGATATTAATTTGCTGAGGGCAGAGATTGTATATATATTTTTATCATAATAATATCTTATATGATATAAAAAAATCATGAATGAATGCAAAAATCCATCAGAACTCCTAATAAAGCAACTTTTAAGTATATCTGATACTAGATATTAGGGATACCATTTTTAAAAACAAAAGAAGGCACATGATTTTTTGCAGAAAAAAGTGCCATTCTATTAGTCTCCTAATACCATTAGGTGTATCCAAATTTAACTCAATAGCTAATTTAGGACAAGTATGTGGGTTTGGGAAGGGGCCTGTGCAAGCATGTCCATGAATCTATAAAGGGAACAAGAAATGTGTAATAGAAAGAGATAGTAATTTATGTACAGATGGAAATCCAGATATACACACACACACAAACACACCCCTCTGGAATATATACCAGCCCTAAAAGGCTCTGTCCTTTCCAGCTTGGCTATGCCAGTGTCATCCAGCACCCCAGGTAGTCACGCCTTCTGAATGCTCCTGGCTAAAATGCAGAAATTCTGCAAATTACTTCTATAATGGGCAATGGAGAGGAAAAACTGGATGAAACTCAACATAGGAAAAGCCAATTTAAGTACTATAAAATGTTTTCTAATAATGGAGTCTGTTAGGCTTTGGGGTAATCTCAACAGGAGATATGAAGGCTGTATCATAGGAAGGACTTAAAAATATCAAGGAAAAATTTGATTTCAACTGGGCAAACTTCTGCAGCAGAGGAAAGGCAGTACCTTTAGAACATTACCAGGGTTACAACTATTGTTGAAAACTTATGTGTGACAGAGAAAACCTTGCAATTCGCTGCTGTGTACAGGAAGGTCAAGGGCATTGTAGTTTCAAAAAATCTTTACTCGCTTTCTAGGGAAAAAAATCCATTTAATCTCCAAAATATAGTTTCCTGAAGTAAACAGTATGAGACAGGATGGTCTGGTAAATGAGAAGCAGTGGACACCTACCATAATTAGAGTTTTACTAACTGCTGCTAGCATCTCATTTAAAGAGAAAGTTCACTTTAAGAATTTTTTCTGTTTCCACTGTGAATGCAAGTTTTATTAATGACCACACTATGGGTAGACCACAGTCTGCTGTTACTCTATTCAGATTTTGGCTCTTTCCTTCCTAGATTTTTGAGCAATGTGCTCATGTACGTAGATAATCACAATCCCATTTATAAAGAGGAAAGAAAGAAAACGTTTATTGTACAGAACGGACTTCTCATCAGCGCTGGGGTGGTCCTCTGAGACTTTCATTTCTTTCCTTCACAAAAGCAGAAGATGAAGTTTAAGTGCCTTCCTGTGTATTTAATTTAAAAATACCAGCCACTCTATTGTTTGGAACTAAGTCCTTTTAATCAAAAAATGGTTTCTTATTCCTCAGATACCTTCCATGCATGAGGTAATGAGCATTTTAGGATCTTAGAAGGATGCTTCACAGTAATCCCTTGGGCTTTTCTATTTCACAGAATTTACTACTTATTTTGCTACATGCCTACAGAGAATTGGTCAAGTTCATGCTTTTCCTTTTAAAGCCATTGAAACTCTTCAGTTGTGAAAACAGCCTAATGAAAGTGGCCTCTTTATCCTCCTCTTGCACTCACAGACTACTCTGGAATGAATATATCACATAGGTAGGCATAGCCTCGATGCGTTTGGGGTCTATCTGGGTGGAAATAGAAAAGTCTTGAAGCGAGACAGACCAGTCTAGAGGTAAACAGGCTGCCAGTGCTGACAGCTGTGCCGTTACAGAGAAAACTGCATTCCCCAATGTGGTCTCACTTATCAAGTTTGACAGGTGACTGTCTTGACTCCCCAGAACATTTTTTTTTTTTTTTTTTTTTTGCCATACACGGGCCTCTCACTGTTGTGGCCTCTCCCGTTGCAGAGCACAGGCTCCGGACGCGCAGGCTCAGCGGCCATGGCTCACGGGCCCAGCCACTCCGCGGCATGTGGGATCTTCCCAGACCGGGGCACGAACCCGTGTCCCCTGCATCGGCAGGCGGACTCTCAACCACTGCGTCACCAGGGAAGCCCATTGACTCCCCAGAACATTTATCAAAGAGGTCAAATCGTGATGAATGTCAAGTTTGCCAGAATGACTTTGGTTAATAGTTGACTGTAAAGAAAATAGGGCTCATAACCACCTATCTATCATGCAGGGGAAGGAGAACACTCTACCTAAATAATTTTTATTTATTTTTAAAAAGCCAACTATTTATTTATTTGAATCTGCCATTCCCACCATCTTAGTTCAAGGCCCTTTCATTTCACACATAGACTAAAAATTTGGGTCTCTTATTTGGGTTTTGTTCCTTCAAATCTGTCCTCCACACTCCTATAAAAATGGGTCGAGGGCTTCCCTGGTGGCACAGTGGTTGAGAGTCCGCCTGCCAATGCAGGGGACACGGGTTCATGCCCCGGTCCGGGAAGATCCCACATGCCATGGAGCAGCTGGGCCCGTGAGCCATGGTCGCTGAGCCTGCGTGTCCAGAGCCTGTGCTCCGCAACGGGAGAGGCCACAACAGTGAGAGGCCCGTGTACTGCAAAAAAAAAAAAAAAAAAAGGGTCGATCTGGGAAACAATCTGACTCCCTCAGGCCTCTTGTAACATGGAGGTGTCTTCCCATTGCTTGTAGTATAAAGTTGCCTGTAGTATAAAGTCCAAGTTCCCGGTTGTTACATAAAAGTTGTTTCCTTGTCCGGCCCCTGCATACCCGTCCAGCCTTATCCTGTGTCTTTCTTCACTTCCCCAAACACTCTCCAGTTAGACTGAACTACTATGAACCTGCTGTGTTTGTTGATGTCATCACACATTTGTTGCCTTAAACATTGGCTTGCCTTAAACATTGGCTTGCTCCAAATTCTCCTCAGGTACCATTTCCTCTCTGACCATTTCCCAAAGAGTTAGCCACTGGTTTCTCTGTACCCCTTCTGTATTTTATTATTGTGTATGTCTCAGAGTAGTGTAATTATATATATCTTCCTATTTCTGTAAGCAGCTTTTGCAGGAAAGAGCTCTCTGCAGGAGGCCCCTTTGCCTTGTCACTAACCTTTAACCAGGCACCCCCAAGCTCTACTTATCTCCAGCCGGAGCACACCTTTCAAATCTTGTGATCACACAGTACTTTGACTAACTTGTTTGTTCTTCCCGGAGATCAAAGAAGTAGAAATGAAGAATAAGTAATTAACAGATGGCCAGATCTTTTCCTTAGCCTCCCCTTCAGTAGTCTCAAACTGTGAACAAACTGTGTGAACAAACTCTGTGGACAACATAGCATCTAAAGAAAGATCACAAGAGGTTGACAAGCCTGAACACAGTGGGGGATGGCAACGACTCTGACCTGCATCTCAATGATTAACTGAGCTTACTTCCTTTTTTCCTTTTAAAAGCTTTCATGGCCAATCAGAATCTTTGGAGGTGGTTTCTGGGGGACACCAGAGACCATCATTTCCCCAGATTGCCAACATTCTGATTACAGGCAACTTTCCTTTCTACCAACATTTGTTTCGCCCTCGTGTATTGATTTTCGAGCGGCAAGCGGCCAGACCTGATTCAGTAACATTTCGACATCTAGACTGTGAGCTCCTTGATGGAACACAGTATCTCATTTATTTTTTGGCTTACCAATACTCAGCATAGAATCAAAGATTGCACACATTGCTCAAAAATATTTATTTCTGAACTTAACTGGGTCACCATGGTTACCATAAGCTGAAAGGAAAACATATTTATATCATAGAAGCGGAGTCATTAAAACATCTTTGGGTTTAAAAGCAAAATTTAATGGCATATGACAAATAAAATGTAAAAAACCTGCATGTTTAATTATGTATTATGGGAATACCATGATCTGTGTTGTATGCAGAAGGACTGAGACCTTAAAGTGCAATTTTATTTTATTTTCTGATTTTTTTCCAGCTTTGTTGAGATATTATTGGCATATAACATGTATAAGTTTAAGGTGTGCAATGTAATGATTTGAGATATATATATATATATATATATATATATATATATAGTGAAATGATTACCACAATAATGTTCCTTAACACTTTCATTCTGTCACATAATTACCTTTTTTGTGGGGAGAACATATAATATCTATTCTGTTAACAATTTTCAATTGTATAATACGGTGCTATTAATTATCATCACCATTAGATCCCCAGAACTTATTCATCTTGTAGCTGGAAGTTTGTACCCCTTGACCAACATCTCCCTATTTCCCCCACCTCCCAGACACTGGCAGCTGCCATTCTACTCTATTTATTTGAGTATGGCATTTTTAGATTACACATATAAGTGAGAACACAGTGTTTGCCTTTCTCTGTCTGACTTATTTCACTTAGCATAATATCCTCAAGGCCCATCCATGTTTTGCAAGTGGCAGAATTTCCTTCTTTTTATGGCTGAAAAACATTTCATTGTATGTATACACCACGGTTTCCTTTATCCATTTATCCCTTGATGGACACTTAGGTTATTTTCATGTCTTGGCTATTGTAAATAATGGTACAATGAACATGGAGGTGTAGATATCTCTTTGAGATAATGATTTCATTTCCTTTGGATATATACCCAAAAGTGGAATGGCTGGATCATGTGGCAGTTATTAGGGTGCAATTTAAAATCACTGACTACCATGTGCGTGAAATTGTAAAACTAAGGACTGGGATAATTTTCTGATGTCGGGTTTTTGTGAAACTTAAAAAGCAATGAAACACTTAAGTAATTTAGTAAATTTGGCAAATTTTTCATTAATTTGCTGTAATTTAAGTTTAATAAGAACATCTAATATTGTGCCAGGCCTTTCCTTAATCTGCTACATTCTAATAATTACCAAGTCTTCAAATTTGCTTCTGATATATATGCTTCCATACCTGACTTTCATTTTCCACTGCTACTACTACTACTAGTGTTGTCCTTACCCTATTCTGAAAAGAAAACTTATACTTTTCATTTTATTTTTAAAATACACACACACACACAAAAACATTCAACACATAAATAATTATGAGAGACATGCAAAGTTGGAAGTAAAGGGCCAAAAACTGAATGGGAGAAACTACCATACATTGATGCTGGCATAGACTAGCATCTCCTTTCCTGTTGCAAAACCCCAGAATGTATAAAAAAGTATATATTGAAAAGAATCATAATCATGCTTTAAAATAAGAGGGGAAACCCTTGATGGATTAGAAACTGTGAGAAATCTCTGAAGGATGAAAAGCAGAAGGGATCACATAAAAGCCTGAAGCTCCAACAAGGGAGAATGAGAACCAACGGTTCGATTGTAAAGTAACAGTGAACTAGCAAGGCTCTGGGCTGGGAGCCTCCAGACACACAGGAGGGTGGTGGTGCACTGCATGCTAAGGATTCCTCCAGCTCCATTCTCCCTGCCAGCTTGGAACACCAAGAGCCACTGGGAAGTTTGCTTAACTCTCCCCAAAGCTCTAAGAAGTAAGATTGTAGTAGCTCCAAACTTAGAGATAGGAAACTGAATTAAGCCAAGGTGGAGCTGTTCTGGGATTAGGAGGAAAGGCAGTGTGGTATTATGGAGACAAAGGAAGAAGAGCATTTCAAGAAGATACACATGGGCAATAGCACCAAATGCAGCTGAAAGGTTAGGGAAGTAGATGGTATAACTGGATTTGGTCATTCTGTTATTATTTGTCATCCTCATATCACATTTTAATGGACTGAGAAATAAATGAGATTTTTTAAAAGTGGCAGAGAGTCAAACTCCTCTTTTAACACGTTGAAGAAAAAGAATAGAGAAGATGAAAGTCAGAGATCCAAACAGGCTTCGTTAAAGGTCTTTTTTTTTTTTTTTTTTTTGCTTTTACATAAAGGACTTTTGAATGTGTTTGGGTCCACTGTGACACTCAGAGCATCTCTCTTTGTGTGCAGTTCATAACTCATGTTTCAAGGGCTTGCAGACCTTATCACCCATAAGATGTGGGGTTTCTTTTCTGAAGGTTCATTTTCTCCTTCCTTCTCTTTTTATTTTTATTTTTTTATTAGAGTATAATTGCTTTACAATGATGTGTTAGTTTCTGCTGTACAATGAAGTGAATCAGCTATATGTATACATATAACCCCTCCCTCTTGGACCTCCCTCCCACCACCCCCATCCCACCCATCTAGGTCATCACAGAGCACTGAGCTGAGCTCCCTGTGCTATAGAGCAGGTTCCCACTAGCTATCTATTTTACACATGGTAGTGTATATATGTAAATCTGAATCTCCCAATTCATCCCACTCTCCCTTCCCTACACCATGTCCACATGTCAGTTCTCTATGCCTCTGTCTTTATTTGTGCCCTGCAAATAGGCTCATTGGTAACATTTTTCTAGATTCCACATATATGTGTTAATAAACAATATTTGTTTTTCTCTTTCTGGTTTACCTCATTCTGCATGACAGACTCTAGGTCCATCCACATCTCTACAAATGACCCAATTTCGTTCCTTTTTATGGATGAGTAATAGCCCATTGTATATATGTACCACATTTTCTTTATCCATTCATCTGTCCTTGGACATTTATGTTGTTTCCATGTCCTGGCTACTGTTAATAGTGCTATAATGAACATTGGGGTACATGTGTCCTTTTGAGTGATGGTTTTCCCAGGGTATATACCCAGTAGTGGGATTGCTGGGTCATATGGTAGTTCAATTTTTAGTTTTTAAAGGAACCTCCATACTGTTCTCCACAGTGGCTGTATCAATTTACATTCCCACCAACAGTGCAAGAGGGTTCCCTTTCCTCCACACCCTCTCCAGCATTAATTGTTTGTAGATTTTTTGATGATGGCCATTCTGAACAGTGTGAGGTGATACCTCATTGTAGTTTTAATTTGCATTTCTCTAATAATTAGTGATGTTGAGCATCTTTTCATGTGCCTCTTGGCCATATGTATTTCTGTTTTGGAGAGATGTCTATTTAGGTCTTCTGCCCATTTATTGATTGGGTTGTTTGTTTTATTGATATTGAGCTGTTTGAGCTGTTTATACATATTGGACATTAATCCTTTGTCCATTGCTTCGTTTGCAAATATTTCCTCCCATTCTGAGGGTTGTCTTTTTGGCTTGTTTATGGTTTCCTTTGCTGTGCAAAAGCCTTTAAGTTTCATTTGGTTCCATTTGTTTATGTTTGTTTTTATTTTCATTACTCTAGGAGGTGGGTCAAAAAAGATCTTGCTGTGGTTTACGTCTAAGAGTGTTTTTCCTATGTTTTCCTCTAAGAGTTTTATAGTGTCCAGACTTACTTTTAGGTCTTTAACCCATTTTTAGTTTCTTCTTGTGTATGGTTTTAGGTAGCATTCTAAATTCATTCCTTTATATGTAGTTGTCCAGTTTTCCCAGCACCACTTATTGAAGAAGCTGTCTTTTCTCCATTGTATATTCTTGCCACCTCTGTCATAGATTAGGTGACCATAGATGCATGGGTTTATATCTGGGCTTTCTATCCTGTACCACTGATCTATATTTCTGTTTTTGTGCCAGTACCATATTGTCTTGATTACTGTAGCTTTGTATTATAGTTTGTATTGTACTTTCTACTATAGTTTGTATTATAGTCAGGCAGGGAGCCTGATTCCTGCAGCTCTGTGTTTCTTTATCAAGATTGCTTTGGCTATTCAGGGTCTTTTGTGTTTCCATGTGAACTGTAAAATGTTTTGTTCTAATTCTGTGAAGAATGCCATTGGTAATTTGATCAGGATTGCATTGAATCCGTAGATTGCTTTGGGTAGTATAGTCATTTTTACAATATTGATTCTTCCAATCCAAGAACATGGTATATTTTTCCATCTCTTTGTGTCATCTTTGATTTCTTTCAGCAGTGTTTTATAGTTTTCTGAGTATAGGTCTTTTGCCTCCTTAGGTAGGTTTATTCCTAGGTATTCTACTCCTTTTATTGCAATGGTAAATGGGATTGCTTCCTTACTTTCTCTTTCTGATCTTTTGTTGTTAGTGTATAGGAATGAAAGAGATTTCTGTGCATTAAATTTGTATCCTGCAACTTCCACAAGCCTCTTAGATAGCCTCATCCACCAGAAGGCAGACAGCAGAAGCAAGAAGTACAATCCTGGAGCCTGTGGAACAAAAACCACATTCACAGAAAGATAGACAAGATGAAAAGGCAGAGGGCTATGTGTCAGATGAAGGAACAAGATAAAACCCCCATAAAACAACTAAATGAAGTGGAGATAGGCAACCCTGCAGAAAAAGAATTCAGAATAATGATAGTGAAGGTGATCCAGGAGCACGGAAAAAGAATGGAGGCAAAGATCAAGAAGAGGCAAGAGGGCTTCCCTGGTGGCACAGTGGTTGAGAGTCTGCCTGCTGATGCAAGGGACATGGGATCGTGCCCCAGTCCAAGAAGATCCCACATGCCGCAGAGCAGCTGGGCCCGTGAGCCATGGATGCTGAGCCTGCACATCTGGAGCCTGTGCTCTGCAATAGGAGAGGCCACAACAGTGAGAGGCCCACGTACTGCAAAAAAAAAAAAAAAAAAAAAAGATGCAAGAAATGTTCACACAAAAAGAATGGAGGCAAAGATCGAGAACATGCAAGAACTGTTCAACAAATATCTAGAAGAATTAAAGAACAAACAAACAGAGATGAACAATACAATAACTTAAATGAAAAATACATTAGAAGGAATCAATAGCAGAATAACTGAGGCAGAAGAACGGTTAAGTCACCTGGAAGACAGAATGGTGGAATTCACTGCTGCGGAACAGAATAAAGAAAACAGAATGAAAAGAAATGAAGACAGCCTAAGAGACCTCTGGGACAACATTAAATGCAACAACATTCGCCTTATAGGGGTCCCAAAAGGAGAAGAGAGAGAGAAAGTACCCGAGAAAATATTTGAAGAGATTATAGTCAAAAACGTCCCTAACATGGGAAAGGATATAGCAATCCAAGTCCAGGAAGTTCTGAGAGTCCCATACAGGATAAACCCAAGGAGAAACAAGCCGAGACACAGAGTAATCAAATTGGTAAAAATTAAAGACAAAGAAAATTATTGAAAGCAGCAAGGGAAAAACAACAAATAACATACAAGGGAACTCCCATAAGGTTAATAGCTGATTTCTCAGCAGAAACCCTACAAACCAGAAGGGAGTGGCATGATATACTTAAAGTGATGAAAGGGAAGAACCTACAACCAAGATTACTCTATGCAGCAAGGATATCATGCAGATTGGATGGAGAAATCAAAAGCTGTACAGACAAGTAAAAGGTAAGAGAATTCAGCACCACCAAACCAGCTCTACAACAAATGCTAAAGAAACTTCCCTAAGCCAGAAACACAAGAGAAGAAAGGACCTACAAAAACAAACCCAAGACAATTAAGAAGATGATAATAGGAACATACATATCGATAATTACCTTAAACATGAATGGATTAAATGCTCCAACCAAAAGACACAGGCTTGCTAAATGGATAGAAAAACAAGACCCATATATATGCTGTCTACAACAGACCCACTTCAGACCTAGGGACACATACAGACTCAAAGTGAGGGGATGGAAAAACACATTCCATGCAAATGGAAATCAAAAGAAAGCTGGAGTAGCAATATTCATAACAGATAAAATAGGCTTTAAAATAAAGAATGTTAGAAGAGACAGGGAAGGACACTACATAAGGATCAAAGGATCAATCCAAGAAGAAGATATAACAATTATAACTATATATGTACCCAACATAGGAGCACCTCAATACATAAAGCAACTGCTATCAGCTATAAAAGAGGAAATCGACAGTAACACAATAATAGTGGGGGACTTTAACACCTCAGTTACACCAATGGACAGATCATCCAAAATGAAAATAAATAAGGAAACAGAAGCTTTAAATGACACAATAGACCAGATAGATTTAATTGATATTTATAGGACATTCCATGCAAAACCAGCAGATTACACTTTCTTCTCAAGTGCACACAGACATTCCCCAGGAAATATCATATCTTGGGTCACAAATCAAGCCACAGTAAATTTAAGAAAATTGAAATCATATCAAGCATCTTTTCTGACCACAACTCTATGGGATTACAAATCAATTACAGGGAAAAAAATGTAAAAAACACAAACTCATAGAGGCTAAAAAATACATTACTAAATAACCAAGAGAACACTGAAGAAATCAAAGAGGAAATCAAAGAATACCTAGAGACAAATGACAATGAAAACACGACAATCCAAAACCTATGAGATGTGGCAAAAGCAGGTCTAAGAGAGAATTTTATAGCTATATAAGTCTACCTCAAGAAACAAGAAAAATCTCAAACAAAAAATCTAACCTTACACCTAAAGGAACTAGAGAAAGAGGAACAACAAAACCCAAAGTTAGCAGAAGGAAAGAAATCATAAAGATCAGAGCAGAAATAAATGAAATATAAACAAAGAAAACAATAGCAAAGATCAATAAAACTAAAAGCTGGTTCTTTGAGAAGATAAAGAAAATTGATAAACTATTAGCCAGACTCAGTAAGAAAAAGAGGGAGAGGACTCAAATCAATAAAATTAGAAATGAAAAAGGAGAAGATACACAGACACCTCAGAAATACAGAGCATCCTAAGAGACTACTACAAACAACACTATGCCAATAAAATGGACAACCTGGAAGAAGTGGACAAATTCTTAGAAAGGTGTAACCTTCCAAGACTGAACCAGGAAGCAATAGAAAATATGAACAGAGCAATCACAAGTAATGAAATTGAAACTGTGACTAAAAATCTTCCAACAACAAAAGTCCAGGACCAGATGTCCTCACAGGTGAATTCTATCAAACATTTAGAGAAGAGCTAACACCCATCCTTCTCAAACTCTTCCAAAAAATTGCAGAGGAAGGAAAACTCCCAAATTCATTCTATGAGCCCACCATCACCCTGACACCAAAACCAGAGATACTACAAAAGAAGAAAATTACAGACCAATATCACTGATGAATATACATGCAAAAATCCTCAAAAAAATACTAGCAAACAGAATCCAACAACACATTAAAAGGATCACACACAATGATCAGGTGGGATTTATCCCAGGGATACAAGGATTCTTCAATACACACAAATCAATCAATGTGATACACCATATTAACAAATTGAAGAATAAAATCCATATGATCATCTCAATAGATGCAGAAAAAGCTTTGGACAAAATTCAACACCCATTTATGATAAAAACTCTCCAGAAAGTGGGCAGAGAGGGAACCTACTTAAACATAATAAAGGCCATATATGACAAACCCACAGCAAACATCATTCTCAATGGTGAAAAACTGAACGCATTTCCTCTAAGATCAGGAATGAGACAAGGATATCCACTCTCACCACTATTATTCAACATAGTTATGGAAGTCCTAGCAATGGCAATCAGAGAAGAAAAAGAAATAAAAGGAATACAAATTGGAAAAGAAGAAGTAAAACTGTTAGTGTTTTCAGATGATATGATACTATACATAGAGAATCCTAAAAATGCCACTAGAAAACTACCAGAGCTAATCAATGAATTTGGTAAAGTTGCAGGATACAAAATTAATGCACATAAATCTCTTGCAGTCCTATATGCTAACAATGAAAAATCTGAAAGAGAAATTAAGGAAACACTCCCATTGTATCTTTGCAAGAATTTGTCCATTTCTTCCAGGTTGTCCATTTTATTGGCATATAATTGGTGTAGTAATCTCTTATGATCCTTTGTATTTCTGAGGTGTCAGTTGTAATTTCTCCTTTTTTATTTCTAATTTTACTGATTTCTATCCTCTCCCTTTTTTTTTTTTTTTTTTTTTGCGGTATGCAGGCCTCTCACTGTTGTGGCCTCTCCCGTTGCAGAGCACAGGCTCTGGATGCGCAGGCTCAGTGGCCATGGCTCATGGGCCTAGCTGCTCTGTGGCATGTGGGATCTTCCCAGACCGGGGCATGAACCCGTGTCCCCTGCATTGGCAGGCAGACTCTCAACCACTGCACCACCAGGGAAGCCCTTGGTGTGTTTCTCCTAGGGTTTATCCTGTATGGGACTCTCTGCACTTCCTGGACTTGGGTAGCTATTTCTTTTCCCATGTTAGGGAAGTTTTCGACTGTAATCTCTTTGAATATTTTCTCAGACCCTCTCTTTTTCTCTTCTTCTTCTGGGACCCTTACAATTCGAGTATTGGTGTGTTTAACGTTGTCCCAGAGGTCTCTGAGACTGTCTTCATTTCTTTTCATTCTTTTTTCTTTATTCTTCCCCTCAGTAGTTATTTCCACTATTCTATCTTCCAGCTTACTTATTTGTTCTTCTTCTTCAGTTATTCTGCTTTTGATTCCTTCTAGTGCATTTTTTCATTTCAGGTATTGTGTTGTTCATCTCTGTTTGTTCTTTAGTTTGTCTAGGTCTTTGTCAAACATTTCTTGTATTTTCTCAATCTGTGCCTCCATTCTGTTTCTGAGATTTTGGATCATCTTTAGTATCATTATTCTGAATTCTTTTTCAGGTAGGTTGCCTATTTCCTCTTCATTTATTTGGTTTTGTAGGTTTTTACCTTGCTCCTTCATCTGTATTTTTTTGTTGTCTCATTTATTTCATTGAGTGGGACTGTGTCCCTGTCTTACTGGTTGTTTGGCCTCAGGCTTCCAGCACTGGAGTTGGCAGGCAGTTGGGTACAGCTGAGTCTTGGTGCTAAGATGAGGACCTCCAGGAGACCGCACTCCAATTTATATTCCCTGGGGGCTGAGGTTCTCTGTCAGTCCAGTGGTGGTTCAGATTCGGTTCTCCCACCACAGGAGCTCAGGCCTGACCCCTGGCCTGTGAATCAAGATCCCGCAAGCCACGCAGTGTGGCCAAAAAAAAAAAAAAAAAAATTGGAGCAGAACAATAACAAAGAATAAAAAACAAAATAAGATTAGAAACTAGCATATATATTAGGAAAAAATAAATATATAAGTGAAACAACTACTGGAAGGTAAGACGGAACTGCAGTAGCAAAAAAAAAAAAAAAAAAAAAAGGCCAGAAAAGGCTTTGTCTGTGAGGGGTTGGTCTTAGGCTGGGGGGCTTAGTTGGGGGCTGGGTTTAGGTGGGGGGTGGGGTCTAGACTCAGGACTTACATGGCAGGAAAAGGCACTGGGGTGTGGGGGTTGGGGCTTAAGCTGAGAGAGGCAGGAGAGGGCCCCGAAGTGCCTTTGGCATCGGAGTGTGGAGGATCAGGCCTGGGACCTCAGCAGGCTCACTGGGGCCCAACTGGGTGGGGAAAACACTAGCCATGTTCCTCCCCCATCCTGTAATCCCCTAGGATTCCTCCCCATTTGCCTCTACTCTTCTTCCCCTCCTCCCCACCTTGCCCCCAGGACCCACACTGCCAGAGGGGGCCCAGGAGTGCAGAAGACTAGGCCTGGGACACCAGCAGGCTCCCTGGGGCCTGAGTGGGTGTGCAAAACACTAGCCCCATTCCCCTCCAATCTTGTGAACCCCCGAGGGTCTTTCCCTATCCCTGTTGATCCCCTTGTGGTGAGTGGGACTCTCCAGCCATGGGAACCCCTCCCTTCCCCCAGCCACCCCTCAGGGGTGCTGGTCGCATCCCGCCTCCACTTCTCCTCCCCCCTCGCTCCCCCTACATCCTACCGAGTCACTCGGGGATTCCTCCCGTCCCCTTGGGTGTCGAGGCCCCTCACCAGCATCTGGTAGGTGCCCTAGTTGTGAGGAGACATCAACTCTCTCTCCTTCCTTCTTAACTATTCGTCCCTCAAGGTGATGAAATTGAGACTTACAATGGTTAAATGATGGAAAATACATAAAAATATGCACACTCAAAATATAAATATGAATATATATCCCAGTCACTGTACTATAGGTTCTCATATATTATGTCATTTAATCTTAAGAAATACTTATTGTTAATATTCTTTTCTTCACACAGATGAGGAACCTTAGGCAGCAAGAGGTCACACAAGCACTAAGCAGTGGAGTTTGACTTGAGCCCACTTCAGGCTGATTCCTAATATATCTAAATATAATTTTTCCTCCAATCAGAGTGATATAATTAGGCTTTCATTTGTGAGTAATACAATTTTTAAGGTTTTTCTTCCAAATTAATGGATAGGTTATTTATAAGGGACAAAACGAGGACCTAATGAAGGTAATTTATTTTATACAGTTAGAATATAAACAAAATAATTTGGGTGTCAGAAAATCTTCTAGAATCTTTTTCAGGTGATTGATCTGATATCTATAAGACATTGATCATCTTCATTACTATATTACAGAAGTCTATACTTTGTTATATGGCTACTATAGTTACGCATGTGTTCAAGACCTATAAGAAAAGGGACCAGAAATGACACTAAAAATAACTTCCCCACACCTGAGAGAAGTCCCTGAGAGAATATCTGGCTTCCTCTTCTTTTGACAGACATAAAGAATACAACCTGCGGGCTTCCCTGGTGGCGCAGTGGTTGAGAGTCCGCCTGCCGATGCAGGGGACACGGGTTTGTGCCCCGATCCCGGAAGATCCCACATGCCGCGGAGCGGCTGGGCCTGCGAGCCATGGCCGCGGAGCCTGTGTGTCCGGAGCCTGTGCTCCGCAACGGGAGAGGCCACAGCAGTGAGAGGCCCGCATACAGCAAAAAAAAAAAAAAAGAATACAACCTGCATATGGAATGGCGAGTCTGGTTTTGAGTTGGGATAATGTTAATGCATTTCCTCCTCTGAGAATCAGAGAGTAAAACTAACTGAATATTCACATGTGCTGCCACCTCTGTGAATTACTATGAGTCCTATAGTTTATCTATCCTACATCAGGTTTTATTGCATTACTAAAAACTGTTTAAGGTGAATAAAAGCATATCATTGGAAATTTTTGGACCTTTAAGTTAACACAGAAGAAAGTCAGTAATGGGACTCGATGATCATCTGGGATATCTGAAGGAGAAAAAAAAGGTTTGAGTCCCTTTCACTTTCATTTAGGAGGAAGAGATTATATTAATTTCTGTGCCTATCAGACAGGAAGTGATTAAATCATTCTTAACTACAAACAGTAGTGTCTTCACTTAGGGAAATCACAGTTTTCTTATGAATTTCCCAACTAAATTCTCTCATGTTCTTTTTTTTTAAAAAAGAACTTAAAGAACTTTAAAACATTAAAAGAATTTAAAACTTTTGCTTAAGGGAATTCACAACTGCCTTTATTTGGCAGGTACTCATGTATAAGTGAACAGAAGAAAAATTTCTTTAAGAATTATGAACTCCCTGGCTGCAAAAAGGCTCAATAGTTGTTTGCGGATTCTCTAGTTACTCATAAACATCCCCTCAAAACACAGTATCCTTCCAACGGTTATTTAGGACTTTTAGACCTCTCTCAGAAGATAAATTACCAGTGATCACTTTTTAGGATGTGTTAGTTTGGGTTTATTTATAAAAGAAAAGTGAATTATTGAGTATGTGTTCTTTTCTAGAGTGTATAATTTTCAAGAGTATAATATATGCCAAAGGGGAGTATGAATAAGGAAACAAAATAATGAATATCTATTATTTTTGTTATAATAAATGTTTTGCTATTTTTTTTAAGAAAAAGAGGAAATTTTTGTCCAGCATCTTCTAATAAGTAACTGTGCTAGGTGAATCTTTAACCTTCATGGGCTTTAGTTTTCTCTGTTAAGTAAATCAGATGTGCTTCTACCGCCTTCCTATGGTTCAAATTCCATCATGTCAAAGATGCTCCATATAAGTGGAAACCGAAAGAGACCAAGAAGAGCTATGTTTAGATCAGACAAAATAGACTGTAAGTCAAAAGCCATTAAAATAGACAAAGCAGCTCATTATATAATGATAATGGGGTCAATTTGTCAAGAGGATATAACAATTGTAAAAATATACATATATAACATCAGAGCAACTACATTTATTAAGCAAATACTAAAAGGCCTGAAAGGAAAAATAAAGAACAATACAATAATAATAGAGGGGTCAATACCCCACTTTCAACAATGGACAGATCATCAACAAGAAATCAATAAGGAAACATTGAAAATCAGTAAGGATATGTTGAAAATCAATAAAGCAACATTAAACTTGAAATACAATTGACCTTTGAACAACACAGCTTTGAACTACAGGGGCCCACTTACATGTGTATTTTTTAAAAAAATTAATGTGTATTACAATACTACACAATCTATGGCTGGTTGAATCTGTGGATGTGGAACCATGGATATGGAGGGCTGATTGTACAGTTACACACTTTTATATATATTTGACTGCATGGGGGCAGTTGGTGTACCTACCCCACCTCCCACTGTTGAAGGGGGAACTGTATACTTTAGACCAAATGAACCTAATGCACATATACAGAACATTCAATCCAGCAGCTGCAGCAGAATACACTTTCATCTCAAGCACATACAGAACATTGTCCAGAGTAGAACATATGTCAGATCACAAACCAAGTTTGGCAAATTCAGAAGACTGATACCATACCAAGTATCTTTTCTGACCACAATTGTATAAATGTAGAAATCAATAATAGGAGGAAAGCTGGAAAATATACAGATATATGGAAATTAAAGTACGTACTGCTGAACAACCAATAATGAAAAAATAAAAGAGGAAATCAAAAAATTTCTTGAAACAAATGAAAATGGAAACACCACATGCCCAAACTTACAGGATGCAGCAAAAGCAGTCCTAAGAGGAAAGTTAGTGATAAATGATGACACTAAGGGGAAAAAAAAAAAACCTAAAAAAAAAAAACCCACCTAATTTTACACTAGAAAAAGAAGAGCAAACTAAGCCTGAAGTTAGCAGAAGGAAGCACATAACAAAGATCAGAACAGAAATAAATAAAAGACCAGGAAAACAAGAAATTATCGGTGAAAGTAGGAGGTGATTTTTTTAGAAGATAAAAATGGACAAACTTTTAGCTAGACTAAGAATAAAAAGAAGGAAAAGTCAAATAAATAAAATCAGAAATGAAAGACAACACATTATAATTGAGATCACAGAAATACAAAGGATCATAAGACTACTATGAACAATTACACTCAACAAATTGGATAACCTTGAAAATACAGATAAGCTCCTGGAAACATGCAATCTACCAAGACTTAATCACGAAAATATAGAAAATGTGAACAAACCAATAATAAGTAGGAGATTGAATCAGTAATCAAAAACTTCCCAACAAAGAAAAGCCCAGGACCAGATGGTTCTTCTGGTGAATTCTACCAAACAGTTGAAGAAGAATTAATGTCAATACTTCTCAGAATCTTCCAAAAAATTGAAGAGGAAAGAACACTTCCAAACTCATTTTATAAGGCCAGCATTACCCTAAAACCAAAATCAGATAAAGTCACTACAAAATAAGAAAACTACAAGCCAATATCCTGATGAATGTAGGCACAAGAATTCTTAACAAAATACTAGCAAACCAAATTCAACAGCACATTAAAAGAATCATACACCATGATCAAGTGGAATTTATCCCTCAGATGCAAGAGTGGTTCAGCATACTCAAATCAATAACTGTATACACCATATTAATAGAAATAAAGATAAAAATCATATGATCACCTCAATAGATGCAGAAAAAGTATTAGACAAAATTCAACATCCTTTCATGATTAAAAGCTCTCAACAAATTGGGTATAGAAGGAATGTACTTCAATATAATACAGGCCAAATATCACTAGCCTACAGCTAACATATTCAATGGTGAAGGTTTGAAAGCTTTTCCTCTAAGATCAAGAACAAGACAAGTGTGTCCTCTCTCATCACTCCTACTCAACACAGCACTGGAAATCCTAGCCCAAGTAATTAGGCAAAAAGAAGAAATAAAAAGCAGAAAGGAAGAAGTAAAGTTGTCTCTGTGGAAAATATGATCTCATATACAGAAAATCCTAAAGATCCCACTGAAAACTATTAGAATTAATCAGTGAATTCAGTGAATTTGCTGGATACAAAATCAACATAGAGTAATCAGTTCTGTTTCTCTACACTAACAATGAAATAGCTGAAAAAGAAATTAAAAAAAATATCCTATTCACAATAACATCAAAAAGAGTAAAATTCTTAGGAGTAAAGTTAACCAAGGGGATGAAAGATCTGTACACTGAAAACCGTAAGACTTTCATGAAAGAAATTGAAAAAGACACAAATAGGTGGAAAAATATCTCATGTTCATGGATCAGAAGAATTAATATTATGTCCATATTATCCAAAGCCATATATAAATTTAATGCAATCACTATCAAAATTCCAATGGTATTTTTCACAGAAATAAAAAAAAAACTTAAAATCTGTATGGATCCAGAAAGGTCCCAAATAGCCAAATCAACCTTGAGAAAGAAGAACAAAGCTGGAGGCATCACACTTCCTGATTTCAAACCATATTACAAAGTTATAGTGATCAAAATAGTATGATGCTGCTATAAAAACAGACACATAGACCAGTGGAACAGAGTGAAGAGCCTAGAAATAAACCCAAGCATTTATGGTCAACTATTATTTGACAGGGGAGCCAAGAATAATCAATAGGGAAAAGACAGTCTCTTTGATAAGTGGTACTGGGAAAACTGGTTATTACATGCACAAGAATGAAATTGGGTCCCTATCTTATACCACTTACAAAATTAACTTCAAACAGATTAAATACTTAAATATAAGACCTGAAACTATAAAACTCTTAGAAGAAAATATGAGGACAAAGCCCCTTGACATTGGTCTTGGCAACTATTTTTTGGGTATGACACCGAAAGCACAAGCAACAAAAGCAAAAATAATTAAGTGGGACTACATCAAACTAAAAACTTTCTGCACAGAATAAGAAACAATCAACAGAATAAAGAGGCAATGCACAGAATGGGAGAAAATATTTGCAAATCACACATCACATAAAGGGTTAGTATCCAAAATACATAAGAAACTCATACAGTTCAACAGCAAAGACAACAACAAAACCACAAATAATCTGATTAAAAATGGGGGTATGGGCTTCCCTGGTGGCGCAGTGGTTGAGAGTCCGCCTGACAATGCAGGGGACACAGGTTCATGCCCCGGTCCGGGAAGATCCCACATGCCGCGGAGCGGCTAGACCCATAAGCCATGGCCGCTGAGCCTGCACGTCCAGAGCCTGTGCTCCACAACAGGAGAGGCCACAACAGTGAGAGGCCTGCGTACCTCAAAAAAAAAAAAAAAAAAAAAATGGGGGTAGAGGACTTGAATAGACATTTTCCTAAAGAAGAGATACAATGGCCAACAGGTACACGAAAAAGCACTCAAATTCACTAATCATCAAGAAAATGCAAATCAAACCCACAATGAAATATCAATCACTTCATACCTGTTAGAATGGCTATCGTCAAAATGATAACTAACGTGTTGGTGAGGATGGGAAGAAAAGGGAACGTAGTGCACTATTAGTGGGAATGTAAATTGGTGCAGCCACTATGAAAACCAGTATGGAGGCTCCTCAAAAAATTAAAAATAGAACTAACAAATGATCCAGCAATCCCGAAGGAGACAAAAACAAGATATCAAAGAGATATCAGCACCCCCATGTTCATTACACCATTATTCACAATAGCTAAGATATGGAAACTACCTAAGTGTCCATCAATCCACGAATGGAAACATAAAATGTGATATATATGTGTGTATATATATATATATATATCATACATACACATGATATGCACACACACAATGAAATATTATTCAGCCATAAAAAGAAGGAAATCTTGCCATTTGCCACAACGTAGATGGACCCTGAGGGTGTTATGTTAAGTGAAATAAGCCAGACAGAGAAAGGCTATACTGTGTTCTCACTTACATGTGGAATCTAAAAAATCCAAACTCAAAACCAGAGAGTAGAATGGTGGTTGCCAGGGGCTGGGGTTGTGGGGTATGAGGAGATGTGGGTCAAAGGTACAAACTGCCAGCGATAAGGTGAGTAAGTTCCGGGGATCTAATGCACAGCATTTTGATTATAGTTAACAGTACTGTGTTATATACTTGAAAGTTGCTAAGAGAGTAGATATTAAATGTTCTCATCACACACATAAAAATGGTGATCATGTGAGGGGATGGATGTATGAACTAGCCTTATTGTGGTAATCATTTTGCAACATATGCATGTATAAATCATTATGTTGTATATCATTAATTTATACAATGTTATATCACAGTTATATTGGGCTGGCCAAAAAGTTCATTCGGGCTTTTCCATATCTTACAGAAAAATCCAAACAAACTTTTTGGCCAACTTAATATTTCAATAAAGCTGGAAAAAATACAGATAGATTTATGATAAAGCACTTCACTGTAGCTTTTTATGATAGCCAAGAAAATCTGGAAAAATAAATACCCAACAAAAAGGTAAATTTTCAGTTATAGAAAAAAAACAATGCACATAAAGATGGAAACACAGTAAATGTTGACTGTGGTTAACTCAGGTAATACAATTACGGATAATGATATTTAAATTTTTTATTTTGGACTTCAAACACATAGATCAGATTTACCATAATTCTTGGCCCATCTGTATTGTACATGCAAGTTTCCCCTTTACCTATATTAAATTAGATTATTTAATACATAGTGAATACCAGTGGGCGTACCATGTAACTGAGAACTCAGGCATCACCGATAGCTTATGTCTTAAGGGAGAAAAGGTAGAACGATATGCCAATACAAAACACATCCTCTTTAAAGATTCCAACATTTTTTTCAGAGATAATAAATTGGTGGGAAAAAAATCCAAACTAGAATTATTTTCTGTATTTTTCTAATTAAAAAACAAACACTGTATTTAAATAAAACCATTTGTTTCTAGTGCCTACAGACTGCATCTGACATTCTGAATTGGCAAATGTGTATGAGTTAACTTGTTCTAAACACTAAAGCTAAAGCCAGGACGAGAGGGCGTGCTGCTTGCTACAGTTGGTACGACAGACCAGACTATTGTACAGTCTGTACAGACCAGAACAACGATTCACAATGTATAGCCTTACGTGTGTGTGCTCTCTTTACAAAAACCCATAAAGTGTCAGTTGATATGTTTGAAATGTTAAAATATTTGTAAACTTTTTAAGGATTTGACTATGCATTTGTGTCACTTTGCTTGTGTATTACATGGAAGAACTAGATGCTGACAAATCATTCCATAACCAACACTAGTGGCCTCACAGAGCTCACATGTGAGGATGCTGTGATTGAAGTGGTCCCTTCAAGAAACAGAGCTAGAACTGGGACCAGACTCCTAGTTTGGATTCCTTTCACTTGATTACATTGCCTCTGAAAGGAACATTGGAATGCTTATTTGTGATTTGCTTTATATTCGAAAAGATAGCTCTTCTTTCTTTGTCCTTATGAAAACTGTTCTTTGAAAGCAGAATAGAAGTCATTGGGAAAATATGATTTCATATGCAAATGTTCACCTTAAACCCAACCTTTCACGAACACCTTTCAGTAATGCAAGGAAATCATCTGAATGTGTATCACTGAGTATCTTCAAACAAAAACTGAATGTCAGCATTTTGATAAAATTCATATATGTAGCATAAGGAATCTTCATTTTATATCTAGATTCCTAGTCAAAGAAATGTGCCCTTGGTTACACTGTTTAATCACCAACTTGGAAGGTTCAATTTGCTTTTCATTGTTTTCTTAGGAAATAAAGTTTAGTGTTGTCATGATCAGTGAGGCAAAAGACAGATTTGCCTCATATTTGTTTTATGAAATTACATGACCAATTAACAGGCATACTAATCTCATTTCTTTCAGTAAGAAATCTAAAAGAATTACAATAACTTTGATGACTATTTCCAAATTTGTGGCATTTTCTCTCTAGTCACTTCTTAAGAAGGCCTTTTTTTTTTTTTAATAGAAAGTCATGACTTAGGAAAATTGTTCAATTTAGTAAACATGGGTATTCAAATTAGGAACTTCTGAGTCATCTCTGCTTGTACTATTAGGATTATATAAAATGGGATTACAAAATCTCAGACTCCATTAAGGCGCAACAGATATAAAATCTAGGACAACCATACAAGGTATTATGCAAAAGGACATTTTTGAAAATGGAAGAGGATGCTATTCATAATTAAATTTGAAAATGGGCTTCCCTGGTGGCGCAGTGGTTGAGAGTCCGCCTGCCGATGCAGGGGACACGGGTTTGTGTCCCGATCTGGGAAGATCCCACATGCCGTGGAACGGCTAGACCCGTGAGCCATGACCACTGAGCCTGCGCGTCCAGAGCCTGTGCTCCGCAACGGGAGAGGCCACAGCAGTGAGAGGCCCGCATACCGCAAAAAAAAAAAAAAAAAAAAAAAAAATTGAACTGTATTCGTATATGGAGACAGTTTAGGGCAAACCAGGGCATATGATTATCTTAACACAAACTGAACCCCAGTCATTCTTTACCTACGTAAATTAGCATGTTTATTTACTAGGGTCCTCCAGCTTATAAATTTGGGGTAAAACATGCACATCTTCTTTGTTAGAAAGGCAACCGAAAACATCCAGATTTTCTTCTTTCATGATCTGGCACAAGTGTATGTTAACTGTTTAACAACAGGGCTGTTAGCTGAATTATTATGGGGAAAAAAACCAAAGACTTTCACACTTTATTTCAAATTTCTCTTCTACATCAGCTCTCTTCTTCCTTCCCTTCATGTAACACTTTGTATTTGTTTTCAGGACTCATAAAGTAAGAACAATAGCAGCAATGGTCAATACTTTGTTCACTTATCAAGCAAATGCTGCTGAGTGCCCCCCATGAACTAGGGCATGTGCTAGGCTTTCCAGGTGATATAAAGATAATTAGAAGTGGTCACTTCTGTAAAAAAATAAAAACTATTTAGAAGAAAAAGATAAGTACATAAATAACTATAACCCAGGAAATCGTGACAAAAATATTTATAGAATGTAGTAGGGGAGTTCAGTGGTGGGAAAGCGATAGTGAGAAAGGTGCTTCAGGAGCAAAGAGGCCCATAAGTAAAGGCACAGAGGAAGGAAAGCACACTGCTAGAGTTTGACCCCAAGATGCCTGGAAAAATAGGGTGATGACAGACTACAAAGGATCTTCAATGCCAGTCAGAGAATGTTAGAGTTAATTCAAGGAAAAGAGTCCTACAACATGATGGACAGGGGAGTGATCCAATGAGAAGTGCATTTGAGAAGTACTGGTCTGGCATGGGAAATGGGATGGACGGCAGACTAGGGACTGGCCCCCAGAGACCAAGACATAGCCTAGAGATAGAGGAATGTCCTAGACAAGGGAGGAAACAGTCATGATATAAAGGAGAAACATGCCACAGAAAGTCTGGACATATAAGCCCCAGGATATAACAACCTGACTGGTTTGGCCTCCATGATTAGGATTTTAATCTGATATAACTGATATGGTGAACTGAAGTGAAGATGCTGGTGTCACATTACTAGACACTTCGCTAAACCAACTCCAAACTGACAGAACAGCATCTTACCTTAAATGTTCAAAGTAATAAAAATATGTTCACACTTCATCTAGATTGGTTTTCAATTCATTTCCCCAAAGAATGAAACTTATTAAGATGATTTTTTTAAAATGGATGATTTTATTGCCCCAGTGGTAAGTGGTACAAAGTTATTTTAAATATTTTATTAATAATTCTAAAATGGGACTAATAAGGGGAAGGAAGGGATAGGTGAACTATAAAGCATCCACTGATTTTAAGAATTCTGAAGATTCTACACTATCACACTCTGCACACTATTTTCTCTTTTCCCTAATATCTACCACAGAGTATGGAAAACATATAGTCTCTTTATGAGTTATGTTGCATACCCAAACATATTCCTGCTAGCACTGCTTTTCAAACTCCTTGATACATTCCTCAGAGATTGTAAGAATAAGAGCTGTCTACTTGGGGAGACTCTCAGTTCTCTGTCCATTATAGTGTTTCACAGATTTGCTGAATGATCCCTTGATGAGGAACTTACAAACTGTGTATAGGAGTGGATTAGAGACATGTCAAATTCATATCAAATATGAGATTCTATGAGTTTATAAGGTATGATTAGCAGAAGTAAATTTTCATGGATACCATTAAAAATCTATCTCACTGCATATTTCTTTTTATTTCTCCCTATTTTAACCCTTTCCTTAAAAATGTTTAACTGAAACAAAAATGGCACTAGAATTTGAACCCCTGACATAAAGAACAAACACCTTTGTTCAGAATAGCCAAGATATGGAAACAACCTAAGTGTTTGTCAATAGATGAATAGATAAAGAAGATGTGGTATATATATATATGTATATGTATATATATATACACACACACACATATATATAATATATAATAGTCCATTGTATGTGTATGTATATACATACAATGGAATATTATTCAGCCATGAGAAAGAAGGAAATTCTGTCATTTGTGACAACAGGGATGGACCTTGAGGGCATTATGCTAAGTTAAATAAGCTAGATAGAGAAAAAAAAATGCATGGTATCACTCACGTGGAACATAAAGAAAACAAAATAAAGTCAAACTCTTAGAAACAGAGAGTAGAAAAATGGTTTTCAGGGGCTAGAGGGGTGAGGTAAATAGGGAGATGTCAGTAAAACAGTACAAACTTTAAAAGAAAAAAAGAACAAATAACTATTAGAAAGGGAGAGGATATCTGTTATAACTGCATGGTGGTCTCAAGCTCCTTTCCAATTCCCTTGTGCAAAAGGTGGAAAGGGATTGTGCTGCTCAAAGGTTGGTCCATGCAGACAATAATGGGAATCCTCATATATTCCTGCAACAAATATTGAGCATCCACTATGAGACAGGTGATGTCAGGCAATGATGAACACACAGGTAAGGCCACTGCCTACACAGCCTAGAAAGGAGCCACACAGCTCTATATGTGCACACTAAGGAAACTTTTCTGAAAGTTGGCTCACAAATCATGAAGTTGCTCAAAAAGTTATGATTAAACTCTCACTAATGCTTATCCTCTTGTTAACTACTGTTTTGAATGAACATCTTCCTGATTCATAATTCTCTTTTCTTTAACTAAGTAAGAGAGGGATTATATACTTAAATTCTCACAAACATTCTGCACGTATTCACAGGAATCCAGCTCTGGGAAATAAATTTTGCAAAATGACACTTCTCAGCATAGCACAAGGGTTTACTTACGCTTTGCATAAGAATTGCCAAGAGGAAGCTAATTAATATGCTAAATGCTCTTTCTTGATTGTAGATACTAGCCCAAGTTTGGGTTTCAGTTAACATTATATAGAACTCTGACATATACTTGTCTTTCTCTCTTTTCTACCTTTAATCCTCTCCAAGCAAACTTCTAAATTCTCTTTCATAGTGGTGACAATGTACACACAGGGCAACTCTATGTGCACTTAATTTAGGTTATTGGATATGTTTCTTCAACTTAATCTTAGGGGGAGGAATAAAAACAACTTCAAGCAGTATTTCTAAATGATAAAAATCACCAAGCCCAGAAATGTTGCTTAAATTCCTTGCTTGTCTTGGCTAACATGATGTTTTATACTATCCAAATGTTGTACTTATTAATTTTCTGACTCTCCTCTATCAATACTGAGTTTTGAGAGTTGATGGCAAATGGTGCAGAAAATTCAACGTCTTCCTTGCATTCCGGCAGTAGCAAACATACCTTTATTAGGAGTTGGACAAAAGAGCTCTGTCTTCTCAAAGTCTTTCCCTTTAAATTATTTCTGGTAAAGGCTGGATTTGAGATCTGCCTCTGACTTGCTAAAGGCTATCTATGATTTATTTCAACTTTTAGCTGGCTCTAGGAATAAAAAGAAAAAAATGAACAAAGTTGAAAATACAGAAAAAGGAGTGCTTAATCCTCGATATTTCAGTGGAAATAAGAGTCGGCACCCTGACTCTTATGATGGCTGCATTGTGTAAATTTTGATATTTTTATTTTTCACTCAAAAATGAAATTAAAATCCTTTACATTTTTAATTAGAAAACAGTGCCATCATTTTTTAAAAAGATCAAATTTCAAGCTGTGAGTCTTTTAATACAGGCTGGTCTGCTGAGACTTTTCTGAAGCAATGGGGGGAAATTTAAAACCCAGTCAAATAATTTTCTGAGGCAAAGTGGTGATAGGCCATGGTGAGATATGGGTGTCATAAAAATTTCGTAGTGGTCCCTAACACAACAGAGTCACCATAGCATTGACACATTGACTATAATATCTCCAAAGAAGCATTTGCTGTCTATCATGGCTCTGAAGGGAGCTGTTACCATCTATCAATGCAATAATCTTCATGTTAAAGAGTTCCTAAATATGTATTTACAAGATAGTCAGATCTGTTTTGGTCTATTGGGTCAATAATCCACACACTAAAGTCCCTAAATATGTATTCACAAGATAGACAGATCACCTTTGGTTCACTGAGTCAATAGTAAGTAGGCCTTTAAAAAGGTGCCTAAATAGTTGCATAGTTTGTTTTTCAGCAAGTTCAGAAATTCAGTTCTGTACTCTTTTTGTCTTTTAAGAGTAGATTTATTATGCTAGTTCCAGTGGATGCCAGAAGCTGAGTTTCACTCTGGCCTATGATATTTTGCTTTTGAAAAGTCAGAAGAAAAAACCCACCCTAGCACAAACTATATTAAAGCTACGAGGCGAGGAATGGAAGTGCAGACACACAGGCAAAGCCCTCCGGGCCAGGATGAATGCTGTGCTTTCAGACTATGTCTTACCCCTGCCTCTGTCAGGGGTCAGCTTCCAGCCTCCCCCGTCTCCTCCGACTGCTCTGCTGGAGGCTCTGCTGGAGGCTCTGCTTGCCATCTTAAAGCTCATTTCAGCAGCAGAGGGATCTTATGAGGGCTGCAGAACCCGGCCCTGCTCTCCACCAGCTACTCATTCTGAGTTCACTATCTACCGCTGCCCATCACCCTTGCCTCTGCCCCCAGAGCACACCGGCCTCTGCTGTTCCTGGAGCCCACCAGCTGTGGTCCTGCTTCCGGTCCTCTGTACTTGCCCTTCCCTCTGTCTGGAAAGCTCCTCTCTCAGAATCCACATGGCTAGCTCTTTTATTCTCTTTAGGTCTTTTAAGAGAGAGGCCCTCCCTGACCACCCTGTATAAGAGGGCAACACCTCATCCCAACACCATGCATTTCCTTCCTCTGTTACCCACATTGCTGTTGTCCACTAGCAGTTAATCACCATCTGATATAATATGTCTTTACTTACTTGTTTCTTGTCTATCTCTTTCTCCTAAAGGTTAAACTCCATTGGGGCAGAGACTTCATCAATCCCAAACTTAGATAAGAACCTGGCATATTTTTTTAACTGCTCATTAAATATTTATGGTACAACTGAATGAAAGCAGATGGGAAGGAGTCCTGTCTCTACTTTTCTGATTGCGTATTGATGTGTTTTCATGTTTAGGTTGAAGAGGAATGAGTATCTCTTTCTGAGATGAAGTCCTCTGTTTGGCCATTAGACCTCTGTTTTCCATAATACTCTCTAAGTAGCACAAAACAGGTCCGTCCTGAAGGACCACTGCATTCACTGCCTTCCCACAGCTACTGGGTTATAACAGAGTTCATGGAGGAGCTGGGGTCATCTGAGCCTGTCACAGAAACACTTGACCAGCCTGCTTCTAAGTGTAATACTGTGTAAAGGCAGCATTTCTAAATCTCCCTGTCCACAGTCAGCTCTGGTGATAGCAGTGGACTGACTAGATCTCACAGCCTCATCTGATGCAAACAAGAGGGATGGCGTGTGGCATTCTGCCACGTTAGCATCACAGACTGAGGTGTACTGGGTAGAGCCATTCTCTCCTAAGCTTGGTCAGTTATCCTCGGGGTATTCCCCAGTGCCTCCACCCCTACTATTAGCCATGCAGATATTCTCAAATGTATCCCTTCTCAAGACTGAAGCCTGTCACAGTAACTTCTTCCTTATTTAAATTTCATGGGAATATTCTCTATTTCAGTAACTCAGAAAGGTGACTTTGGCAAGAGAATCACAGCTGACAGCAAAGCAATGACTATGGCGGTGTGATTAGTAGAGGTTGCAGGCTACAGAAGGCCTGTCTGAGCATCTACCACTGTCATCACACTGATGCTGGCCTCTACTAGGGACTGACATTGGTCAGAAAAGAGGATGTAGTTCAGCAATAGTCATCACTATAGAATCTGTCTGTATTGTAATAGTCAAAGATATGCTAATTAATTAAAGAATTTTTACTGTGAATCTACTTAGCCTAAGCAAGTCTTTCTCCCATGTCCTCCCCTAGCACACAGATTTTTTTTTTTTTTTTTTTTTTTTTTGTGGTACGCAGGCCTCTCACTGTTGTGGCCTCTCCCGTTGCCGGAGCACAGGGTCCAGACGCACAGGCCCAGCGGCCATGGTTCACGGGCCCAGCTGCTCCACGGCATGTGGGATCTTCCCGGACTGGGGCAGGAACCCGTGTCCCCTGCATCGGCAGGTGGACTCTCAACCACTGAGCCACCAGGGAAGCCCCACAGATGTATTTCTATAAAGCTTTAAAGCACAAACGAAATAAAAAGCTGAAGTGATCTAGATAAATCCATTCCCCAAACCCAAAGCAATTAATTAACTGAAAGAAAAACATCATTTAATCTTGAATTATTTGGATAAGTGACTCAACTTTGTAATTTATTTTGCATGAATGGGCAAAACTTAATGGCTATTTCAGTATATACTAGTACTTAAGCAGATTTATAAAATAAAATTTTCAATCAAATTAATGGAGAGGAGGGGATAAGAAATTAACATGAACAACAGCAACAAAACCATCAACTCAGATACTAGGTATCATCGCACACCCTTCCAAATTCTGGCTGGAAAGAAGTAATGATTTCTGTAATCCCCAGCAATGACTTTTGCAGGGGCAAGATTTCAAATAAACATCTATTTGCTTTAGGTGAGCTTCACTGAATCGGCCTTATTTGATTTCAGATCCTCCTAAGGGAAGAGATTTCAGGATTTCCTGGTTGTAAAATGGAAAAGAACATTTTGCTGAACTTATATGATACCATCGAAAGCATTAAAAGGGCAGGTAATCACAGGTTCTTTGCCTGTTTACCAGAGCTTCTTTACCTCCTCAATCTACTTTATTTCCAAATGTCAGAGTAGTCTGAAACCTTTCAAAGATTTATAGACTGCAGAAGCAGAGGAAATATTAGGATAAATTCTTTAACTTTTGTGAAAGCTTTTAAGTAATTAATAGATGGGCTTTTGGAGTTGTTTCATAACACAGTACAGATACTCTGACATGTACCGTGTGAAGGCTAAACATGGTTTAACAACAAAGGACATGAGGTCATCTCTCAATCTAGAAAGTCAGGGAAACTGCTCTTTAGAGTACTTGAGTCATTAAAAAAAAATTGAATATGTGAAGGGGAATAAAAATAATATAAGATTTAGTTTATCAGTTAAAATCAAAATACTACACAATGAATGAAAATAGTAAATACAGTCTCGGTTTTAAATATAATTTCTTTTCCAAACTCTACTTGGAAATTCTCTTATATTACAAAAAGAAGAAAAAAAATGTAGATGCCATAATATTATTTATACAAAGCAACAAAAATGTGAGCAAATTATTTTCAGGCTTGTATTATAAAAATCTTTTCCAATATACTTAAAATACTAGTGCCAAATAGCTGAAACAAATATTTAAAAGCTCTTACCTTAGATATATAATAGACAATAGAGTTCTCACAGTAATAAATTAATTTTTTCTTTGTTATGCAAAACGCCTCAACCATAACTTCATGAAGAAATGTGAAGTGATGTGAAAATGATCTTACCTCATATTCAAAGTCCTCCTCTGTTCTGTCTGCATCAGCAGGCAAGCTGGAAAGATACTCATTGTCCTCATAAAATTCATGCTCCATCGGATGAAGAGAATGGCAGCTATGGGGAATGTAGCAATATGATAGGAATGGATCAAAAGCGTTGTTCCCAAGATTAAAACTAATTTTAGAATTTCACTTTAGTTTTCACTGCTCGCCAATAAGACCTTTAGTGATCTAGCCTTTAAATGAACTACACCGCAGAAAGAGCAACTGCTTTTCTTTCTCCCCCTATATGAAGTCCATCAATTTGATTTTCTGAGAGAATACTAAGATAATGGCTCACGGTCGAGCTTCATTCTGTGAAGGGGCGGATGTGCGACCTCCCCCCGCCGTGGTGCTATATTGATGCTCTGGCCTCCTTCCATTCCATCGAATGGACTTGCGCCATGCGTCGGTGTATGGCATTTGAGACTGAAGTCTACCCAAAGGTGGGTATTTTATAACAAAGTACTCCCAATTTCCTAATTACAGCCTCAAACCGGTTCTGAAGTCTGATTTTTTTTTTTTTTTTTTGCGGTACACGGGCCTCTCACTGTCGTGGCCTCTCCCGTTGCGGAGCACAGGCTCCGGACGCACAGGCTTAGTGGCCATGGCTCACGGGCCCAGCCGCTCCGTGGCACATGGGATCTACCCGGACCGGGGCACGAACCCGTGTCCCCTGCATCGGCAGGCAGACTCTCAACCACTGCGCCACCAGGGAAGCCCCTGAAGTCTGATTTTAAATGCGCAGTCGACCCTCCGTGTCCTTGGGTTCTAAATCCGAGTATTCAACCAACCCCAGATCAAAACATCGAAACTTTAGTTTTATTTCCAACCTTGAGGCTATCCCAGCTACCTCGCAGGAGCCATGTGAGGGACCCAGTGGATAGATGAATGTAAAGACAGACGTTTCCAGACGTGGTGGGCTCTGTACTGGGACAGTGCGGGGAAGAAGCACGGTAGCACGTGATGCTGGTGGGTGTGGGGCAGGGGCCTGCTGACTGCGAGGGGCACTTCAGGAGGGAGGAGGATGAAGGCTGTGGTACCATGGTAGGAGTGATGCTCTGCCTTCTCGACGTAAATGGTGCTGTGTATGCCAACCTCCCACCACCTCTGTCTCTCTGTTAAGCAACTTAATCCTGGCATGGACAAATAAAGTTGTTATCTGTACCCCCCAAAAAATTGAGTCTGAGGTTGGTTGAATCCTTGAATGCGGAACCCGTGGATGTGCAGGTAGGGTGGGCACTGTGGTTTTCAGATTGTAAATCGTCCTCACATTGCCCCCATTTCTTAAGATTTCCTTCCTCATTCTCCCTCATAACCCACATCTTTCCCTCTTTGATAAAGGGCATGTCCACAAATATTAAAGAACGTTCATGGTGATAACTCACTGGAAACTCCTATAAGCCACAGGTTTTCATAATCCCTTTAGAAAATTTCTCAGGACAAAGAGAACTGATGGAGTGAAGGAAATGAAGAGGACCCAAGGCATTGTATATTACTTCTATGTATCCTTTAACTTTTGGGAAATGTTTTACATAATTTATAGAAGTCCTTTCAAATTGCTATATGCCATGATAGAGACACTATAGATTATACAATATGAAAGCTAAGCACAGTTGAACAGCAAAGGGCATGAGGTCCTCTATTAGAATTTCCAAGTCAGTGAAAAGGCTTAAGTGCAATTAACCAAGCTGGTTTCAGGTGAGACCTCTAAGCCCAGCCATTTTGGACATTATGAAAAAACTGGAGTTAGTAGCATAAATTAGTCCCCTCATCACTAGCTGAAATGCCAGAGAGATTCATCCTGGTGCCCTCACACAGTCAGTGTAAATATTCTACCAGCCTCTTCTCACTATACTCTAATATTCTCTAATTTTCACACAAATAGCAAAAGCAGTACAGTTAGTATCTTGCTTGCTGGTCTAACAGGTGAACCCTCCTAGCTTAAAGCTGGACTGGCTTTTTTTTTTAAACTTTTTATTTTATATTGGAGTATAGTTGATTAACAATGTTGTGTTAGTTTCAGGTGTACAGAAAAGTGATTCAGTTATACATATACATGTATCTATTCTTTTTCAAATTCTTTTCCCATTTAGGTTGTTACATAATATAAGCAGAGTTCCCTGTTGAGAAGCCCATTTGGACTGGTAAAACATCAGTGCCTGCTATGTGGGGCATCTGATGTGTTTCCCTGGTCTTTGACTTAGTAAGTAGGAAGTCCTGCTGTGAAGAACACCTTATTAATTCAGTAAACATTTACCAAGTATCTACCAGATGCCAGGCCCTATGCCAATTGCTAGAAATCGGTTGGCGTCTTTTTAATTGGGTAGAGCAGCAAAGTGGGAATTTTAATATAGTGAGGTAATTAAGGGGAAAATAGAGACACTATGAGAGTACCTACTACAGTCCTAAGAAGTCTGCTAGAAGAGGTTACCTTTCAGCTATGGTCTGTAGGACTTGGGAAGGACACAGCGTACTGGTTAAGGGAGTGGGCAGTGGAGTCAGACCTCTTGGGCTCAGGAGCCTGGCCCTATTGTTTCCTTGCTGTATGACCTTGCCAATTACATTTGTTTCCTCATCTGTG
This sequence comes from Mesoplodon densirostris, assembly GCF_025265405.1. Taxonomy (NCBI): domain Eukaryota; kingdom Metazoa; phylum Chordata; class Mammalia; order Artiodactyla; family Ziphiidae; genus Mesoplodon; species Mesoplodon densirostris. Next base: position 57,349,810 of record NC_082671.1, read on the forward strand.
ACATGGGGATGGTAATAATATAATGTACGCCTTCAGAATGTTTTTATGAGGAATAAATAAGTTAATAATTGTAAAACACTTGGAATACTCCCTAAAACATGTTAAGCTAGCTAATAAATGTTAACTATTATTCATTCAAGAAAGTATTTATTGGATGGCTACTCTGTGTCACACTCTACTAATGAATATTGTATATTTGTTTGCTTGTGTATTTTTCATCTCCCCTGTAGAATATAAGCTCTAGGAGGCAGTGGATTTATCTTTTGTTCCCAGTTTTATGCCCAGTACCTAGTTCCAGTGCTTGACACAAGGGGCTATTTAATAAGTAAGAGATAGATGACTAGAATCGTAGGTCAGACAAACAGAGCCCCTGTCCTCCTGGAACTTGAAGTTTCAAAGAGTGGTTTCCAAAGCATGGCTGCACATTAAAATTGCCTAGGGAAATTTTTTAAAAATTCTAATGCCTGGGTTTTGGCCTGAGGTGGGATTGATCTGGGCATTGCATTGATATTGCTTTTCAAAGTTCCCAGGTGATTCTAATGTACACGTGTGGACCACTGAGATGGACTTAACAGAAGCCACTAAAGGGCAGGTGGGTGTCATGACCAAGTGTACATTTTACTAAATGGAGCATGGATTGCAGTAGGCAGTGAAAATGCAGGCTAAAGAGACTACTGCTCTTATATTTCAAGCTCTCAATAATGTTTAAATATTTGCTTAAAAGTTCACAGAACAAAGTGTGTGGAGCAAAACAGACTTCCAAAGCTGCAAGGGTAGCATTATTTGAATAAACTATCTCTAACTGCCTTTAACTCAGGTAAAAATTGAAAAGAAATATTCCTTTAATAATTCCTTATTCTGTAGCTCTATACTTCCTCTCGGACAGCCAGGATCTTTGGTTCAAGTCTCAATATATCAGGTAATTGCTTCCTTTGGATAATTGCACTTTAATAAATTTCCTAGTGTCTCCTTTAAAGAAGAGAAAAGCAAAGAGAAAAAGAGAGAGAGGCGACCCACAGAGAAGAATATAGTGCCAACATGCCACTTCTGGGTCTGTCTTAACAAGGTTTTTGGCAGCTTCGGTGAGAAAAGCTATTTCCCTGACCAGTTCTCATGAGCTGTGTGAGGCTTGTGATGACTGGAAATATGAAGATGAACGAATCAGAGCCAGACTTTTTCACTCAGCATCTCAGCAAGTATGATTCCTGAGCTGAAACAACAGTGCAGGTCAGGAAAAGTAAGAGCAGGACAGCTGAGAACTAATTGGATGGAGACACAGTTACAGACACTTTCCAGACAGAACTGGGAGCTTGTCTCCATAATTGTCAACTTGCTACAGTGACTGTTTCTTCCCAACACCTACTTTCAAGGACAAATGACAACAAATATGGCTTTGGGAGAAATGACAGAAAAATACCTGTCTGAGAGCAGAAATGGACAGATGTCAGGCACTGGAGGGGTGGGTGGCCTAAGTTTGGCCAGGGCCATGATATGTTCAAAGGTGATGTCCGTCTGAGTGCTGGCATTCACAAGCCGCACTTCTGGGGCCATCCCATAGGCTGGTTTACTGAGAGGTGTTCGCCTTAGCACCTGGACCACAATGGGCTCCTTGGCATTTCGAAAAGCTTCCACTGCCTCCTCATGGGTGGCCTTTGAGAGATCCTTCCCATTGACCTGCAAAGATAAAAGGACATTGCTCATCTCAGAGGAAAGAACAGAGAGACTGTCATGATAGATTAAAAAAAGGTGGGCAGGGGAGGCTTACACCAGCTCTGCTATGAATTTTGTAAAGGAATATTTAATCAGACATTGACATTTATTGAACTCTTCATCAGCAGGGGAAAGTGAAGGATACTAGGAAAACAGTTATTTCTTGTACCTTTAGGAAGCACATCGTCAGAATTATTAGTAAAGATTTCAAAACTTAAACAGTACACAAGCCTCAGCAAATGTTCAAAATCTTCAGCTAGGTAGAAATGTTAAGTATATCCTTTTTAAAAAATGATCTATCAATCTCTTGGTGGTATTTTCAATATTTAATCAGTCTTACTGACTTGCAATCTAATTTTGGGGGATATTGTCAAATTTCTTTCATATTCATCATTTTTATCCAAGACCAAATTATTGCTCACGTGCATATTATCCTAAATCTTTGCTATTCAAAGTGCGGTCCATAGGCCAGCAGCATAAGAGATTAGAAATGCGGAATCCCTGGCCCTATCCCAGACCTACTAAAGGAGAACTGGCATTTCAACAAGATTCCCGTTGATTTATACGCACAAGAAAGTAGCACTGCTCTAAAACACCTCTGAGTGAGCATACCATGTCCCTTGCCTCCTTGCCTGTTTTCATTTATACCAGTTTATGACTATCCAGCATAGCCCTGGACATAACAGAGGAAGAGGTGATGTTTGTCTTTGCCCTCCATCACTGTTTCTCAGTTGGGCCAACCATTGGCGTTTGGGAGATAAAAATTATTCTTTTAGTGATACTCTCCCACACCTGCTTATTTAGGGCCATTGATGTTCCCCCACATTTTTGGCACCCAAAACAGCCACACTCTTTTCTGATCACCCTCTTGAGAGGCAGTACAGAGACTGCTCTCAAGTTGTCATCAATTTATTTCCCTAAAATAGGTCCTGATAACAGCCTCTTAGTGGAAGTTGTGTTTTCATAAAGGACTACAGAATCCTGAAAGAACTTCAAAACTCCCACCCACAATGAATCAATAATATTGGCTTTTGCAAATAGGAAGACATACTTGGGAGTACAGTACTGTGCTCAAACCCCCTGAAATTATACCATTTCTAGACAATTAAACTACCCGCCTGTTGGTGAGGCTCTGATAACTGCTATGCACCAATAAATCCTTAGAGATCCCTGGGTGCCTTCAAAAGAAGCAAAGGGAATCACTGAGTTGCAGCCAGAGAGTGATTAGCTGACATTCAAATGAGCACATTTTATCTCCCTGAATAGACAAAGAATATGTGCATGCTCAAAGCAAATGTGGGGCATTTGGGGGTAAATGATACAATGCCAGGTAGAAATCATCATGTCCTGTAGAGATAGGCTTAATGACCTGGAGGAGCTAATTTGCTCAATCGACCCTGAAAGAGTTAATGTGCCTTCAGAAATTGAGCAATTAAGTTTCCTCACCAGCACCATACGACCCAGTACAGTTCTCGAATAACTAGTAAGAAACACCAGTTGGAGATTTGGGTGTGTACCTACCAATGTGCACACTCACTAATCTGTGCATTTACTCTCTCATTCTTTTCTCCACAAACTAAACTTAAACATTCCCACTGAGTTTTCTCTGGCACAACCTTGGAATGGCTTGATGACTTTGGGCATACAGGAGGATGTGAACGCGGGACATCTACTGACCAGCATTCATTCCTTGAGCTGCTGTTGGATGACAGGCACTCTGGGCTGAGGCCACCACTCCTGAAGACCTGCAGTCAGCAAATGATAAGAGAAGTTCCAGGATGGAAAAGCACAACCTAAAATCTGGCCTCTCATGATGAATAGCGTCATCCTCTGTGTCTCATATTGTGGTCAGTATTTATAAATTCCAGGGTTATGGAAGATGATCCTGTGACAGATAATACTGCTCTGTCAGTATCTATGTGTTAGGGAAGAATTGCCCTTTTGTCCACATGTTTCCTGCTTCATGGTGTCCCTTCGACTTAGTGAATATTCACTCGTACAAGATTTCATACCTTTCCTTCTCTGAAAAGAACTCCCGGTCACAATCTGTTATCAACTATTTAAAATCTACTGGAATTATGTCAATAATGTTACCTTTTCCTATAAACCTTGCATCTGGAGTAACTCTTAACAATGGCAGAATGAAAGAAGACAGAGCCCTTTTTGAAGGAACTTCAAGCAATATCTGAGGGTAAGGGGAAAATAATTTGTGGTCATGGTTTCTTCCAGTCATACATTAAATCCTACTAATGCATAAATTGTGTGTCATTAAATAATGAACAGACAAATGCCATTATTCTATTTCTTCCCCAAGGTGGCTCAGTACCTTGTCTACAATCTAGTCTTGATATTCCTTTGTTTCTTATTTGTTTTAGTGATCTTCAAAGCAAGAATAATTTTTAAAAAGTGAGTTCCTTACTGATAATGATTATTTATTTTATGTTCCAATAAGGTAAATAAGATTATTTTTGCAAAGTTCCGAAAAGTATAAAAAGTTCTGCAGAAACATAAAAATTGCTGGAGAGTATTTTAGGCTGTGAAATTATTAGTTCTTATTGTAATGCTTAGTATATGCAGATATTAGCTTTCATACAGCAAGATCAACAGCTATTGATTCTAAGAACTGTACATTCATTCATTTACAATCATGGCATTTATATGCAAATTTCATTTTTTTTCCTTTAAGATAATCAAATACAGTCTTAAAAAAGGACAGTCAATATAATCTCAAGTATCTTACTTCCCTATTGGGAACACTCTTTTCTTCCAGTTATCATGTAGCTGACCTCTATTTTCATAAGCTATTTAATATCTCTCGAAGTAAAGAAGTCTATGACCTTTAAAGGCTCTGCTGCCCCATGTGATCCCTTAGAAAATGTAAGCACTGATGATACAAAACAGTTTTTTTTTTCACTTCACTTGAAGTTCATCAACATACTGTTAGCCTACCAAAAGGTCACCCTTTTATAAATTATGCCTTTCACAACAGAAAAAAGATTAGCTTTAATTGGGATTTTCTGTCAGTTGCTTTGCTCAGTTATCATCAGTTTCAGCTAGGGAGAAGAATAATGTTGGAAGAATACCTGAGGTTTTAATCCTATAGAAAAATTCTGTAGTAAACTAACAAATAAATGAATAGCAAAACTTTGTTTTTTTCCAAATGATTAGATCCTAAACCAACAAGGTATTTGGTATTTCATGGTGCCATATCCTTATCATTCTATTTATTTTCCATCATATTCTCTCCATCCCTCCCTTTACTCCTCCTTCCCTCTTCCTTCCTCCCTGTCTCAATCTTGGTTTTGTATGGACAACATATGTGAAATGAAACTGGAGAAGGAGAAGCCGTCTATTAAATGTGTTCCAGTTAATACAGGTAGTTAAGAGTGTCGATCCAAACTGTTCTAGGTGCCTAGTAAACAGAAGGAAGCAGAAGCGCTGGAAGTTGATTTTCAGAAGAAAAAAACTGGATGAAGGCTGTTGGGAGCAAAATTGATGGGAGGAAATGAAAGGTAATTTGAAAATTAAAAAAGATATACCAATGTATTATGGGGTGTGCTTTAAAGTGTACATGTGGAAGGGTTTCAAGAAGCCTGGTGATTTGATTTAAGCAGGGTGTAGAGAAAAAGACCTTTTTCTTTTTGTTAAATGGAATGAGTGAAAGGTTAGAGTGTCATAATAAACAAGAGAAGTATATAAGATAATTCCCTCTATTACTCTAACATCTGGCTTTTTGAGAACTGTGGCCAAAACTGATTTGGTTCTAAAGCTACCTAGCAACTAGAGTATAACTGAAAAGACTCATGGAATTGCTGTTTGATAAGAGGCTTGCGGCCCCAGAATGGGGTGACTGGACTCTGAAATAGTGATTAAGTTACCTGATTTGAGGTAAATGAGAAATCAGGCACATTATTGATAAAGAGGTTATCAGAACTGGTAGCAGCATAAAAGAGGAAAGGAAGATGCCAATGATAGAAGTTGAGGAGAAATAGAGACATGTGGTTATCCTCATAAAAACTAGATTTGGGATTGGAAGCAAGTGGAAGGAGTAGCCTTAATCATGCCAAACCTGAAGCAGTTCTAAGACATTCAGACAAACTAACAAATAAATGGATGGTAAGTGACTAAAAGAATAACTAATCGTGGGAAGCCATTTCCAGAGAAGGTCCTCCTCTCACCCCTGCACTTACTTTATCAACTTAGTTGATAAGTTGAAAAATATACACATTTTTACTGCTATGAAAAAAGTGTCTTGTTTCTAAAAAATTATTTTCCATTTTATTGATAGAGAGAAGTGAATAGGAGAAAACTAGTAACTTTTCAACAATTAATGCAAAAAAAGTATGAATACATTTGTTGTGGCAGATGGGCTAATTAATCCATAAGCAACTTGTGAATGTTAAGTAAAGAATATAGCTTTTTATATGTAAACTAAATCATAGCATCATTTGATGAAGCTTCTGTTTAATGAACAATCAATTTACCCTTTGGGATAAATTGCAAAATCTGGGCTACTTGTCAACAACCTCCCCAGTGTGACTGGTGGCCTCAGCTTGGATATGAGCTCCTCTACTTGGATTAGTCCTCCAAATCCATACACATGCAAAATTTTCTTGAGTATCAGAAAGCAAACAGGCTTTTCTCTTTTCCTTTTGTAGTGCAAACAAATGCATAAACGACCAAGTCACCCTGGTGAGGTTCCATTTCCAGAGTCAGCTGTTTGGGATGATTAGGGTTTCCAAATCTCTGTGCCTCTGGTAAAAAATAAGGGTGTTTAAGCATCTCTGCCTTTCATGGGAGAATACATATGGTAATACTCAATAGAAGAAGTATAGAATACCAAGGATTGTGTACAATTTCAAGTTGAGAATAAGCAAGCATAAAACACTTGAATATTGTTTTTTTAATGTTAATAAAACATTATTGTTTCATTCATTTATTTATTTTCAGCTTTATGGAGGTATAGATGACAAAATTCTAAGATATTTAACATGTACATGGTGGTGATTTGATATATGTATATATTGTGAAAGGATTCCAAACAACTAGTTAATTAACACATCTATCACTTCAATTAATTACTTAAGTTTTATTTAAGTGAGAACATTTATGTTCTACTCGTTTAGCAAATTTCAATTCTATAATACAGTGTTATCAACTACAGTCCCATGTTTTACATTAGATCCTCAGACCTGAGTATTGTAATTCTGATTGGGCATGACAGTTTACAAGAACTCCCACCCTCATGAATAACTGTGAAATTAATTTTGATTAGAGTCCCTATGTGAATGCTGATCAAATTCTCTACTTGATAATTACAAAGGTATTGAAAAACATGGCCTAATAACAGTTTATATAAGGAAGAAGCAATATTTAAATTGCTACTAAAATGTTTGGTATGAAAGGAATTTAAAATACTCTGAACTCTGTATTCATGAAAACACTTGTCATATACAAACTATAAAACAATTTTAAGGAATTAAAGCATATTGCTTTTTTCTAAACTTGGTATGCTTGATTCTAGGTGGACATCTGTTATGTAAATTGAGGGCAGCACAGCATAAAAAATATTTATAGTAAAAAGAGCTCACAGAATAGGAATTGTGCAAAATGTTGTGAAGAAAACCTGGTGAGAGATTGACTAAAATTAATTTTGACCATTTTAAAAACATTATCAATGAACAAAACAATCACTGGTAGGTTTGTGATAATCACATAACTTTAGAAGTTGAGAATGTAAGAAATGTTAGATTGTATTAAACCAAAAAGTCTGCATAGTTCAGTGTTCTTTTGACAGTGCTGTTACTAGATTTTGGGAAGAGAATATGGTAATTATCACACAGGATCTAATGAGCAGACTTATTCAGAAGTGATCCTGGGGCTCCTTCTGGCTTGTCTGGACTACAGGGTTGGTAGCTTCATTTTCCTGGTGTGTGGGGTGTTGCAGCTTCCCTTGAGCTCCAAAGGCCCCCAGTGCTGCATAGCTGGCTTTCCCAGAAAACTGGAAATAACTGACTTATAACTCAGACAGCCTGAACCTTCTGTGTTTCCTTACTGACAGTGTGCCTATAAGAGAACAACAGTGGGGTGGGGTCCCTCCACTGGAATACAGACCCAATGCATGTCCAACAGTTTCAGGTCCCCTCTGTGCTGCTGACTCCTGATTTGCATGTTCCCCCAGTAGAGACTGTAACCTAACCTATAACTCGTGACATTGTAGGATTTGCCCTTATGGACCCTGTGTGACATAATACACATTTACAACCTAAAGAATTGAATTTATTCAAAATGCTTCCATATGTAACATTAATGAATTGCAGACTTCAATGAGATATTTTAAAAGCCTAATATTAGGTTTAGTTCATTGATTGTGACACTGTGAGGTCACTACGGTAGGACAGTATGCTGTTTCCTGGTCCCTTTCATAGTGCCTTTTGATGGCGAGGTGTTCCTGAATGCAAGCAAGACTCATCTTCAATTTTTCTTATTAAGATGTTATAGACCTGTTATTTGTGAATTTGTCAGAGCCGTTCTTGAACCAATTTATAATTTTGGTTATAGGAAATCTTGGGGATGCATCTTTCATAATTGCTTTTCCTCTATAATCTTTTCTCTGTCTTAATTTTTGCATCCCTTCTGCTGTATTTTGTTTCTGTCTTTATTCTCATTGCCACACTTCTCTTCCAGGCCTTCCCATTTGGGATTTAACAAATCAAATCAAGAGTGGTTTTCTATAAAAATTATTCCTGTTTTTAAGGAACAGGTTATGATAGTTTTGATTCTTACTGGGGGACATAAATTAAAATATATACAACATAGTTTTATTTACCTCATTATAAATGAATTTATTTTCCCTCCCCTCAATGAAAGAAATGGAAGCTTCTCCGCTTTGGCACATGAGCTGGTGTTTCTTGGTTTGTCCCTGAGATCCACAGTCTACTGTTTTCTACCCATCTCTGTATACTCTGGGATGCTGATAACCGTACTCCATGTCACCAGGCTCCCTTAGTTTACTTACTGTGTTTGGTTTGGCCAATAGCAGGAGAGGTAATGTTCTGTCTTTATCCAGCCCCTCCCCACCTGGTTTTCAGGATGGCAGCTCTTGCCAGGTTTGGTTCGCACCCTGGCTTACATTCCACCTTCATGTCTGCAGGTAGTAAGGGGTTCTCTTTCTATTGCTACTTCCTGTGTTCTCTTAGCTCTGCTCATAACTCTGTAAGTGTTCCTTCATACAGCCTTCTTCAATGAAACCCTTTGAGTGTGCCTTCTGTTTCCTTCTGACTAACTAGACATGAAACTCCTCTGATTTAAACAATAACAACAACAAATATATGATAAAAGCTAAAATTTACCACCTTTGAAAATTAACTTTACTATCAAAATGAGTTGCATTGAAAAATACAATTTCTAGTTTCTCAGATTCAGCAAAAGTCACACATTTTTAAGGGAGGACTAAAAATGCAACTTTTATTGAGATCATATAGCAGATGTAAATTATTTGTGTATTATAGGTATACAGTTATTTTGTAGACAATCCCTCAGTTTGGCTTTGACTAGTGTTGCTTCTTGATTAGATTCATGTTGTATACTTTTGTCAGCAAGGCCCAGAAGTGTCTTTCTCAGTCTATTCTATCAGGAAGCAATGGTTTTTCCCTTTTTAAAAAAATTGTTATTGGAGTACAGTTGATTTACAATGTTGTATTAATTTCAAGTGTACAGCAAAGTGAATCAGTTATACATATACATATATCCACTCTTAGATTCTTTTCTCATATAGGCCATTACAAAGTATGGAGTTCCCTGTGCTATACAGTACGTCCTTATTAGTTATCTATTATTTATATAGTAGTGTATATATGTCTATCCTAATCTTCCAGTTTATTCCTCCCCCACCTTACCCCCTGGTAAACATAAGTTTGTTTTCTACATCTGTAACTCTATTTCTGTTTTGTAGATAAGTTCATTAGTACCCTTTTTTTTTTAGATTCCACATTATTGGTGATATTAACCTTTATGACTTGATGAGACAGAGAGAGGGAACAAGAGATGGGGTGGGGAGGAGAGGAGGGAGAGAGAATGAATCTAAAGTACACATAAGAGGTTAATGTTAAATTTTAAAATGTTAAAATTCTAGATGAATGGTATTTGAGAATTCTTTGTACTACTCATAACTTTTTGATGAGACTGAAGTTACGTGAAAATAAAATGTCTCAAGATATTGTTATATTGTTATTAGCTATGAAGGGATTTATGCTATAATCATTTAGAGTTAGCAAATAAGAAACTGATGGATACCTAGCTTCCTACAGAGTTTGTTTCTGTATTTGCATATCTTTAAGAGGAATAAATTCTTGCTCTGAACTGAATGTCTTTTTTCTTGGGCACACACACACAGACACACACACACCCCTACAGTGAAAAACACAGATTGCTATCACCAACTTTATCATTGTCATAACAATTCATCTACTGAGTATCACCTGAAATCCTGTTCTCCTCCAAGCTGAGCTATTTAAAAAGATAGATGACTGCCTTCTGGCTAATTGTAGGAGTTCTTTCATTACTATAAAAAGACTTTTTATATCTCAAGGGACTCTATAAGCAGTGAATAATGACTTGAAGTCTTTGGAGAAGAGTCCACTGATGAAATGGTAGGATAACAACTACTTACTGACCTTTTACTTCCTAAGATAATACTAAGCTGATGTAGTTGATTATTAATAAACCTATCCATTGAGCTTTGACACATCATATCCAAGTATATTAAACTTAATGAGAAATTCTGATGGAGACATAAAATTTCCTGCAGCAGGCCTCAGGGTGTAAAGACATAAGGCATATATAGGGCAAAGGCTGTTAAAATGAACTCAAATTGTTTCATTGGGTAGAAACTTCATTGTAATTAAATGACCCAGATATTCTTTAAAAATTACTATAAACAGCATCAGCAACTGAGGATTCGAACAGAGCTCTTCACCTTTCATGTTCCCTGAACAAGAGAAAATGTGCTCATAGTGCTTGGACAACATCTCTTTGTCCCATTTTTGTGATGAGAGCACATATGGATATCAAGAACATAACTTTGGGTCTCAGCCACACTAGCACAGTGCCAAAGAAGTTCTAAAAATAACTATCAGTGAAATGAAAGGAATATTAGTGCTCTATATAGTTACTAATGAGGGATGAAATAGTGAATTATTTGTAACAGGGCATCAGTCGTGGCAACATCAAAGATGCCGAGGACATCTTCACCGGAGGTTTGCTGCCCCCTATCTGTAAGAGTGGTCTAATGCTTAGCTATTTAAATGCTTCTGTGAAATAACATTAAATGACAAGAAGCTGACTGTTCTGTCTAGTACTGTAGATTAAGGGCCCCAAACATGCTTGGCACGTACTTGACAGTCAAAAAAATGTGTTAAATAAATTTTCATATATTTCTCTATCAAGATTCATGTTAAAAGAAATGTGATTGGATTTGTCATTAAAGTTACTTGTGTTTATGTGCAAACTACATGCCTTTCACTGCCCAGTTCTATTTTGTAGCCCAGTTATCCATATTATTCCTTTTACTTAAATCTACCATAAAAATGGATTTGAGTGGCAAGGAAAGGCATCAACTGCTCTGCTCAAGAGCCCCACCCACCATTCAGTGTTATAGTACAAAAGAACAAGGACGTGGGAATCATTCAGGACTGGGGTCTGAGCAGAGTTCTCAATATCAGTTGTGTGGGTTTGAGTAAGTTATGTAAACTCTCTGAGCCTCAGTTAATTCATCTGGAACAGGAGATGATAATACCTACTCAGAGAGTTGTGGATGGGATCACATAAATAGTACAGCTAAGGCAGCTGACATGCTGTGATGTTGATTCATGCTTCCTTCCTTCCCTCTCTTCCTTCCTGAGTAACTCTTGAGTGACAGAGACCAGGTGATTCTCTGAGGATAGAAGAGAATACCTGTGCTTAAAGGCCTGGCAGCGATAATAACAATACTACCTGTTAGCACTGAGCATTCCTCACAAAATGCCAGGAGCTGAGCAAAGTCCTTGGCCTTTACTCTCTTGTTCACACCCGAGAACAATTGTGTGAAGTAAGAACTTTATCCCCGGGCTTCCCTGGTGGCACAGTGGTTGAGGGTCCGCCTGTCGATGCAGGGGACACGGGTTCATGCCCCGGTCCGAGAAGATCCCACATGCTGTGGAGCGGCTGGGTCCGTGAGCCACGGCCTCTGAGCCTGCACACGTCCGGAGCCTGTGCTCCGCAACGGGAGAGGCCACAACAGTGAGAGGCCCGTGTACCGCAAAAAAAAAAAAAAAAAAAAAAAAAAAAAGAACTTTATCCCCAACTGAAAGCTGTGGAAGCTGAAGAGCAGAAGGTATAAGGAAAGGCACCTGCTCTCACAATCTGCTAGGACAAAATAACATATACATCTGTAATTGTAAGTAAACTTGTAAAGAGCTGACATAAAGGAACTAATAGAGTGCTATGGAAGCTCCAAGGGCCAACTATACTTGGGAGTATTGTGATTTCACTCCAGGACTTGACATTTGGGGTGGTCTTAAAAGATGCAGAGTTTCATAAGTTGCAAAGATGAGAGTAAGGAAGGGAATCCCAGGGCAAAGGTGTAAACGAGAAAGTGCTCTGGGGACCGGTAAGAGATCTGGTGTGACTGAGTACAGAGGCATTTGGCCAAGTGCAGGACAAAGAGGCTGGAAAGGAGGCTTTGACAAGATCCCAGTGTCTTCAATGGGCCATGATGAGGTATTTGTTTTAAACAACACATTTCATCTGAAAGGTAGCATGATCTCATTTGGGTTTGGGGATGGTAACTCTGAAGTCTATGGTGAGAAGTAACTACATGAAAACAAGGAAACCATTTAGGAAGTTACTTGGAGAAAATGATCAGTGCCTGAATCAAAATGGGGACAGTGTGGATGGCCCAAATGAAGGAGGATGGATAGGGCTGTAAAATGGTACTCTGATACTCTCATTCATGCATATTCCAATGGGACCTATCAGAGTGGCAGATTTTCTACTCTAATTGACTAAATCTACCCTGTAAAGAAATACAAGCTGTAGAAGTTGATTTTTTAAGTATAAAGGTATAAAGACATTCTAAGTAGATGTTGTTCATCTCCTATGGACTTATATTTTCAGTGATTATTGTAGAAATCAAAAACTACTCTTCCAATGTTCTGAAACTGCCTTTCTGCTTAGTACCCACCTAGCAAAGTGGGTAACTTTCTCACTATAAACACCACACGCACTCACTCTCTTTCTCTCTCTCTCTCTCACACACACACACTCATATAAACTCACAAACTCACACACATACAAACATTTTTATACTTTCTATAGTCCTCCACCTGAATCATTTATAGCTTTCTGTGGGATACAAACTTAGAAAGATATTTTACCCAAGTGGATATATAGGAGTTTTAGAACATGGGGATTAACCCAAGAAAGTAGAACTTGCATGATATATAACTGCCTCTTCACTACCAGTATCTCTAACCTAGTGCTTGGAAGATGAAAGTTTTTTCATACCAGTTTGAAAGGATAGGACAAAAATCTGAACAAACAGCCATCACCCTATTAGAAGTGGGAGGTTTAATTCATTTTCAGCAATCAATTCTGCCATTTGAATTCATTCTGACACTTGTTGAGCTCAACTGATGACATGAAACTATGGTAAAAAGGGAATTCTCAGGGAAATTCACAAGCTTTTATATCCAGAAGTAAAGCCACCTGAATTTGTGCCCATAACCTTCCTAACACCATGCTTCCAAATTCCTCAAATTCAAGAACTTTGAAAAGTGATATTTTGTTCTATATTTATAAAAAAAATAGATAGCTGCCTGAGGCAAAAGACAAAGTAAATGCATTTAAAATTGGAACTGATGCTATTTTATATAAAATAGCTGGAATTTGCCCCAGTAATTTCATTAACTTCATTGTCTCTATGTGTACCTTGAAATGGATAATAAAGATAATAACAATAATAAAAATGTGTTGAGTGCTTACTGTGTGCCACATACTCCACTCAGTACTCTCTGCTCCTAGAGGTGAAGGAATTATTATTAAACTCATCCTCTAGATAAAGAAACTAAACTTTAACAGCTTAAGCAATTTCCACAAGATCACATAGTTCCTGAGTGAAAAAAAATCCCAAGATTTTTCTTAAAATTCCTATTAATTCTCTTTACACATCAATAGAAGTACAGAGCCTCTAAAAACTGGACAAGAGGATTGGTGGGTTTATTCTTCTATTTTCCTTTAGTAAATAATTCATAAGACTACAATTAAGTAATCAACTGTAGGCAGTCACGGGTGTAGATAATTGTCTCAACATCTGTCCCTAGGACAAGAAAACTCCAGTTGAACAGTGAAAAAATGTTTCTGTAAAATGAATAGTTTAGACGAGATGCTATTCAAAGACCTTCACAGTCCTAAGAAAATCTATAAAAGTATACATAAGCATGAATATGCACTATTCTTATGCAACACTGAAGTCATTTAAAATTTTGTTCAAAAGAACTCCCCACCTATTTGTTTTCTATAAGTGAATCAAGTAAAGCTCAGACATGAAGGTGACTCAAGGACCCGTCAATCTGCCATTGAACTTTTACCTTGAGATGCCCAGTTCAAGGCCCAGGCTCGAACAGGTGTGACACAGTTTTGTTACTTCCTCACAGTAGTTCAGTGGCCCACTGAGGTGTGATGGATAAAGTTGCCAGAGAAAAGACCACCTGGGTTCTCTTGTGTTTTTACTTCATTGGACATATTACAAGAAGTGGTTCAAACAGAAAGAACTTCTCCAAAACAGCAGCTGGACTGTATGAAAAACTGTAACCAACTCAAGGCTTTGGGTCTCTCTAATGGCATGCATGTAAAATTAGACAACAGTATTTGAGGGCACTTTTTGAAAACTGTGTTTTACATGGCCCTAACTCTCCTTCAGGAAGCAAATAAGACTGAGGACCAGAGCGAATGTAATTGCAGATAGAGTCATTATATTCTTAAATTTAACCTGCCACAAACATTTTTCTGTACTAACACTGTTGATTTTTATTTTGCTCTGTTTGGAAGAGTGGGGGAGACGGGCATATTTTTGTAATTTTAGTTCTTTCAAACAATTAACATATGTACGGTTTTCAAATAATTTTCAGCAGATAAAACAATCCTGCCAAGTCCTGGTAAGAAGCTCTCCATTGTTCCATGTCTGCACAAATTACACTGCATCTCCAATGATTTTGTGTACATTTAATCACTAAAGATTAATTACATGGCATACGGAAACCAGTGAAACACTGAAGAGATAACTGCAGTCTAAGTGCACATGCAACTAACTTGTGGCTTCTTAAAACAATTTTAATTAAAAGTACTAGAAGAATCATCGGGCTGAAAATATGAGGAGCTCTGGGATGGATGAGCTTAGCATAGCTAATTAATTGTATATTTAATCAAAGCAGCCTTTGGCTGTAATTAATAATCTATTTTCCTCTGGTAATAAATATTGTAGTTCTGTAAAAACAGAGTTTATAATTTCCAGAATGCCATATGCACAGAAGAGTGGGACAGAAACAAGCATTTCCACACCAGCTTTTGAGCTGAGCTTGATTTTGTTTATTTAGAGAGGATGCTGTCTATATCTCTTTCATTCGTTTTAAATGTCATCTTGCAGTAGCAGCTTACAAATAGCTGTCCCAGAGTGACTTGGACATTTCAAAGGTGTAAAGAATAATCCAAAAGGAGTGACTAGTAGAATGCTAAATGAAGTCTGATTTTTTTTTGCACCACAAAGATCTCATATTTGAGAGAACTTGAAGTAGTTCCATTTTAATATGACCGCTAGGATGGTGAAACAGCATTGAACAGTTCCTTCCCTTCATTTCCTTTTAAATGGCAGAGCAGGAGTCAGAGATTTCTACCACCTGCATCCCGGTAAAATGCTCAAATCACAGAGCCAAGTTGAAACACCCTTTCCTCATGATAGATTTTACTCTGAGTCACACACACACACACACACACACACACACACACTCCTCTCTGCTCTTCAAGATTCCCTGCTAAGCATAGTATATTTTTGTTCTTATGACCCTTTCATTAATTTGGGGGAGAGAAACTCTCTAATAGTCACATGATTTTCATATGATCTAAGATTTCTTTCTTCTTTTCTTCTTGCAAGCGAGATATAAATTCCAAGAGTTTTGCCTAAGTAAGGAGATAACATAAAAATTAATCTTATGACTATAGAGATTCTAAATTAAATTATGATTACAGATGGCATAAGAAAAAAAATATTAATCTTAGATGATGGGTTTTTCCTATCTTTTAAGATGTTTTAATATGTGAAAATTATTATTGTTTCATATTTTTAAGATTTTAATGGTAGCATGTAGGAGTTACGGGTGGTTGAATATATAAATCTTTAACTTAAAAAGCATCTTTTAACATCATGGAGAACACACATTTTTGTATGCATCTGATACAATTGCTTGACACACTAATCAATTCATAGCATACATTCCATTTTTCTGGGGGTTATGTGGTTTTCATATGAATATGTATGAATGAAACAGATATGAATTAGATAATTAAAATTATATCAAGTGAAAATATCTTTATTCAGTCTATAGTGGGCATTAATAAACTTCTAGGAACCAGACCAAGAGAATAAAGCACAGAGGTAAAAATTTGCCAGTCTCCCGAAGGCCACCATTAACATCATATGATCAAAAGTAGCTCTTATTAAATACATGAAAATGTCTTCAGGGCCTAATCAGTTTATAATATAACATGCAATTTCTAAAGAGAACGAAAGTGTTAAAGACAATTGAAAAAAACTGCACAGGTAGCCTTTTCCTTTTAGAATTAGGACTAGTTGGCGACTCATGACACAGGCTCTCCCAATGTCCCACTAAAATTATATATGAAGCAACAGGGGAAAATAGTTCACTTGGACAGTGAAAGGCAGCATTATTCACTATTACTTTATTTGCCTAAATTTTCCTTTACTGATTGAACCAACTTTCTCTGAGGATTCATATGGCACTGGGCTAACTTAGGCATGTGGTGCATATGTGTGTGTGAGTGAGCGTGTGTGTGTATGAGTTAAGAGTTACCCACTGGACACTAAGAAAAGTAAAGTGGCAGATGTGCTGCGCCATCTGGAGAGCAACCTCAAAGATCCCGGCATGGGCTTCCCTGGTGGCGCAGTGGTTGAGAGTCTGCCTGCCGATGCAGGGGACACGGGTTCGTGCCCCGGTCCGGAAAGATCCCACATGCCGTGGAGCGGCTGGGCCCGTGAGCCATGGCCTCTGAGCCTGAGCGTCCAGAGCCTGTGCTCCGCAACAGGAGAGGCCACAACAGTGAGAGGCCTGCAAAAAAAAAAAAAAAAAAAAAAAGATCCCGGCTGCGCCCACACTCACCCTGGAATATTCTGTGCCCCTCACAGTACAAAAGCCTACTCTGCTCTGTCCTGTTGGAACCCTCAGAAGATTATTCTAATAACTCAGACCTGAGATTATGTACTATTAGGGTTGAGAAGATGAAACTGAAGAAATGCAATTCCACCAAGAGGCAGATGGTAGGAATTTCTTGAAATGTGTGGGGAGATTTGCAAAACAGAAGTTCAAAGTAGAGGATCTTAGAGGACAGACAATCCTAAAGACAGGGTCCTCAGGTGAACTCATGAGAGGATGCTCCTGCGGAACTTGAACATCTTTTTTTTAGACTATATAAAGATGCCATATTTAAAAGTATTCTTCATTTTATGTGTATTCATCATAAGTTATTTACTTTTCTTTAAACCTTCTTGTCATGAGAAGAGAGAAAGGGAAGGGGAAGAGAAAGGGAGGAAAGAGTGAAAGCAAGAGAGAATGAGAAAGAGAGAGAGAGGGAGAGGCCTGAGCCATACTTACGTACTTAGCTTTTGTTTACGTCCAATGCTGCACATGACATCCTTGTAAAGAAAGGAAAGTACTATTTCCCTAACCCTAACCCTAAAACTAACCCTAACCCTAACCCTAACCCAGAGACAGTACTATTTTGAGGGTTTAGGTTGCTTAAACAGTACATGACAAGATATTCATCAATGTGCCATCATAATGCACAAAGGCAAAGTAAAGTAAAGGGAAAAAATATAACTGTTCAGCCCTAGGTTTGATTCCAAGCTTTGCCCCTTGGCAGCTGTGTGACTTCAGGTTGATCAAATGACTTTTGCAAACTTTGGTTTACCCATCTATATAACTGGGGATAATAATGCTGATCTCTAAATGTTATGACAAAGTAATGAGAAAATAAATAAAACAACCAGTATGTGAGATAGAGTAGGAATTCAACAAAATATGGAAATTATTTATATTATTTTCTTATCTGCATGGCATTCAAAAGGGTTCTCTATCCAATGTTTATCAGAGAGTGATAATTATGGCACATTTAGACATGTTGAGAAAGCATGCTCCGGAGATTTTGGGATGGTAAAAATTTAAAGAAGTAAAATGTTATACAGAGAGAGAGCATTGGATTAATGGTCAGAAGACCTGAATTCTTATTCTAGACCATTTGTTACCAATGTACACTTGGAAAGTCACTTAAGCCCTCAAAACCTCAGGTCATTATAAGTTTCAAATACATGTGAAGTCAGTACAGATAAGTTAGTGCCAGATATTTGCAATCTATTTAGCAACTTATAAGTTAATTGCCTCACCAATATTCATCTCCCTACTCACAGGAGATTTAAAGATGATCCACATCTTAAATCAGAGGTAAATATTGGTTTAATTGATTTTTGCCAAGGTCATACAACAAGTGGTAAAGCTGGGATTAAAGCTTGGGCTGGCTCTCAGCATTCTTGTTATGCCACCATGAGGCAACTCTTCTTCATTCTCAACCTGTTGCCTGGATTAGTTAATTAATCCCTGTACAGCATATAGGAAATGGTTGTTAATTTGAATCCAAATATTACATTCTTAGCAAAACTGCTTATCAAATAAGGCAATGAAAACAAGAAGAGAGATTCTATTATTGATTTCCTAGTTCTGATAAGTATTTCTGAGTTAACTAGAAACTAGAGCACAGAACTATTGGCTGAACTGGGCCCTTGTGAAATGTACAATTTGATAACTTTTAGAAAGCTGAGGATCATGGTCAACTGATGTCACCATGACATTTTTACTAATTTCCTAAACTTAACAAATGACAGCTTCAGAAAGTTAAGAGTTCTGTTTAGAAGAAAAATCTCAGTAAAGTATCCAAAATTTATGAAGTCTAAGTCTTTCAAAATAAAGTAAAATAACAAATTTAGTTTAAAGAATAGCGAGTTGACTTCCTCTTGTTGCTTAAACAGTGAGTAAATTGATGGGATTCCAAACATGGAGGTAAGTTCCATTCACATCTACTGCTCTATTACCCCTGCAATTACTTTGATACAGGAAGCTTGAGAGGAGCAGCTGGTGGAAATGATTTCCCAGGTGACTGGATTGCTGAATAGCACAATTGCCTTTAGGCTGGGCTTTCTCAACAGTGGTGCTGCTGGCATTTTAGGCTGGGGAATTCTTCCTTGTGGAAGCTTTCTTGTGCCTTAAAGACGATGAGCAGAATCCCCGTCTTCTACCTACTAGATGCTAGTAGCCTCACCCCTCCCACCACCACCACACACACACCACCAATTGTGACAACCAAAAATGTCTCCTAGAGAGTAAGATCATGCCCAGTTGTAAGCTTCATTTTAATGACATTTTACTCCATTAAAATTGAAGAATGCTGGCTCTAATAGACACCTGGGTTTATTATAAGACTGTTGAAACACTGCTTAACATAGAAGTTAACGGGCAGAAATTAACCTCTATTTCATGGATTTTTAAAATTTTATAATTATATATAGTCATTTTTTAAGGGGAAAAATTGACCTGGAAAATACCCGAGTAAAAGAGTAAGCAATAGTACTTATAAAAAGGTCTCTGGGACTTCCCTGGTGTTCCAGTGGTTTAGACTCTGTTCTTCCACTGCAGGGGGCATGGGTTTGATGATCTCTGGTCAGGGATGTTTCACATGCCATGCCATGGGGCCCCAAAAAAGGGGGGTCTCATTATGTTCGTTTTTTTTCTGCCAGTCAAGAAAAGTTAAATGGGATTGTCAGGGTTCTTTCATCATGGTGTTGTCCTGGTATAGAGACCCAGAAGTTGTCACTTGTCCATCAGCTACTATATGTTGGATTCTTTGAGTTATCATTAAAGTGGTAAGATCACACTTTGTTGGTGATGGCCATATGACAAGGATTAAGATGACAAGGATCCCTGCATTCCAGGTGACCTGCAATATTTATTCCAACAAATATTGTGTTTCAACAATTTTTCATTATAGGTTTTATTTTCTATATTTTATTCAATGTATAATTTCCTCTAAACTTGTTTTCCACATCCTCCCCAAGTAGTGAGACTCACATATGCTTGTAATATGCACCTTAATAAATAATAGCTTAAGCATTGTTAATATGAATTGAAAAATTGTTTGAGATTCCATGTACTCTTTTTAGAAATGCGCTGCTCCACATTGATTATCTGAACACTTCATGGCATTGCTGACTTGGGACAAGATTTAGGATGCTGGATAAAGAAACGTGGAAGGGATAACAGAATGTACTTTTGCAGGACTAAAAGTCTGTGAATCATCACCAGATTAACAATAATACCTGGTAACACTTACTATGGAAATAGTAGTTAACTATTTGGAGCCTTTGGCATGACTATGTACTGTTTTTTTGGATGTTAATGGAAAGAAACATAGCTGACTCATTTCTTATTCACTCATTCATATATAATGCTTTTCTTTCTAGATTTAAAAAGGCTGCATACATATGTATTTTCTAAAAGGCTACAAAAGTCAATTATTATGTTTACCCAACAAGGAACTACTTTTTCAACTTTAGAACTCTAATTTGAGAAAACGCTCACCTCTCAGCTAGGAGACATTTTCCATCTTACCTCATTAGGGTGGTTGAGCATGATATAGAAAAGGGTGATCAAGTGTGACAAAACCTGTGCTCTGTCTACACTAGTTGCTTTCACTATAATTTTAATTGTTAGATATCAGAGCTTCAAATATTTCTACTAGATATCAAGAGACAAGCCTTATAAATTAAAGAATATTGTTGGTATATAACCAAACATGTAAATAGATATTTTGCATAATTAGCTAATTTTTGGAAACCAGCATATTTTTAGAGTTTACAATATTAAACTTTTTTTTTTTTTTTTTTTGCGGTACGCGGGCCTCTCACTGTTGTGACCTCTTCTGTTGCAGAGCACAGGCTCCGGACGCGCAGGCTCAGCGGCCATGGCTCACGGGTCTAGCCGCTCCACAGCATGTGGGATCTTCCTGGACCAGGGCATGAACCCGTGTCCCCTGCATTGGCAGATGGACTCTCAACCACTGCGCCACATTTTAATTTTTAAACATTTAAACATTTAAACATTTTAATGTGTATAGTTGAGGTTCCCTGCTTATAGTCTTTCAAGTTCTAGGCCTATTTAGAGTCAGTTACAGTAGAATAGAAGGCAAATGATGTTATTAAAACTCAAAGCTAACAATTATAATTTAAAATATAATTAGGTGTTGAGACCTTTCTAGTGTGTAATGTTATTCTCCTGTCACAGCACTGGGAATACTAATTAAAATGAAAAATTAGAAAATAATTTTCCTGAGTCTGTGATTAGTTTCCTCTTCCTTTTTTTCCCTTCAATTTTCATTCATGAATTCACAAAAAAGAAATTACTGACCACCTGCCACATGCTAGACAGTTTTAGGCACTGAGGTAATATAAGTGAACAAGTCAGACAAAATCCCTGACCTCATGGAGTTGACATTTTAATGAAACAAGCATACAATAAATATAGTAAATACTTCATCTATTTGTTAAGTGCTATGAAAAGACAATTATCTGTTACTTGCTAAGCAGAAAATAGAGCAGCATGAGGAGAATTGAGAGTGGGAGAGGGGAGTTGTAATTTTTCTTTTTGTGGTCCATGTAGGTCTCATTGAGAAGGTGCTGACGTTTGAACAGAGACCTAATTAAAAGAAAAAGGAATGCTCATGTGTCTATCTGGAGGAGCTTGAGGAGAAAAACAGCCATTCCAAAGGCCCAGAAGAGGAAGCGTTCTGTGCATCTGTGGGCAGCAGAGAAGAAAGGAGACTGGAGAAGAGTGAGTGGGGAGAGGAGTGATGGCTGAACTCACAGTAACTGGACACATACTAGTCAACTGTATGGATGTGGCTTTGACTCTTGGTTGTCTTTCCGGGAAAGCTTTCTCCACTTTTCTTACTTTGGTTTCTTTTCCCTATTTTCATTCTCCACTTTCCTATCTTAGCCAATCTGCCGCCTTCATTCTCTATCATCACACATATTCTCCCAGCTGTTGCCTTTTCCTCCTATTGTCATTTCTCTTGCCATCTCCCGGTGGACTGTACACACAAATAATGAGGCCTCATTCATTCATCTCTTACTCTGTGTCCAGCATGATGCATTAGATACAATCTTGTTTAATTCAATTTTTACAATTACTCTTTTAGATTACTGTATCTAAATGTTGCATATTACTGCTTATGTTGCACAATAAAGATTCATAAGCAATAGGATTTGAACCTCAGTTGGGTTGATTCCAACTCTAAGATGTTTATCCTGTTTTTTCTTGCTTTTCTATCCCCAACTCAATTCAAGAAGTATTTCAAACAGTGGATTTAACAGAGTAGGAGTCTTATCAAATTTATTTTTCAGTGTTAGAAGAGGCCTTGGAAGTCATACTGTCTAACCTCCCCTCAGTATCTGAATCTCTTTTATAGCGTCTATGCCAAGTGGTCATCTAGGCTGTATATGAAAACTTTTGGCAATAAAGTATAAAAATGTTTTAAAAATAGCACTGTTATAACATAGGTCCATGCTATTCCATTGTTTTGCCTTACATAAAACTGGAAACTATTGACTGTGATTTTTCACATATTAATATTGAAAAGTTACTGTTGCCTTTTAGTTTTCTCTTCTTTCTTCTAAATGTTATTTCACCTTAGTTTATCTCTTTAAGCATTAAATTTGAAAAATATTTTAGGTATATTCTGGTTAAATTTTGTTTTTGAGGTTAAGTTGTAGCCAAGGCAGACATAAAGATGGTTAAGCTGCCTTGCTTCTAATTATATTTCAAAATAAACACAAATAGTAATGTAGGAAACAGGTGGCAGTAAAAATAGTAACACTTCCAGTGAGTCCTGGCATTCTGGGAATTTCCCAGCATGTCATTTCCGTACTGGAATTAACACACAGGAATAGTCAATCTCAAGGATCTAGTCATCTCAGGATAAGTAAGGGGTTCAAGCTGTCTGATGTGGCCTGTGCCAAGGACAGGATAATGCAAGTGCTGCCTGCCCCGAGATAGGCTTCTTCCAGCTCCCTCTGTAGCCTCTTCTGCCATGGTGCCTGACATTCCTCTTTTTCCTTATCCTCCCCACCCCCAACTCCAATTAAAAAATAAAAACAACACATGTTTTGTCTGGGAAAAGTAACAGATTAACATTCACTGCACTTTACTGTAGATGAGTTAATCAAGCCAACTTGTATCAACACTACGATTTTAAGAAAACTGGGTCCAGAGCAAGTATATTTTTCTAGGAAGAGGTTGGGGTTGGAGAGGGGGGCCATTTTTGAAACTTGATATGGATGATTAGGGAGTCAGACTGGGGAGCCTGGTAGGGACCAGTCATAGAGGCCAGAGGGAGGTTGAGGTTTGAATGAACACAAAAAGTCAGTGGGTGGACTGGTGTGTAGGCACACCTGACCTACTGCATGCTTTTCTTCTAGTGTTTGTCACCCTAAATGTCTATCAACAGATGGATGGATAAAGAAGATGTGGTACATATATACAGTGATGATTTCAGAGTAAAATACTAATGTGTTCTCAAAGAATATTTGGACCCGAAACTTCACCTTAAGAGTTAGGAAACAGAATCATAAGGGCTAAGTGAGTAGTGCAAAGTCACAGTTTGTAGCAAATCTGGGGAACTGAAATCCGTATGGTCTTTGGACTCCTTGGCTCGGTCAGGGTTATATTAGGTGAGATGAAAATAGGGAAAATAATAATTTTAATAGCTCACATTCATTTAGCACTTACTAGTCACCAAGTGTTAAATATTTTCCTCATATGTATTCAGCATGTAATCTAGCAAAACTACAATGAGATATCACCTCACACAGGTGAGAATAGCCATCATCAAAAAGTCTACAAACAATAAATGCTGGAGAGGGTGTGGAGAAAAGGGAACCCTCCTACACTGTTGATAGGAATGTAGACTGGTACATCCACTATGAAGGACAGTATGGAGGGTCCTAATAAAACTAAAAATAGACCTACCATGTGATCCTACAATCCCACTCCTGGACATATATCCAGAGAAAACCATGGTTCAAAAGGATACATGCACCCCAATGTTCATTGCAGCACTATTTACAATAGCCAGGACATAGAAGCAACCTAAATGTCTATCAACAGATGAATGGATAAAGAAGATGTGGTATATATATATATATGGTGGAATATTACTCAGCCATTAAAAATAATTAAATAATACCATTTGCAGCAACCTGCATGGACCTGGAGATTATCATATTAAGTGAGGTAAGGCAGACAGAGAAAAACAAATATGATATGGCTCATATGTAGAATCTTAAAAAAATGATACAAATGAACTTATTTTGATAGAAATGAACTTATTTACAAAACAGAAACAGACACAGACTTAGAGAATGAACTTATGGTTACCAAAGGGGAAATGTGGGGGGAGGGAGGGATAAATTGGGAGTTTGGGATAGACATATACACACTACTATATTTAAAATAGGTGACCAACAAAGACCTACTGTATAGCTCAGGGAACTCTGCTCAATATTCTGTAATAACTTAAATGTGGAAAGAATTTGAAAAAGAATAGATATATGCATATGTTCAACTGAATCACTTTGCTGTGCACCTGAAACTAACACAACAATGTAAATCAACTATATTCCCACATAAAATAAAAATTTAAAAAAACTCATTGTGGTAGAATGACCCCTCTATTATACTATTTGAATGGGTGAGAAACAAATGGAGTGATTTTAAGTGGCTGATCTCAATTCACACAGCTAGTTTATGAAGTCAGGTTTTGAACCAAAATTCTTAATTACTGTACTGAAATGAGAAAAGGCACTGACATTGGCAATATCAAGTTAGTCAATTGGTTGTAGTGGGAAGAAGCCAGTCCTGCAATTTTGATTAAGGTAGGTTCAGGTTCAAAAGTTCACATGGATTTGCTTTGATCTCTTAGGATTATGTATTTCCAAATATATCTTCTCAATTTCACATTATGATAGAGCAAGAAAACTCAGTTGTGAGGAATAGCATTCCTTCAATTTTGCTATAGGACACTCAAAAGTCATCTATGTAATGCAGATCATTCTTCTCTTTCTTTTACAAATAAGTTGTTGAACTTTTTTGATGGGCCTAACAGGAAGAGCAGGATCTTACCCATAAACTCTTAACATATTTTCAGCTATTTAGCTACTTTAAAAAATGCATTTTTTTCAGTGGGATGCAGAATAAAACTTAAAAGAAAAAAAAATAAGCACAACAAATTTAGATGAAAATAATATAAGTTCAAATGACAAACAAAGAGGGTTTCATTTGCATAAATGTAACGTGCATACTACTGGATCCTGAATAAGTCACAAA
Source organism: Mesoplodon densirostris (assembly GCF_025265405.1). Taxonomy (NCBI): domain Eukaryota; kingdom Metazoa; phylum Chordata; class Mammalia; order Artiodactyla; family Ziphiidae; genus Mesoplodon; species Mesoplodon densirostris. The sequence goes on from NC_082671.1 coordinate 57,375,273, forward strand.
GAATTTCTAATTGATTGGTTGTTTATTTTTTTCCTTTGAGAGGGAAGGTCAGAGCAAAGGTTAGATATTTCAATAAGCTGCCCAAGAACCTTTGAAAGAATAAATGACTTGCAGCTAGATGTCATAATTTAAGGATCCTGATGAAAACCATTAATTGTCAATGTGATGCTCCCAGTTGAACTCGTAAAGTCGAATTAGTCTGAGTTCTTGCAGGATCTGGGAGGATCATTAGAAGAAGCTTGAGGCTAAGCACAGATCATAGGAGTATTTTAATATTCTTGGTGCTTTTACAAAGGAACAGCATACCATACATCAATTGTACACACTGCTCTGAAGCTCTAGATGGTGTCTGGGTTAACTCCAGCCACCCTCTCCTTTCTCCTCCCCAACTGCTTCAACAACAATAACAAAAAGATGCTGTTTTCCAGAAGTCCTAAGACACCATAAAAATCTAAAGAAATCTCAAAAGAGACATATATTGTTTCTTATTCTTTTTGAGATTCTTCCCTTTGAAATCTTGTGTAAACTTACTGAGAAAATGAAAATAAATTGCCACTTTTTGGAAAACCTTAAACAATGAAATTTAAAAATAAAGAAAAACCATAATCCTTGGTTATGGAGGACTCCTACTATGTACTCTTGGACAAAGAGGATAAAATACAAAATATTGAGAATATTTAAAAGCTCAGCTGAAATACAGGCTATCCTTTAGATTCTCCATACATTGTGTCTTCTGAAAAATTCCACTTTGTGACAGCTCCTCAAATGCTATTCAGTTGAACCTTGCACAACCATGGGGGTTAATCTGCATATAACTTATAGTTGGTCCTCCATATTTGTGGTTTCTCTGCATCCGTGGGTTTCACCAACCATGGATTGTATAGTATTGCAGTACTTATTATTGAAAAATATCTGCGTATAAGCAGACACTTGCAGTAAAACCTGTGTTGTTCAAGGGTCAACTGTACATACATAATACATAATGTCAGGATGAATTTTCTCAAAAGGTTAAATATTTTTCCATTTATATAAATAGAAATAATTGTATAATTTTGAAAAGTTCTTAAAACTCTTAAATAGAGTTGATCCTTGGCTAAACTTCCCCCATCCCTTATAGGAAGCCTCACTGTTAGAAAGTCAACTTATTTGTTCTGTCTCTAGTTCCCCTCTTACTATATGCTAGGTACACTCCCTTTCCTATTCTGGTTATATTTTTTCTTCTCCATCTATCATCAAAATTTTTTGCTTTGAGACTCAGAGACACAGTAGAAAACACCCTGGCCTTGGCCTTATAAGAAGGACTTAAAAATTCATCTCTCCTACTTAGTTAACTTTGATAACTCTGTAACCTCTCTGAGCTTCAGTTTCTTCATCTGTAAATTGGAAAATACTACCAGTCTCACAGAATTGCTTTGAGAAATAAATAACTCAACATATGTGAAAGTGGCTAGTATGGTAGGTACTTAACCACTGTTTCTTGACTCTGAATATTACTGGTTATAGATATGATTGATTGCCTGCCCAAAAGTCATTCCTTTCTTCCTTTTTGTAGAACCCCAGCTCCCATAATGGAAGCTAAATATTTCAGATACTTCTTTTCCAGCTTTCTTAATAGCTAAGAGACAGGCATATAATAACACACTGGCCTAAACTATTTCTGGGGAAGTCTACTGAAGTATTTCTGGGATTTTTCATCTTGAGAAAAGAGAAAGATGGCAAGGAAAAACACCTTAACTGCCTTCTCAGCTGAAGTTTAGCTATGGGAGGATGTGATACTTGGAGCTACAGTAGACATTTGTGACAATGAAGAGAAGGCTAAGATAAAGACAGGAAGCCAACCCAAGGCCTAGACATCATTGACCCACTGATCTAGGCTGGGAACAATTATTCCTGAAATGTTTTCATGTGATCAAAATGAAGTTGAACTCTGATATTTAACCCACCTTTAGTGAGATATTGTGTTAATTGCAGCCAAAAAGCATAAAAACTAATAAAACTTTTCAGTTTTATATCTATAGATATGAAGTATTATGAAAATCAATTCATTCTTCTTAACCTGGTAAATTGATCCTTAGCATCCATGAACACCAAGTAAGTGGCTAATCTGAGTAGGGCAATGTGATAGATACTAATGAGATCATAGGTCTAAAATATGGTTTCTGGAGACCTTCAAGATGGCAGAAGAGTAAGACGTGGAGATCACCTTCCTCCCCACACATACATCAGAAATACATCTACACGTGGAACAACTCCTACAGAACACCTACCGAACGCTGGCAGAAGACCTCAGACTTTGCAAAAGGCAAGAAACTCCCCCACATACCTGGGTAGGGCAAAACAAAAAGAAAAAACGGAGACAAAAGAATAGAGACAGGACCTGCACCTCTGGGAGGGAACTCTGAAGGAGGGAAAGTTTCCACACACTAGGAAGCCTCTTCACTAGTGGAGACAGGGGGTGGCAGCGGGGGGAAGCTTCAGAGCCACAGAGGAGAGCACAGCAATAGGGGTGCAGAGGGCAAAGCAGAGAGATTCCCGCACAGAGGATCAGTGCTGATCAGCACTCACCAGCCTGAGAGGCTTGTCTGCTCACCCACTGGGGCAGGTGGGAGCTGGGAGCTGAGGCTCGGGCTTCAGAGGTCAGATCCCAGGGAGAGGACAGGGGTTGGCTGCGTGAACACAGCCTGAAGGGGGTTAGTGCACCACAGCTAGCCAGGAGGGAGTCTGGAAAAAGGTCTGGAACTACCTAAGAGGCAAGAGACCATTGTTTCAGGGTGTGCAGGAGAGGGGATTCAGAGCACTGCCTAAACTAGCTCCAGAGATGGGTGTGAGCTGCGGCTATCAGTGCAGACACCAGAGATGGGCATGAGATGCTAAGGCTGCTGCTGCAGCCACCAAGAAGCCTGTGTGCAAGCACACATCATTATCCACACCACCCCTCATGGGAGGCTGTGCAGCCCCCCATGGCCAGGGTCCCGTGATCCAGGGAGAACTTCCCCAGGAGAATGCATGGCGTGCCTCAGGCTGGTGCAACATCACCCAGACCTCTGCCGCCTCAGGCTCGCCCAACACTCCGTACCCCACCCTCCCCACTGCCTGAGTGAGCCAGAGCCCCTTAATCAGCTGCTACTTTAACCCTGTCCTGTCTGAGTGAAGAACAAATGCCCTCAGGCGACCTACATGCAAAGGTGGGGCCAAATCCAAAGGTGAAACCCAGGAGCTGTGCGAACAAAGAAGAGAAAGGGAAATTTCTCCCAGCAGCCACAGGAGAATTGGATTAAATCTCCATAATCAACTTGATGTACCCTGCATCTCTGAAATACCTGAATAGGCAATGAATCATCCCAAAATTGAACAGTGGACTTTGGGAGCAACTGTAGACTTGGGGATTGCTTTCTGCAACTAATTTGCTTCTGGTTTTAAGTTTATCTTAGTTCAGTATTTAGAGTTTATTATCATTGGTAGATTTGTTTATTGATTTGTTTACTCTCTTCCTCCTTTTAAAAAAAAAATATATATATATTTTTTTCCTTTTTCTATTTTTGGGAGTGTGTATGTGCATGCTTCTGTGTGTGATTTTGTCTGTATAGCTTTGCTTTTAGCATTTGTCATAGGGTTCTGTATATTCTTTTTTTTTTTTAAGTATAGTTTTTAGTGCTTGTTATCCTTGGTGGATTTGTTTTTTGGTTTGGTTGCTCTCTTCTTTCTCTTTTTTATTATTTAAAAAATGTTTAATACTTTTTAAAATTTTTTATTTTAATAAATATTTTATTTCCTTCCTTTCTTCCTTTCACTCTTTCTCTCTTCCTCTCTTTCTTTCTTTCTCCATTTTCTTATGAGTCACATGGCTGACAGGGTCTTGGTGCTCTGGCCAGATGTCAAGCTTGTGCCAGCAAAGTGGGAGAGCCAAGTTTAGGACATTGGTCCACCAGAGACCTCCCAGCTTCACATAATATCAAACAGTGAAAGCTCTCCCAGAGATCTCCATCTCAATGCTAAGACCAGCTCCACTCAATGACCAGCAAGCTACAGTGCTGGACACCCTATGCCAAACAACCAGCAAGACAGGAACACAACCCCATCCATCAACAGAGAGGCTGCCTAAAATCATAATAAGGTCACAGACACCCCAAACACACCACTAGACGTGGTCCTGTCCATGAGAAGATCCAGCCTCATCCACAGAACACAGACAACAGTCCCCTCCACCAGGAAGACTACACAGCACACTGAACCAACCTTAGCCACTGGGGACAGACACCAAAAACAATGGGAAATATGAACCTTCAGCCTGAGAAAAGGAGACCCCAAACACAGTAAGTTAAGCAAAATGAGAAACAGAAACACACAGCAGATGAAGGAGCAAAGTAAAAACCCACCAGACCAAAAAAATAAAGAGGAAATAGGCAGGCTACCTGAAAAAGAATTCAGAGTAATGATGGTAAAGAAAATCCAAAATCTTAGAAATAGAATGGAGAAAATAAAAGGAACATTTAATAAGGACCTAGAAGAAATAAAGAGCAAAGAAACAATGATGAACAACACAATAGATGAAATTAAAAATTCTCTAGAAGGAATCAATAGCAGAATAACTGAGGCAGAAGAACGGAAAAGTGACCTGTAAGATAAAAGAGTAGAAATAACTACTGCAGAGCAGAATAAAGAAAAAAGAATGAAAAGACTTGAGGACAGTCTTAGAGACCTCTGGGACAACATTGAATAAACCAACATGCAAATTATATGGATCCCAGAAGAAGAACAGAAAAAGAAAGGGACTGAGAAAATATTTGAAGAGATTATAGTTGAAAAATTCCCTAAAATGGGAAAGGAAATAATCAATCAAGTCCAGGTAGTGTAGAGTCCCATACAGGATAAATTCAAGGAGAAACACAAAAGACACATATTAATCAAACTATCAAAAATTAAATACAAAGAAAAAATATTAAGAGCAGAAAGGGTAAAGCAACAAATAATATACAAGGAAATCCCTATAAGGTTAACAACTGATCTTTCAGCAGAAACTCTGCAAGCCAGAAGAGAGTGGCAAGACATATTTAAAGTGATGAAAGGGAAAAACCTATAACAAAGATTACTCTACCCAGCAAGGATCTCATTCAGATTCGATGGAGAAATTAAAACCTTTACAGACAAGCAAAAGTTAAGAGAATTTAGCACCACCAAACCAGCTATACGACAAATGCTAAAGGAACTTCTCTAGGCAGGAAACACAAGAGAAGCAAAAGACCTACAATAACAAACCCAAAACAATTAAGAAAATGGTCATAGGAAAATACATATTGCTAATTACCTTAAATGTAAATGGATTAAATGCTCCAACCAAAAGGCATAGACTGGCTGAATGGACACAAATAAAGGACCTGTATATATGCTGTCTACAGGAGACCCATTTCAGACCTAGGGATACATACTGACTGAAAGTGAGGGCATGGATAAAGATATTCCATGCAAATGGAAATCAAAAGAAAGCTGGATCAGCAATTCTCATATCAGACAAAATAGACTTTAAAATAAAGACTATTATAAGACACAAAAAAGGACACTATATAATGATCAAGGGATCAATCTCAGAAGAAGGCATAAAAATTGTAAATATTTATGCACCCAACATAGAAGCACTTCAATACATAAGGCAAATGCTAACAGCCATAAACGGGGAAATCGACAGTAACACAATCATAGTAGGGGACTTCAACACCCCACTTTCACCAATGGACAGATCAACCAAAATGAAAATAAATAAGGAAACACAAGCTTTAAATGATACATTAAAAAGTTGGACTTTATTGATATTTATATAATATTCCATCCAAAAACAACAGAATATACGTTCTTCTCATGTGCTCATAGAACATTCTCCAGGATAGATCATATATTGGGTCACAAAGCATGCCTTGCTAAATTTAAGGAAATTGAAATTGTATCAAGTATCTTTTCTGACCACAACACTAAGACACTAGATATCAAGTCCAGGAAAAAATCTGTAAAAAATGCAAAAACATGGAGGCTAAACAATACATTACTTAATTACCAAGAGATCACTGAAGAAATCAAAGAGGAAATAAAAAAATACCTAGAAACAAATAACAATGAATACATGATGACCCAAAACCTATGGGTTGCAGCAAAAGCAGTTCTAAGAGGGAAGTTTATAGCAATACAGTCCTACCTCAAGAAACAAGCAATGTCTCAAATATACAACCTAAACTTACACCTAAAGCAATTAGAGAAAGCAGCAAAAAAAAAACCAAATTTAGCAGAGGGAAAGAAATCATAAAGATCAGATCAGAGATAAATGAAAAAGAAATGAAGGAAATGATAGCAAAGATCAATAAAACTAAAAGCTGGTTCTTTGAGAAGATAAACAAAATTGAAAAACCATTAGCCAAACTCATCAAGAAAAAAAGGGAGAAGACTCAAATCAATAGAATTAGAAATGAAAAAGGAGAAGTAACAACTGACACTGTAGAAATACAAAGAATCATGAGAGATTACTACAAGCAACTCTATGCCAATAAAATGGACAACCTGGAAGAAATGGACACATTCTTAGAAAAGCACAACCTTCTGAGACTGAACAAGGGAGAAATAGAAAATATAAAGAGACCAATCACAAGCACTGAAATTGAGACTGTGATTTAAAATCTTCCAACAAACAAAAGCCCAGGACCAGATGGCTTCACAGGTGAATTCTATCAAACATTTAGAGAAGAGCTAACACTTATTCTTCTCAAACTCTTCCCAAATATACTAGAGGGAGAAACACTCTCAAACTCATTCTACAAGGCCACCATCACCCTGATATCAAAACCAAAGATGTCACAAAGAAAGAAAACTACAGGCCAATATCACTGATGAACATAGATGCAAGAATCCTCAACAAATTACTAGCAAAAAGAATCCAAAAGCACATTAAAGGATGATACACAATGATCAAGTGGAGTTTATTGCAGGAATGCAAGGGTTCTTCAATACATGCAAAATCAAACAATGTGATAAACCATATTAACAAACTGAAGGAGAAAAACCATATGATCATCTCAATAGGTGCAGAAAAAGCTTTTGACAAAATTCAACCCCCATTTATGATTAAAACCCTCCAGAAAGTAGGCATAGAGGGAACTTACCTCAACATAATAAAGGTCATGACATACCCACAGCCAACATCATTCTCAATGGTGAAAAACTGAAAACATTTCCTCTAGAATCAGGAAAAAGACAAGGTTGTCCACTCTCACCACTATTATTCAATATAGCTTTGGACGTTTTAGCCACAGCAATCAGAGAAGAAAAAGAAATAAACGGAATCCAAACTGGAAAAGAAGAAGTAAAGCTGTCATTGTTGATGACATGATACTATACATAGAGAATGCTAAAGATGCTACCAGAAAAGGACTAGAGCTAATCAATGAATTTGGTAAAATAGCAGGATACAAACTTAGTGCACAGAAATCTCTTGCATTCCTATACACTAATGATGAAAAATCTGAAAAAGAAATTAAGGAAACACTCCCATTTACCACTGCAACAAAAAGAATAAAATACCTAGGAATAAACCTACCTAAGGAGACAAAAGACCTGTATGCAGAAAATTATAAGACACTGATGAAAGAAATCAGAGATGATACCAACAGATGCAGAGATATGTCATGTTCTTAGCTTGGAAGAATCAACATTGTGAAAATGACTATACTACCCAAAGCAATCTACAAATCCAATGCAATCCCTATCAAACTACCAATGGCTTTTTCACAGAACTAGAACAAAAAATTTCACAATTTGTATAGAAACACAAAAGACCCCGAATAGGCAAAGCAATCTTGAGAAAGAAAAACAGAGCTGGAGGAATCAGGCTCCTGGACTTCAGACTATACTACAAAGCTACATTAATCAAGATAATACGTGGGCTTCCCTGGTGGCACAGTGGTTGAGAATTTGCCTGCTGATGCAGGGGACACAGGTTTGTGCCTCGGTCTGGGAAGATACCACATGCCGTGGAGCAGCTAGGCCCTTGAGCCATGGCTGCTGAGCCTGTGCATCCGGAGCCTGTGCTCCACAATGGGAGAGGCCACAACAGTGAGAGGCCCGCAAACCACAAAGAAAAAAAAATCTACAAACAATAAATGCTGGAGAGGGTATGGAGAAAAGGGAACCCTCTTGCACTGTTGGTGGGAATGTAAATTGATACAGCCACTACAGAGAACAGTATGGAAGTTCCTTAAAAAACTAAAAATAGAACTACCATATGACCCAGTAATCCCACTACTGGGCATATACCCTGAGAAAAACATAATTCAATAAGAGTCATATACCATAATGTTCATTGCAGCTCCATTTACAATAGCCATGACATGGAAGCAATCTAAGTGTCCACCGACAGATGAATAGATAAAGAAGATGTGGCACATATATACAATGGAATATTATTCAGCCATAAAAAGAAACGAAATTGAGTTATTTGTAGTGAGGTTGATGGACCTAGAGCGTGTCATACAGAGTGAAGTAAGTCAGAAAGACAAAAACAAATACCATATGCTAACACATATATATGGAACCTAAAAAAAAAAAAAAATGGCCACGAAGAACTTAGGGGCAGGACGGGAATAAAAACGCAGACCTACTAGAGAATGCACTTGAGGACACAGGGAGGGGGAAGAGTAGCTGGGATAAAGTGAGAGAGTGGCATGGACATATATACACTACCAAATGTAAAACTGGTAGCTAGTGGGAAGCAGCTGCATAGCACAGGGAGATCAGATCAGTGTTTTGTGCCCACCTAGAGGGATAGGATAGGGAGGGTGGGAGGGAGATGCAAGAGGGAAGAGATATGGAGATATATGTATATGTATAGCTGATTCACTTTGTTATAAAGCAGAAACTAACACACCATTCATTGTAAAGCAATTATACTCCAATAAAGATGTTTAAAAAAAAAGTAAAGTTCCTCTGGAGGAATCAGCCTCTGTGACTTCAGAGAATACTAAAAAGGTGCAGTATGGTACTGGCACAAAAACAGAAATATAGATCAATGGAACAGGATAGAAAGTCCAGAGATAAGCCCATGCACATATGGTCACCTTATTTTTGATAAAGGAGGCAAGAATATAAAATGGAGAAAAGACAGCCTCTTTAATAAGTGGTGCTGGGAAAACTGGAGAGCCTCATGTAAAAGAATGAAATTAGAACACTCCCTAACACCATACACACACAAAAAAAACCCCAAAATGGATTAAAGACTGAAATGTAAATCCAGACACTATATAACTCTTAAAGGAAAACATAGGCAGAACATTTTATGACATAAATCACAGTAAGATGCTTTTTGACCTACCTCCTAGAGAAATGGAAATAAAAACAAAAATAAACAAATGGGACCTAATGAAATTTAAAAGCTTTTGCACAGCAAAGGTTACCATAAACTAGATGAAAGACAACCCTCAGAATGGGAGAAAATATTTGCAAATGAAACAACTTACAAAGGATTAATCTCCAAAATTTACAAGCAGCTCATATAGCTCAATATCAAAAAAACAAACAACCCAATTCAAAAATGGGCAGATGACCTAAATAGACATTTCTCCAAAGAAGATACACACATTGCCAACAAACACATGAAAGGATGCTCAACGTCACTAATCATTAGAGAAATGCAAATCAAAACTACAATGAGATATCATCTCACAACAGTCAGAATGGCCAGCATCAAAAAATCTACAAACAATAAATGCTGGAGAGCGTGTGGAGAAAAGGGAACACTCTTGCACTAGTGGTGTGAATGTAAATTGATACAGCCACTATGGAGAACAGTATGGAGGTTCCTTAAAAAACTAAACATAGAACTACCATATGACCCAGCAATCTCACTACTGGTCATATACCCTGCGAAAACCATAATTCAAAAAGTGTCATGCACCACAATGTTCATTGCAGCTCTATTCACAATAGCCAGGACATGGAAGGAACCTAAGTGTCCATCGACAGATGAATGGATAAAGACGATGTGGCACATATATACAATGGAATATTACTCAACCATTAGAAGAAACAAAATTGAGTTATTTGTAGTGAGGTGGATGGACCTAGAGTGTGTCATACAGAGTGAAGTAAGTCAGAAAGAGAAAAACAAATACCGTATACTAAAACATTTATATGGAATCTAAAAAAAAAAAAAAAAAAGGTTCTGAAGAACCTAGGGGCAGGACTGGAATAAAGACACAGATGTAGAGAATGGACTTGAGGACATGGGGTGGGGGAAGGGTAAGCTGGGACAAAGTGAGAGAGTGGCATGGACTTATATATACTACCAAATGTAAAGTTGATAGCTAGGGGGAAGCAGCCGCATAGCACAGGGAGATCAGCTCAGTGCTTTGTAACCACCTAGAGGGGTGGGATAGGGAGGGTGGGAGGGAGACACAAGAGGGAGAAGATATGGGAACATATGTATATGTATAGCTGATTCACTTTGTTATAAAGCAGAAACTGACACACCACTGTAAATCAATTATACTCAAGAAGTATGTTTAAAAAAATAAAAAATGAATAAAAATGGTTTCTGTCCTGGAGAGGCTCTTAATTTACTTGGAGAGATAGGGTGTGTACATAAAAATGATAAATAAAAAAGTGCTGCATTAATGATGCAAATGATCAGTGCTATGGAACTTAAGTCTCAGGATTACTGATAAGCAGGGAAAAGTTTGTGGAAGCCTTGGGTTTGAGCTTGTTTTAAAGGAGGCTTTAAAGAGAATGCTTTCAAATGGAAAATAAAGGAAAAACTAAGGGAAGATGCTGGATCAATGGCACACAAGATGGAAGATTTTTGATATGATAAGACCAATTTGCCAGACTCAAGTTTTCATGTAGATGAACAGGGAGAGGTAGCAAGCAGCAGATCGCAATGGTTTAAACACCAAGTTAATGAGTTAGATTTGGTTGTGTAGGTAATATGGTTTTGAGTAAAATGAGTAACTTTCTTCATGCTTGAGGAAGTTTAATTTGGCAGTACTCTATAGGCTACCTTGGCAGGAAGAGAATCTGAGGGTTAGAGAACCTAGCTGTTGAGCTGAATGTCTAAATATGGATGGTTAGAGTGGAGGAGAAATGAACAGATGACTGGACGTGCTTTGATGGGTGACATTGGTAGGAACAAACAGATCATGACTTAGCTCACAGGAGAACAACTGCCATGGTGGAAATATGAGGCATTATGGGAAGTCGTGGGGTAGATATTTTGCGGGTACATGTGCTTGGCTGCATTCTTTCACCATCACATACTTCTTTATGTGTAGCTCACCTTCATTTACACAGAGAGGAACAAAATGGAGATAATTCTGAAATATGGCTTATTAGAAAAATACTATCTGTAATTTAGGATTATGTTTTTGTTTTTATATTTTATTTGCCTGACATCATGAGGCTTCTCAGTCTATCAAACACAATGACTATTTAGTCGTGTTTTGAAATCTCTTATCTTCTCCATTTTACCCCCTGTTGAAATTTTATCTGTCCCCAATTCTACACAATATCAGCAGTGCCCACATAGAGCTCTCACTGGAGTTGATCAGAGTGTCCCTTTCTATTTCTTCTCCTTTATCTTGCTCTGTGCTGATTTTCTGAAAAGAATATCTTCTAGGGGAAGAGTTAAGAAATTATAAAATATTTATATAAGAGCTTCTATTTGGTAATTGAGCCTGACACTAGGAAACACTTAGATAGCAATGATGTTTTTGTAAGCTTGTTTTTGTTTATTACCTTCATTAAAGCTACATTGTGCAGAGGAACAAACACAGTAGAAACCTTCCCACAGAAGGTTTCTGGTTATTTCTGGGATGAGAAGTAAAACCTACTACTAACAAGTTTATATCTTCATAGCATGTTATGTTTTGATATTCAATCTAGAATGTCTCAAAAAGATCAAAATCTCAGCAAGATCTCTTAAGCCATTGAAAATCTATATTCTTAGTACAATAAGCATACATTAAAAAAGGGGTAGGAATTCTTTATCCAAGAATTCCAAATCTCAGTTCCAACTTAACTTGACTGTGGAAAATATCCCAGCCATCTAGTGACTTAGCAGTGAGCTAATGTCAGCCACACATGTCTTGTGAACAGCATCAATACTAGGATGGGGTTGATAAACTAGCCTCACCTCGGAAGGACACCAAGGGCACTGATGCAATAAATAGGCCAGCTGCTCTCTCAACAGGTGGCTGGTGAAGGAGATGGCTGTTGTGAGTGGAGAAGAAACTGCTGACATATTCAAAACCATGCCCTTGACCTTCTCATCACAATGGGTAATTTAGAGAAGAAAAGTTCCTGTACCAATATATCATGAGCATAAAACATACAGACTTGAAACATGCAAAGAACTTCATGGTCCCAAGAGACAAACCATTTTGTTTCATGGAAATTACTCTATTCATTTGATCTTGTTTTACAAAGTAATGGACCAGTGATGTTCACTCACATTTAATAGAAGAGTTATTCAGAGTAGATAAACAGTCAGGTGGATCAAATGAATGGTTTTAAGGATAGAAAAAGTATTTTAGTATGTGCATATGTTAATTTCCATGTTTCTCACAATTTCTCATTTTTTTAAATGTAAAATTGTTATTGCTATCTTGAACAAAGGGACCTGTCTATATCTATGTTTCTTTAAAGAGATCTATACAAATGGCTGTTCCAGAATTTCTTTTGTCAAGCTTTTGCTGCATCTAAGCACCATTGCAGAGAGGAGGCATTCTTCTCTGTGTCCAGCAACAACTCACGTGTAGGGAGGCTCTGGACAGATGATAGGATAATGTCAATGATCATGATTCCCATGCAACTTAGGGACCTGCTACTTCAGTTGAAACTATTTCTTCCTGCTCACTGTTCAGTGAAAATGGTGAGCAGCTAGTTAACCTCTTTCATAAAATAATCTCGTGCACATGAGGAGTTACACAATCATTCTCTCAGCCATATAAGAATTTTGAAATGATAATGGAATCAAGTCAAAGTAGATAGTTATATATTATCATAATACTATCATAACTATATTCACTGATCTATTAGACTGTAAAAAAAAAGAAAAAATATTGTGTCATCTACTTCAGTTTCCTGAGAAATAAATATTGCCCCAGTCTCAAGAGGAAGTCAGATTTTCCTTCTGTGTATCAGTTGAAAACATATACCCATGTTCAAGTCAGGATGTAATCACATTCTTTTCATCTGCCAGTGTCTTCATTGTATCTCATTAATATGCCATTGGTAAAAGTCATTACTTCTTATCCTGAAATCTTCATGTCAATTGTGATGTTAAATATTTGAATGGATTTCATAACAGAAACAAAACTTTTTTTTATAACAGCTTGATTTTATTTTGGGAAGGGAGGTAGGTATTACTTTGGTCCTTATTTCTTAACCCGTTAGAAACTAAAAACACTAGTATCTTCCCTTAGAATTTTGACTTGGAACATCACTACTAATAGCTAAGCCTTGGCACTGAGTGTGTTTCTGAGGCAATATGGTTTTAATAAAAATTTATCAAGCTTTAGCAAAGCTCCATCAGTTTTTAGCAGGAGAGCTCCCTAGATATCATCGATGGTAAGAAACTCTGTGTGTGTGTGTTTCTTATATAAGAGAACAAACTCATTTTGATTATACAACAGTTTAGATTTTTTGACCCAATCATTATTGGGTCATTACTGTTAATACAGTTGTATTTGTTCAATAAGAGGTTTTCCATACGTCTGTGGAGAACATGAAGGAAAGTTTGTGTCTTGTCAGACTAGTTTATGTCTTTCATATAAATTATCAACAGGTGAGAATGTTTGAAAATGCATTAACATATCATAATAGGAATAGCCTCTGGACTTTTATTCTTTTGTAAAGAGTAAAAACCAGATTCCCAAATAACAACATAACTTAAATAAGCTAGAGTATGTGTAGGGCTCTTTAAATTAACATATTTATTACTGTAATAACATTCAAGGTACCTGTGGATGAAATATTTTATTTGGGGGCATAAAACCAGTGGCAAAGAAAAAAAGACCAGAGCAACCAGATTTGTCCTCTTATTTATAATCATGTAGGTTAATTTGCTCACTGATAAGCAAGAGAAATGATGAAATAAATTTAATCTTATGCTCACAATGGAGGGCCAACATGTCACAAAACCAAAGGTTTAAGGAAAAACCCTCTCTTACTTGAAAAACACAAGAGCAATTCAAAGATAAGCATTTCTCAATCAAAGTCATTATCACGAATATGGTAAAAGTCCCTGGGGGCTTTTCATGATGTCGCATTTATCACTAATATATTTTATTTGTCTGTTTTATGCAGAGTTGGTATATTTAGCAACTAACCCTCATTTATACTTATATTCATATTCTACACCATGCCAATTCTGAACCTGTATGAAATACGTTTACATTTATGTGATTCTGTAGCATAAATATCTGATGCCTACAATTTTTTAAACAATAATAATAAACAAAAGGAATTAAAATTCAAAATGTATGCTGCAATGCCTCTCCAACCAAACCCACTTCCATACATTTTTCCATGTTTTTCAGCCATTCTTTTTTTTAAAAAAAATATCTTTATTGGAGTATAATTGCTTTACAATGGTATGTTAGTTTCTGCTGTATACAAAATGAATCAGCTATATGTATACATATACCACCATATCCCTTCCCTCTTGCATCTCCCTCCCACCCTCCCTATCCCACTCCTCTAGGCGGACACAAAGCACTGAGCTGATCTCCCTGTGCTATGTGGCTACTTCCCACTAGCTATTTATTTTACATTTGGTAGTGTATATATGTCCATGCCACTCTCTCACTTCGTCCCAGCTTACCCTTCCCCTTCCCCATGTCTTCAAGTACATTCTCTACGTCTGCATCTAGGAATAAAGATAAAGACTCAGCTATTCTTAACAGACATGTGCCAACATCTCTGCTAGACAATTTCACCTTCAGTACTGCTGAGAATCTGCCCACTAATGACCATAATGAAACATGCTTTGTGTGAGAGCCTGTTCATTTATTTTCATTCCCGTGAGTGCCTTCAGAGACCAGAGTTGCAATCACGGCTACTTACTATTTAATTCCCAGCCAAATTTATAGTCAAATTGAAAAATAGAGGCAAGCAGCCTGATGCAGGATGCTTTTGTCTGAAGTGTCCTCCTGGAATCATTATACTTGCATTAATCTTTAATCTGCAATTAAACAATCAGTTCTATGTAAAAGATAGCTGCAAACAGATCTCTTGCATGTGTCCTAGACAATATATCTTAATGGGAGGTGGGGGGCGGGGTGAGAAAAAGGTGCAATTAGGACTAAATTCGTCACAGATCCTGGTTCAGTGGGCGGTTATTTATGGAGCTCAAAGTTCCTCAAGCAAAATGACTTTTGTGTATTCAGATTGTTCACCAAATAACCTCCATGTCTTGCAGTGTGGGCTGGGCAGAGGTCCTGCAGGGTAACAAAATACAAACGCAAGAATGAGGATGAAGGAAGGGAAGCTTGGCCTGACTGAAACATGTCTTGGCAGAAATTGTAACCTGCCTTGTACCTTCAGCTTCCCATTTAAGAGGCCTGCTTCTTAGCTTCCACAGAGGCTTAATTGGAGATCGAGGCTGCCAGGCAGGCCTGGGCACCACTACCATTAGCAGGTAGTTGAGGACACTAGGTGCTCAAGCTTGTCAATTTCCCTTTGCTATCAGAGACGTCAACAAGGTGCCACCTTCCTGTAAGAGTGAAACACCCGAATAAGAGGAGCTTTTTATAAATAAAACAAACAGAGCTCTTTGAGTACACCAAAGGTTTCAGGGTGTCCTTGCGGTAGCAGTAGTCTGAAGAGCAGGCAGTATAGGTCTTTCTGCCTGGGGAAAACAAACAATAGCAGAGGACCAAGTGGGTGAAGCAATAATTAAGCAAAAGGGTCATCTGTTTCAGATTTGAGTGGTCCCCTAATTCAGTTTTTATAACGAATGGCACTTAACCACTAGTTCATTTGGGGTCTCATCTAACAACTTGGAATAAAAATGAGATTCAAACCTCCTAATTTTAATTTCTAATTGTAATTCTACTCCTGGTTTGCTATGATGGTTCTTTAGCAATGCATACATACTATGAAAATGAATGGTTTCCATCAATTTTATAAAGAACAACAGCTATTACAAATTTGAAGTCGGCCTAGGAAAGAGAAACAAATCAGGCATAGAAATTGTGTTGGACCAACCCCTAAAAAGACTGGCTTCATTTTACAACCACATTTCTACAGGTAATTTTTATTTAACTATCTTATTTCCTTCTTCACGTATAATGTTTTCATGATCATAATAATTATAGAAAAGTATTGGATTTATAGGGGATACTAAAAGACTATTTCTGAGATATGGTATCACAAAAGGCTGTCAGCCATAATCGGCATTTGGCCATGCTCTGCACATGCAGGCTTGTGGTGTGTATGGGGAGTTGCAGGCGCTAAGGGGAATCCTTGGAAGCATGAAACACAACATCCTCAAGGAATTGACATTCTCTATGCATGAAAGTATAGCTTAAAATGCCAAGTAGCATGCAGCAAATGAATGGTATAGACAACATATATTCCTAGAGGCCAAACGAAGAAAACAGAGGGAGAAGAGAGAGAAGGGAATAAGGAGAAACAGCTCTGTAAGTATTCAGTTCAAGACATCAGGCAAGAACTCCAGGTTCCTGATGCATCTCAAACATTATAAACATAGGAGAAGAATCATATCTTTCATGATATTATGTATGAAGAAAAACCCCTAAAATCTGAACTGCAAATACTGTGCCATCAGTCTGCTTTTCAGGGTGGTTTTAGATTCAGAAGGTCGTAGTGTCAAAATGCATTATTATTTATAATCAGAAAATAAAAGTCACTCTCAGTACATGAATGTTCTTATGAAAATTTACAATATCATTTAGAGCTACAAAGAATTTGCTTCTCCACACCACTTACAGCCTGGCAATCAAGTACTCTAGATAAATATAATTAAAGACACAAAAGTAATAGACATGTATTGATTCCAACTAGTAAACCATTAAAAGAATTCTATGGTAATACTTTGTTAAGTATCTGGTAATACATTTTACTCTACAGTATCACAGATTGCAAGTTTAGATTCTATTAAGAAAAGAGCGCTGCAACCAGAATCTCCAGAAGAAAGAAAACTGACATCTGGTTCTCATTTCATTACAATATTTTTAGAGACACAAGACCGCAGCTATTATTATTATCTGGGCAATTGTTATTCATTCAATCATATTTTTTTGAGCATCTACTATGTTTGCAGGTCCAGCGCTTGGCATTGAGGATTCAAAGGCATGAGGCCTGGAAATCCCTTTTAGGCAGGAGAAAAAGATACAGAAACATGGTATTGAATATGACATGAGTACATCCCATATAAAATAGGAACTCCAGGTATCTATCTGCAAACGTTTACTGGATATTTCCTCTTGTATTTTCCAGCCCAGACACAAAATCTGTCTCAAAATATTTCTTGCAACTTTTTCCTTTTTCAGATAGTTGTATCATAACTCTTGCTAGTCAGGTGTACATCCTCACAATTCACTCCTTCACACTTACCTTTCATGTCTAATTAGTTCCCACATCTGCTTTATTCTGCCTGCATAATATCTCATACTTTTTATCTTTCTGCCCTCACAACCCTTCCCTAATTCAGGCCTCAATTATCTCAGTTTAAAATTATAGATATAGGGACTTCCCTGGTGGTCCAGTGGCTAAGACTCCGTGATCCCATTGCAGGGGGCCTGGGTTTGATCCCTGGTCAGGGAACTAGATCCCACATGCAATTAAGAGTTCGCATGCTGCAACGAAGAACCCATGCACCATAAGTAAGACCTGGAGCAGCCAAAATAAATAAACAATAAATAAATATTAAAAAAATGTAGATATAATCTTCCACCTGACCTCCCAGTTAAGTATCTAAGAATACTTACATGCCACTTGTTATGTAATTATCCTGCTTAAAATGTTTTAGTGCCCTGCTGCTCCCCCACTTTTAGTGCCCTGCATGTAAGAGCACAGATCCTGAATCAGCAAGGCTTCCTGTGTTTGAACCCTGGCTCCACCATTTATAAACTGTAAGACCTTGAGTGAGTTAGGTAACCCCTGGGCACCTCATTTAACTCTGAGAATAATGATAATAGTACTGGCTTCACTGGGTTGCTGTGCAGTTTAAATGAATTAATTTTTGTTAAGCACTTAGATCAGAGCCTGTTAAATAGTAATTGCTTCAAAAGTGATTAAAAGTGATTTTAAAATGTAACCTTTGATAACACCCCCTCTCTGGTTCTCAGCTTCTTATCTGTTTAGTTGATCTTTGATTTCTCTAATCTGCTAAAATAGAAGGTGTCAGTACCTGGCACATAGTAGGTGTTCAGTACATGGTGGCTATTACTGGTTGTGACTCCAGGCCTTCAGTCCAACACTGAGGACATGACACAAACTGTTTTAATTCATCTTTCTTATCTCTAACTACATGAAATCTTCACTCTCACTGGATGATCCCTTATCTCCTCCACATGCCATGGGCCCTCTGTGTTGTTCTTTTCACTCCACTATTTCCACAGCCTGAATAGCCTTTTACTTTTGCAATCATCCAAATTCTGTTGTTCAAATTTCCATTCAAGGCTTACCCATGTCAGTGAAGTTTTCTCTAGATACCCTGATTCTCAAAGACTATCTTTCCCTTCAAATTACAATCCTGTTTTGGTCACTTTGAAGGACTTTATTATGTAACATTAATAAGTTGGCCATGGAGCAGGTTGGGCCCTATCAGGGTATCAGCATGGACATGGGAGCTCACTCCCCTGAATGATAGAGACAAAAGTCAGATGCTGGAGGCGGGCATAGTGTCTGGGGATTGGGGTGGGTGCAGGTGCCTGGCCTGGAGAAGGTAAGTATATAACTACAGACTTTAGCTGGAGTGCAAGCCTAAATCTGGATGAAAGATCAGAGTGTGTGCAGTTCCTGAAGGGCCCACGGGCAGAAGTTACTGCAGTTAGGCAGGAGCATTCAACGTGTCCGTGGGAGGTACAGTGAAGTCGCTGGGCCCTTTTCGAAAGCTTGGGTGCTCATTCCTGCCCTTGTGCATCTATTGGTTTTATGGAGAAAACTCTCTGAGTTGGCAACTGGACACAACTTCACTCTGTAAGATCCGCCGAGGGGCGTCATACATTTACAGGTGTGTCTGTCTTTTTCCTATACTCGCATCATAAGCCCTCGTGAAGACCATGTCTTACTCCTTTTGAATCCTTTCACCTCATCATAATTTCTTTTTTTTTTTTTTTTTGCGGTACGCGGGGCTCTCACTGTTGTGGCCTCTCCCGTTGTGGAGCACAGGCTCCAGACGCGCAGGCTCAGCGGCCATGGCTCACGGGCCCAGCTGCTCTGCGGCATGTGGGATCTTCCCGGACCGGGGCACGAACCCGTGTCCCCTGCATCGGCAGGTGGACTCTCAACCACTGTACCACCAGGGAAGCCCCTCATTAGTTTCTGAGGTCAATAACATCTAAAAAATTCTTTGCTGGGTCAACATTTTTGGCACAGTTATGATGTAAAGAATGAAAACTTCCCACCCACCAAACACTCACTCTGTCTACTACTGCCCTTATATGTCAGCGAAGGACACAAATAATATTTGTGGTTAGGTATGCCACTCTCCCATCAGGAGCAAAGCTATTTTGTGCTGTAATGCAAATGACTGCATTCGTCCAAGGAGCTTTGTTAGTTATTCATTGTGTTCCTTATCATTCCTTTCCCAAACCCCAGCGATTCTGTGGCAAGCACAGAGGTGCATCAACAGCAGCATCAGCCACTGTCAAAGGTATCCTTATCAGGCGAGGCAGGGTGCTTGGGGAATGACCTGCCAAGTCACCGCAGCCTCCTGTCTTCCGGCTCCTTTGTGCATAGTGGGATTCTTTGTCCTTATTCTATGATCAGCTTTTCTCAGTATGGTTCATGGTACGATCCCCACAAACACATCTGGAAAAACACACTGGAAATTGAAAGGATTTGTGAAAACACCAGGCTCTTTTTTTTATCTTTTACTTCTTTTTGGATGAAATGGATTACTTTGTCCAGCCTTCCCACATGGATAAGCTTAATTGTTTTCTCTCTCTCTCTTTTATTTTTTAAGCACAAACATAATTATTTAAAGATGCCCTAAGACTCAGAGAAGCCTAGGAGGAGTGGAGAGAAGGAAAGCCCAAAAGGGATATTGACAAGTGGAGAAAGGGTCATCTAACGTCTCCGACAGAGGCAGGCACAGGGGGCTCTTTCTCATTACATCTAACACAGCTTAACTGAGTTCAACACGGCCGTCTCTATCCTCGGGGGGAAGGTTTTCTTTTTGGACAGGCACTAGAGATTAATCCTTCTGTAATTTCTCCTGCTTTTCTAACTGTCAGGGGATTTGTGTTGGAGATAATGGCGGTATTAATGCCTAACCTAGGTGTAGAAATTGCCTTAATATAACAGGGCTCATGAGGAGCACACCAATAATTGCCCCTGAGTGATAGCCCTTAAAGTAAATGGCAATATAGGAGGGCCCGCATCCAGCGGTCTTTAATGAAGTTTGGGGCTTTTCTGATGAGATTCTCTACACAATAGGCAGAGAATCAAGGCTGCCTCATGAGTTTTAACCTCTAGCCTAGATTTAATATGGCCTTATTAAAGATCCTGGCCAGGGCATTCTGGCATGAAACGTAATAAAACAAGACACAAAATGTGCTGTAATTAAAGCAGTTTGGATAGTAGTATCAGATACTTAATAATTAAGGATTTTATCAGACAGTTGTGTTGGACAATGAAACAAACAATTCACTGATAATGAACTGATAAGGGCATTGAAACCAAGGCTATTTTTAAAAGAACACCAAAAACGGCCCTGCATGTGCTTTGTGAAAACACGGTGGCATTATAACTTCAGCTATATTTAAGTGTCACTGGGTGAGACTCTATAAATTAACAGTTGGCAGGAAATTGAGATCATCTTAAGTAAATACTTTTCACATCCTCCTCTACTTCCTCCCCAATGCCGCAATGAGCTAGAGGCAGGGAGAGACAAGTTAGTGCTACAATTCTCCAGATGTAAAACATGACTATGGCAGTGGGCTAAAGAAAGGGGAAGGACGGGGACCACTGAAGGAGGATCAGGTGCTAAAACACAGAAAGAGTCTCTAAATGATGCTATTATCATACTAATCTAACAGTAAGCAAACAAGCATATTTGCGATCTTTTTCAACACAGAAGGTTTCCATTTCTAAGTTTGTTAACATAATAGTTTTTCATAGCTTTTCTCTGGCCAATTTTTTGGAAACATGCACATTTACTTAAGTTTCTTGGTTTAGAAAAAAATTTAGAAAAAAAAGTAACTTTAGTTATCAGGTGTAGTTAGTTATAAGTGGAGTCTCTGCGGTTGTTCATTGACGTGCTTGGGTGTCATAATACCACCATATCTGTCTCTGCTACATTGATCCAGTATATGGTCCCTCTTCACCCCACAACACAGAGGCAAACCATGTAGGGAGATTTTTATAGGTCGCTCTCATGCCCTTAAAGAAAAAAAAGTATAATTTGGGGGCATGACAGTTGTCCATTCACACTCACTATCTTAGTGGACAAGAAGTAAAAGAGACACCATAACATTCATTCACTTATTTAACAATGAAATTCAACCCAAGTGGTTCTACACAGGCTACAGTTACCACATAATATCTTCATTATCACATGCTGTCTTTCCTTTTTTTAAGAGTGATGAATGAATTCACCAGGTAAGTTAGTTAAAGAGAAAAATATGGAAGTCCGTACTTTGTTGTTCTTATTTACAAATTATCTACAGCAGAATTCTACAGCAAAATATGTCTTTAATTCAGAAGAGAAAAAGTAACAATATATACCAAAAAAAATCTTAAGGAAAAAGCCCATGGCAAATATTTCAGAATGCATCTTAATTGTGTTTATGATTTTCTAAGTATTTTAATCCCAGGTCTGGACTGGCACCTCCCCAGACACTGTTGACTGAACAAGTGGCTCCACTGAATGGCATCATAAAGGGAATGGTGAGTAGGCACAGGTGGCCATTCTGTTCACTTCACTTGTGCTCTTCTGTTTTATAGAATTGACCAACATATGAAAGCCATATGCTATTTTTTCTGGAAGCTAGTGCAGTGGAAGCCCAGAACTGGGTTGATTCTCTTGGCCTTCAGCTGGGCATCATCCATTGAACAAGTTTTGCTCCTGTGTTCATTCAAGACTGTGCTGGCTTAACTCTGCTAGTTGAATGTGGCTGGTGTTATGGAGTGTGGAGGACGAAGCAGCCACTTCTGGAAGTAACTGAATTCTATTCCCATAATGTCCCTGGAGATGCCAATACAACCTTCACCATAGATTCACTGTGGAAGCCATGCAAGCCCGGGTTGTCTCCATGCCCCAGGGCCATGGTGCCTTCTTCCAGGTTAGCTGAGCTCCCAGAATTCCCCTTATGTTTGGCCAGATTGGAGCCTTGTGTTAGATGGAAATGGCTAATCTATATCTTACTGACACAAGATCTTTAAGTACTGGAGGGAAAGTATACGGTCCTCCATCTTATCAGAGGCTGTGTCTAAATCCAGTTGCTTTCTGATGGTCAATTCTATAGGAGTAGGAAACAAAAATTTACTTTAATGCCAAATTGGTGTGAGTAACCTACAATTTCTGTTTAAATTTAACTATATGACAGTGTACCCTATACTGATTTATCAAGGGATTCATATGTTGGATATAAATGTGGCCTTGACCATATAATATTCTATATAATTCTATGGTTCTATACACCTATTGTGTGTACTGTGCCTTCCAAGGTACTGTGGGTTCTCATTTGTTTACTTAAAAATTATAGCCACAATGAATAAGGCTATATATTGTAGAAGGAGTGAAGAATCCATGACAGGGACCCTCTTTCAAGGAAATATAAGGATGTGTTCCCCAAATCTGAATAACTCTAATACAGGTCAGAGTGTGATGAACTTCATTATTAACTAGGAAAGTATAGTTGAGGAGCTCAAGAAAGACTTCAGAGCTGGGGAGGCATTCCTGAGGTGGAAAAATGTATCCAGCAGAGAACATGGAGTGGGCAAAGTACAAAATAAAGTCAGAAGTCAGCCACCTGCCTAGTTTGTCACTGTATATTAGGGAGAATTGGAATATATGCCTTAAGAGAAAAGTGGTTTTGATCATAGCACTGAAATCTTAAAACACTTGTTAATCATACCTGGTTTTGTAATTTTATAGGCAAGTGAGAGCTACTAAAGTTTTCTTGAGCAAAGGAATGATACAGTAAGATATTCTTTAAGAGTATGTATTTGGCAATGGGGTGACAAGGACTCACTGGCTGCACTTAACTAATGTTAGAAGTGAACTCAGGGTACATGACCCCAACTTGGCTGCAAGGAAACTGGGAGGTGCCCAGCCCAGGATCTGGAAGTGGACAGACCCCCAAGTACTTTCACACTCAGCCAATTGCTCTTGCTAATATCACTGCTGAATTACTGTAATTCCTGAGTTTTCTTATTTTATAAGACTGTTTCCTAAAAAAAAATGACAGAATTACTGACGCATAATTGTGTTCATTATTTTTTTTGTGTGTGATTTATTCTCTCTATTGCAAAGAACCCCCTCAAAAATTCGCTTATTTTTTACTTGATTTGGCAAAGTTTGACAATCAATAGCTGTGTCTTTTTCTCACAGGTTGGCTAGGAATTCAGGCAGAGGTATGCATATCCTTAAATATAGTCCAGGGATCTTCTGAAGGAATAACTAAGTGACGACCACTTTTTTTTTTTAACCTGGATAGCTTCATTTGTTTTACTCAGGTAGAGAGATTAGTAGCATCTTGTGACTAATGATCAATGACTTCTAAACCATGTCAATACCTTTTTAGAGTTAAAGCATAATGAAACCTTAATGAAGTCTTCCTGGTACATTAACTTTCTATGAGAAATATACATAAGAAATGCATGCTCAGCAGTCCAGAGACTCATGTGAGTTTTATAGGTATTCCTGACTTAACAATTTAGTTCCACAAACACTGAGTGAATATCTATTTTGTTAAAAGTCCTGTATTAAGCAACTCGGTGGGATACAAAAGTGATATATGAAGTGAGAGATCCCTCAAGGACCTCTCAGTATAGAAGTTAATTTATTTGTTTTTAATCCTAAACAGATTTGAAAATCAAGTTTAGAAGGCTGCCTACTGCTTGACAGAAAAGACAGACATTGTATAGTCATATAGAACTGAATATAATCAGTGCCATTATCCAGATCTAACCCTTGGGAGCACAGTGTGAGGTTAACATTGAACGTGAACATGAATGACATTTTAATGAACACCTACTGTGTGCAAAGCAGTCTTCTGTGGGATTTGGGGTGGGGTGCAGGAATGAAGCAAATATGAGAAAGATAGGTCGTGCTCTGGAGAACAAAGACAGGCATGCACTCAATTAAAATACAAAGCACCTGGTGAAAGTTGCATAAGAAAGGCCCAGGCAATATTATGGATTTTGGGAGGAGAATCCATTGATTCTATTTAGAGCTCTGAGAAGACATCAAGAAGCAGGTGGCATTTAAATTGGGTCTTGAGCATGAGATAGGATTTTTAAAGGTAAGGAAGTAAGGGAAGGACCATTTCAGTCTCGTTCCCCGATTCATGGAGCTCAGTGGTCGCTTTTGCAGTTGCTTTTGTGCTCGGCATTTGTTTGGTTGACATGGGCTGTCTCCCTGCGACCCTAGTCAAATGACTGGGATCTCTTCAAAGCCAAGGCCCAGGAAAGTTCCCACTTTATTACACAAGAAACTCTGCAGAACATCATCCAGGGTAAAGAGACACTATACAGCTGTCCTGAGGAGACCCCCTGTAGGTGAAGGAATCCAACCTCACAATTTGAAACTACAATGAACCCTAAAGATCCACTTTGCTGTTCCTCAGTCCATCAACAAGAAGGTGGTATCTGCTCATGACAGACAGACACATCTCCACGACCCCATTCATCTAGGGTTATGTGTGCATTTTACAGCAAGACGGAACTCTACTCTTTTCTTTCCCACTCAAGAAAGCATAGCAGAATGCAAGGGAGTAACAATGCAGTTATAGGATAACACTTCTCTCCCTCCCTCCCTCTTTCTCCACACACAAACACACACACACACATACACGCGCACACAAATATGGTTTGTGAACATTAAGTACTTTTATACAATTATTAGTAACATGTTACTTGGAAAACACTGCACAATTTCTAAGATATATTTGGATATTTCAAAAATGTATTCAAATAGGCTCTAAGAAGATTCATACAGACAGCTTGCTTTAATTTTTTTCTCAAAATAAAATCCAAGTGAATTCATCTGTGAACAATTCACTTTCTCCAGACTTGCCTTGTTCAAATTGAACAAGAAAAAAATTTCATTTAGGAAATGCCTCTCCATTAAGCTTCATTTCCAGTGTGTTAAAATTCATGCATTAGAAAGTTTGAAACCAGTTAAATATGTTTATTTTCATTCATTGAAAAATTAAAATCTTGAAATACTGCATAGTTAACGTGTACTGTTATAAAAAGTAGCAAGTGTATATAGTTTAACTTATTCCTAATGCCTATCTAAATATTTAAAAAGGACGATATTTATTCAATTCAGGAATTAACTCTTTGTCAAAGCTGCAACCAATATATAAATAAAAAGGTAGCAGTAAAAACATGTGCTAGGCAGGCTATGTTTATGATATCCTGACAGAAAATGTATAAATAGGGAAAATGTACCACTCATTCACGAGAGCCTAATGAAGTGGAACTAAGATCTCACACACACGATCATGGGAACGTTGGCAATTTCTCAATTTCATGCAGAATAGCATTGTTCAAGTCACATCTCTTGGAACAAAGGTCATTTTTCCCCTCAGTCAAAACAGTAAAACTGTAATTGTTCCAGAAGTTTTCATTTTTCTTAAGCTAATGTTAATTTAATGGGTATTCTTTTTCTACATCCCTGACGGTAGGTAACGCAGGGCTGTGCTGTCTCCAGAATCAATCTGTTCCATGCATTGTGGCTCGTGAAGTGCATTTAATTGATGTTTATTGCAAGGGAAAATGATTTATAGTGTCTAATAAGCATTCACAATTTAGAGCCTTGTTGTTCATAACAGCTTCCTGAAATAACAGAATCTTTGGGTGCATAAATCTGTTCATAAAGGCTATTAAACACATTGCATCTCTTTAGCCAGGGAATCTGATTCAGCTACAGACAGGATGAGGGATCCAGCACCAGCTATTTACTTCTTTACTTAAGTCTGGTAATGGCTAATTGAAAGGTTGCAGTGTGTAAGAAGGCTTAAACATTGCCCAGATTTTAGACAAAGGCATGCTTCCAATTTCTGAATGTTCATTTCTATTTCCACAAGCTGCATTACTGTGTTGGCCAAAAGAGGCATATGGAGTTTCAACGACTGTCTAAGCTGCACATTTTTAACTTGCCCATGAAAAGACATTTTAAAATTTGTTACATCAGCCTGGATCATATGCCAGGTGTCAAGACTTTCCTTTAGTAATTTCTCAAGTTGTTTTGATATGTTAACGTGAAAGATCAGGACAACAAAGCTCTAGGATACACTAAAGAAAAAAAAGTAATAAATACAAACAAATCACCTCGTTTAAACCTGGACTGTGCTGACATGATTTTGGGCAATCGGATGTTCATGTTCAAACATGTTCAAATCAGTGAGCGAAGCTGCCAATATTTGTCTGATTTTTTGACACACACTATTCTATAGACTCTTTGAACGCAGGTCCCGTGCCCAGTCCTCACTTATTCCTAAAGACGTGTATTTCCTCTTGGTGCCACTGCCCTCTTCCCAGTTCCTCCACTGTGAAACATCAGAAATTTCTCTGCCGCCTTTTTCTCCCTAACTTCCTCCACTGGACTCAGTCACCGAATCATGATGCTCTGGCCTGGCTCCCTCTCGCAGCCACTCTTTCCAAGCCAACCCCAGTCCCTCCTCTCGGGTTCTCTTGATTTTTCTGTAATCTCTCATCTCCCTCGTTTGCATTCCTCACCATTCCCACTTGTAGGAGCCTCAGGGGGTTCCCTGGGGCTCACAGCAGCGCTCAGTCCATCCTCCTTAACTTCCCAGACTCAGCCAGGCAACTCTGTTTTATATTTTGAAGCTCCTTATTTCATTTGGAAAACAAACAAATGAAAAGATTCGATTCCTAAAAACTGGTACAAAAATTACACCTGTCTTGCTAATAGTAACTTCCACTAATTTTAGCCAAGCATAGATCTGGTTTTGCCACTGCTTTCTCAAAAAACAACATCTTTTGAAGGTTTCTAACTACATATAAAAGAAAACTCATCCTCCTCAGCTTGACCCTCAGAATCTCCCACCACCTGCCCCTGTCTTGTTTTTTGGTCACTTTCTCCTCTTGCCTTTCCCAAAGTCCCCTGTGTTCCCCCCACAGCACACCAGCACAGTCTAGATTCCCCGAATTCTGATCCTTAACTTTCACTGTCCTTATGGCCAGAATGCTGACCCCCATCTGTTTGATGTTCCAGAAACAATTTGAATTACATGTTCTTCATGAGGTTTCTGTGTGTGGCTGCCTTAGTTATAATTCCCCTCCTTTTCCTGGTCATCAGTTGCATTTTGTCTCACTACAATGACTTATCCTAAGGATGTGAAGCTGCTGGAGGGTCCATTTCCTGTCTTATTCACCTGCGGAGGCCCCACTGTGCTAGCAGCCTTGCACCAAGAATGCACTTAAAATCTATATTGCATTTAATTGGATAGTCACTATCAACCACTGGGTTAATTTACTAGTCATAACACCAAAAAGTCACTAATGCACTTATTTATAAGAGATAGATTTAAAAAGCATAAATTAAATTAATTTAATTTAAAACAAATGCCATGTTTCTGACATTGGTACAACAAATATAAACACTGATGGAAAAAGTCTTGGTTCCCTAGAAACTGTAGTTATAATCACATGACTCAAATGGCTACAATAATCCAGCCATTTTATTCTACTACAGCTAAAAAGAGGAGGGTGGGAAGAGATTATTCATTGCTTCATGACTTGAACGTTTCTTTCTTATAAATCTTGAGGAAATTTAAATGTTTATTTTAGTTTTCCACGGAGAAAACTTGAAAAAAATAATCTTTAAAATCCAAGCACCTTTTCCTGTATGGACAAGTTAGTTTGTGTGTTTCATTGTACTTCTATTCTACTTCAAAAAGCATCAGTAGCGAAACACATTTGAGAAAAATGCAGCTGGAATTTTACAGATGAGCTAATTTTCTGAAAAACAATACATTCAATTGTACAACTTGAGCCTAAGTTACGTTGTAATAAAGGATGCAGCATAATTCAATTACGTAGTGTTGATATCATATTCAAATTAATCAATTTCCATTCCTCTTGAAGGGTCTACCTTTTGCCTAGCAGGGGCCTAGGTGCCATGGGAACAATAAAGTACTAAAAGATAGAGGAAAACAACATTTTTACATGTGAATAATTAGACGTGGATCCATAAAGATTATGAGACAATATATAGTATAATCAGATGCCAAAGGGCTTAGCAGATAAAGGCTCATCTATATTCAAGGGAAACAGTTCCTCCTCCAGGCCTATCTCTCTCTGGAATGGGTACCACTCTTGCCACACAATGGCTGAATGTTTGGCTCTGCCTGCTCTTTTGACCTCACATTCAATTAGTGTCAAGAAGCAATAATTCTTAACTTATTCTTTAAAATGTCTCTCACTCTCCCCTGTTTATCTCGGTTCCCACTGTCTCACCGTATGAAGTTTTTATCTCACTTCCTAATTGTTTTCTCAAATTTACCTGCACCCCTCCTGCTCAGTGATCACTGGATCACCTGCTCATTGCCTAGATAAGCCAGTTCAAATACCAGTCATGATATTCAAAAGGCCCTCAGCAATGGCCTTCATTCATTCAATTAATCAACACATATTTTTTTAACAGTTATATGCGAGGCACTATTCTAGGCACTGGAGATATGCTTTTTATTGAAACATTTATTTTATTAATATGGAAAGAATCCAGAAATTGGATCTCTTACTGGCTGTGTAATCTTGAATTATTCTCTCACTTTCCTAACCTCAGCTGGTTTCCTTCCTTACAAAATGGGGAAACAATCCTGCCGGTCCTACTTAGATCTCAGAATTACTAGGGAAACTTAAACATAAAGTAGGGCATTGAAATGCTTTGCAATATCTAAAATAATAATTCCCCACTAATCCCATTAATTTATGAATTTCGGAGTTATTCTGAAAAGAAATACAGTCAACTAACATAGGGAAGTGAGAAACTGGTTCCAGTTGAGGTGATTGTGGAAGACTTTCAGGATTCAGTGTTCTCTGAGCCAGGTGTAATTGGTATAACAGTCCTGCAGATAGTGGAAAGTTGTCAGGAAAGAATTTTGAGCAAAGGAGCCTAAAGAACAATGTACTGGCAGCAGGTGGAAGATGACTTGAAGTGCAGAGACCAGGATTGAGATACGTTAGGAGTGGAGAAAATTGTGGATTCAATAAATCGAGAAGATTGGCAGTGAAGGAAAGGAGAAGTGGAGGTGAAAAATATTATAGAGGAAGAGTCACAGAACTTGACAATTTGAATATGTTGGTTGGGAGAAGAGAATGTGGGACACAGGTGTGTAGACAATGACTCAACTTAGGATTTGAAGTGAATGAATGGCTTGTGATACCCTTACCAGGTTAAAAGAGTACACTTATATTCAAAGGAGATTGGTTTATTATTGAATGATGAGTCTGAATCGCACATACCTTGGGGTAAATATTGAATATATATAAAATAATACTCACATAATAGAAAATATTATTAGATCCAAAATGAACTAATGAGGCCTTGGAAGAAACAGAATGCCCAGAATGCTCAGAATGCCCCAAGTGATGATAATTTTTTGAGGTCTAGAAACACAACTCTTTTGGTTTCACACACAACTCTTGGATTAAAATGAATTCATTCTTTATTCCCACCACTAATGTACAATGACTCAGATTTCAGCTTTCAAGATCTGTAAGTTATAAAATGGCAAGACTGGTGTTTTTGTGTGTGTGTGTGTGTGTGAAATTTTACTACCAAAATATTTACTAAACACTTTTCTGTGAGGGAGTTCTTTCAGTGTTCTAGTTTCTAAGACACCTCTTTGTAGGCTACTCCATAAGATTCCTATTTTTAATGCTTGTTTTCTGAGCTTATATTTTATTTCAGTTTTTAAAGAAGAAGTACATGTTTTAACAAAATACCCACCTCACAAAAGAAATCAACAGAAGATTTTTTTAAATGCTAGGATAGAATAAAAATTGAACTGTAAACTTTAAGGCTATAAAATCTTAAAGTCTATTGCACTGGATATGATTCCTTAATCATATCCAGTGTAATAGCCTCACTGCACTATCCAATGCAGTAGTCATTAGCCACATGTGGCTACTGAAATTTAAACTAACTAAAATTAATAAAATCAGAAATTCAGTTCCTCAGTTACATTAGGCACATTTTAACCAATTGATACCCACCTGTGGTTAGTGGGTTAGTGACTACCATACTACTCAACAACACAGATGTAGAATACTCCCATCAACACAGAAATTTCTCTTGGATGGTGTTAGTTGAGACCATTTTTTTATATAAGTGAAAGGAGCTGACTGTAGTCTGATTAGTTCCATTTGCCCCAAAGTTGGTCCAATTATTTGTATAGCACATGAGCATTGACATTGCAAAAAATGTAAACGAGCTAGGCCACATCCAATTTGACAGCTGTTCACAGACATGTTCTTATGGTCAAAGTCTCAGAATAACTCCTGCCATCCTTGTGACCAAGGTCAATACAGAAGAATGTTTTTTACTTTCCTGACTTTCCTTGGACCATATTATCCATAGTATTCAAATAACCCCTTTGATCCCTGGGCAGTGGGATTCTCTTAAGGTAATTCCAAACTAATTTCTTTGGTCAAATTATTTTAAAAAGTGTGAATTTCTCCTGTCACTTAAGAAATAAGTCCACACTATTTCCTCTAACTCAAACACAGGAACACGAGGAGAAATGAGGTGTAGAGGCCAAAGCCTGGTAACTGCAGGTGGGCAGGTTTCCATCCCCTGAACACATTAGATGTTGTAATTAAACAAATGTTTTGCAAGCACTGCAGAAATACCTTGCTAATCTGCAATTTGTTGACAACAAAGATAACATTCAACAGATCCAAGAAAAACCTAGAATGATTGGGCCTTCCAAAATCACTGTGGTTTTGGCTTCAGTTTACAATAATAATAAATTTAATTATCAGCTAGCACAGAATATAAAAGGAGCCATTACGATAGCTTATCAGAGGGGAAAAAATCTGACATTGACGGCATCTGATCTAATTGATTCTAGTACTGAGAAGTCACCAAAATGACTCCTGACTATAAACAATGTAACAGCTATTAATTCGCCTTATAAAGATCAAACATTTCAGAGGGAGGTTGAATTTTAAAGCATACTGAGTGATGTGCTCTTATAAATAGGAGACTGTTTAGTAAACCTAGCTAATTAAATCACTTAAAAAATGGGGGAAAACCCACCAGTCTAAATCTCTTGTTGGTACTAGAGAATTCTCATTTGCTCCTTCAGAGAAGTAATTAGTTGAAGGGCACATTTTTCTTCTCTTTGTTCTTTCCCATCAATTTTAATGGGTACAGAACATCAGTCACACAAAATGTAATAGGACAAGAAGATGGATGAGCATATTTGAAGCCACTAGTCATAGGACAGAAAATATCCTGATGAGGTGACCGTGGCAGCCCAGAGTTCCACAATATAGCCTGGGCAATATTTAGTAAGTGAAACTACGTTGCTCCATGATTTGGTATTAGCAGTCAACAGAATCAATCTCCAAACACAATTTATCACATTTCTACAGGTCAGACTTTCAAAGTCACATTCTCAAAATATGCTCCAATGACTTAACTCCAGAAAAGGATTTAATCTGGCAAAAAAGTGGATAAAGAGAAGAAAGGCAATCTAACCTTAAGGAACCTGACCTTCTCTTATAAGTGATTAGAATTCCTTTGGAAGGGAGGTTTTATTATAGCCTAGAAATTATGCCCCTATATTACAAGATGAATTGGTATATGCGGTGGTTGCTTGCTGAGCACTGAGATCCCACCTTCAGGACCGAGGCACTCACTTACCGCGCCCCTGGGGGTGCTGGGTGCTGCTGGCTCAGAGCTTTGTCCTGCTCTGGGTGCTGCGCTCAGCCAAAGGGAATCAACGGCCTTGTGTAAAGCTATGCCCACTCGCCAGAAGCAGCCACCTCCAAAGATTAGATGATGCAAGAGTGCAAAGCCAGGCTATGGGAACAATTCTGAAGGGTCATTCCAGCTTCACAGCAACCCTTGCCGTTATCTGAGGTCTCTGTTGGGATTGCATTCCAGTCTACTTTTCCTTCGGCCTGATGCTACTGCCTTCACTCCCACACAGGTGTTGTTCCTGAGAAAGCTCTTAAGCATCTCATGTACAAATCTTTGTCTCAGAGCCTGTTTCTCAGGCCATGTAACCTGACAGTATATATAATCAAAGAGCCATTTTTCTTTGTAGAACATTAAGGTAATTTAAATACTGGGCTGAATGAAATAACCACAGATATTCATATTCACAATTGGTAAATAATGTACTGTTACTTTGCTAGGATTTACACAGACAAAAAGATGTTCTTTTATATAACATAAAAAATTTAAACCATATGATATTTAATAATTTAAATACAGTTTGATTCTTGTGGGCCTCTGTATCTTTATGTAATCCAGGAACTAATCAAAGTGTATTAAAACACACTCAGGGGCTGAGGTACCATTTACTAGTCCTGACAGTTTCCTTTTTGAGGGATTCAAGGCAACACTAGGCATTGTATATATGACCACCCATTGGTTCCCACTTATGAATACTATGATGTTTTTAGTAAAATTTATGTAGATATTTCTTTAAGGTCCTGTTAGACATTTGTCTCATATGCACTGTCTAAAAGCAACACTTTATAACAAGATATCTAAAATTCAAACTAAATCTATTTGAAAAATATCTACATCTACATGTAGAAAAGATTCTACATCTCAAATTAATAGCGTTTTTTTTCCCTCTCTCAGGATTTTCTGTGATCTATGAAACACAGGTAATACTAGCTGGAGAGTTGTGAATACTTCAAAGCCATCAAAGCAAACTTCAAAGCAACGGCCCAGTTTTAAAATGATTTTCTGGTTGTTGTGGAAAGTGAGAACCAGGTACTTATGGGGCATAAATAAATAAATAAATAAATAAAGGTATTTATGGGGAAGCTCTGGGGAGCAGTCATCAGCACATTGATAACAGTGTTACTGGGTAGTTCAGTGATGCCAATGGTCAGTTCATCAGTCGCAGACAAGGTGTCAATTAGCCAGAAAATGATAATCCATCAAGAAGATCACCTGATGAATGTGACCTTACATAGACATTGCTGGGGAGGCTATTTATGTATAGCATTTGCTTTAAATGTTTTTATCACTGTTGTTTTTAATCAGTTAAGAAACCACAGTTTCATTTTCCTGAGATTTAGGACCTAGCTACCTTGCTTTCAAGTGACTGAAATGACAGTAAGGCCACTTCTTTCTAAATTAATATTTAACTTAGTTTTAAGAACTTTTTAGAATACTTAGTATCCAAATGGATCCCACACATCTGAAAAAGAATTAACAGTCACAGGCTCCACTGAACTATATCTGTGAATAATCTACTGTGCAGATGAGCATCATAGAAATGAATCTGTGATTTTTATGCATCTGCTAAGGTAACTGGTTTTTATTGGTGATGTTTTATTTCAGAAGGTGGAATGGAAAAGATTGAAGTAAGCCATCTAATCTATGCCAGTTCAGGAGGAAATACTTCCTAACACTTTTTAGTCTACATTTCACATCCAGTGAAATATGACTATTGCATGGAGTACTGTCATTGACTTACTTTCTCTAGGTTCTACCAACTGCATTAAATATTATGTAGTACAATTCTGAAAAATGTTTTAATTTTTATTTTATTTTTACAAACTCTTGAAGGTTAATTGAGAGTAATTTACCATCAAGTAGAGACACCACCCTTATATTTAGTTCTTAATATGATCACCACAAACAAGACAGTAAAATCTCCTTCTTCTTTGCCTCCCTCTTTAGATTACCCTAGAATCTGGATAAGACTCTGGTCTGACCTAGAATATGTCGGGCATTTCTGTTACAGTTTAGAACTAATTTTGTGGCAATAGAAAATTAATCTTGATTAAAATCCTGAGTTTTTCAAATTCAAAATCTTAACTTCTACCCTTTCTGAGTTTTCTATCTCAAGTTATCTGGGGTCACTGAGTTAGTTTCCTGAAAAGCTTCATTGATATTGGGTATATGAGGGGCATTATCTTTACTATCATTATATTCCTCATGGCTCAAAGAATATGCTCACTTTACAAGTAATAATGTCTAATAAATAAAATAAATATGGTTTTGAGTTATTGAAATCATCTATTTTTAGTATATTATTGAATTGGACTAGGTTTTACTTAAAGCTTAAAGTTTTAAAACTGATTTTCATGATCTTCTTAGGCTACTCTTTGTTTTATATGACCTTTATTGGGATAGCTGCACTTGGACAAATTCTCAGATTGGTGCTAGAGTAATTATGAAACCAAAGGCAACATCATCAGGAAAAATTCAGGCATTTTGCAGCATATTTTATAATGATCACTTTGAATTCTTTTTATAGTAAGGAGGGACAAAGATAAAATGAATATTGTAAAAATTTAGCCATATTTTATTATTTCAGTGATGGATATAAATCATGTAAAATAAAAAGAAGTATGAATTAAGCCATTTTTACACAAAATAGCTAATTCAATTTTTTCTTGTTTTCTGAATTTTATTTATTTATTTATTTATTTTTATATAGCAAGTTCTTATTAGTTATCTATTTTATATATTAATGTACATATGTCAATCCCAATGCTAATTAAATTTTACAGCATGGAAAGCAGCAAATGAAGAAACATGACAGTTACTAAATCAAGAAACAATTAATCTCATCACACACAAAACACTGTTTTGCTTTATATGAAGTATACATATTATATTTTAGACACTTTACTTTTATCTATAATATAGTAAATCATTATCACTATGACATCTCATGATACCTTGTTCCTCTTTCTCTCTCCTTCATAGAACTAATATTGTACCTTGCATTATAATTATTTTTGAACAAGTGTGTATTACTGGAGACTGCGGGACAGTAAACACCTTGAGGGCAGGGATCCCATCTTATTCTGCTTTTATATCACCTTCAACAAATTGCCCTGTACACAGAATTCACTTGGAATTTAGCCATTCATCCTTTACTCAAGAAACATCTATGTGGGTAATGAGTTAGATTGAAAACAGGGTTTTTGCCCTCCAGAGATTCAGAGACCAGTGAAAATCACAAACAAGTAAATTGAGAAAGGATACCATTTGGTACATGTTATGACAGAGGTAAGCACTGGTTACCTTGGAAGGAAAAAGGAGAGGGTATTCTTAAGTTCAGGGACTCCAGGAAGATTTCCTGGAAAAGGTGGTACCTGACCCAAGCTTTGAGGAGGGCTACAACTTAGTGAGCTAAAGGGCAATGGGGAAATTCTAGGAAGAAAGAACAGCAAGGTATATTGGCCAGTTTGACAATTAAAGAATAAAAATTGTATCATTATCCATCATGACTGGCAATTTTGAGAAAAGGACCTGATATGCTGAATCCACCTGGGTAATAAAATCCTCAGTTTGGGAGAAAGGTCAGGGAATAGGAGTGCAGTAGAGGTGAAAGAAGGACCGATAGAGCTTGTTTTTTGTTTGTTTGTTTGTTTCATTTAGAAAAGCAATGACAATTTTCCCTTAGTTTTAAGATGTGAGTTCTCCCCAATATCTTCTTGTTTCTGAAATGGGGATGCAGCTTGCAATCAATACGGATATTAAAGGTGGTAGCTTGTCAACCCTGAATGCCCCCAGCTGTCCTTACACTTGATGATGAGCCTTGCAAGTAACAATACCGTAAAACAGATGACATTTTCAAAACCAAGAAAATACATAATTTTGTAGTTTCTCAAATCATCTTGTTTTCAAAGAGAACTCAGTGAATACTGGAGACAAAAGCTTTCTTTGTGAATGCAGTTGTAGCTATATCCCCACTCCTATTCCTTGACCCAATATGTATTAAATACCAGGCACTGTAAGATATGGTAGAAATGCAGAGATGCAGAAAAACTAAACATAAATACAGAAGGATCTGACTATATTTCAAATTCTGGAGGAGCTTTGGGAAGGACAACCTACTCTGTCTTGGGTTCAGAGAGGACTTCTCAGATGGTGAGCTTTGAATTGAGTTACAAAGGATTAGGGTTTTTATCAATATATGTGTAGGGGTATGAAAAACACACTAGGAAAAAGGGACATTTCAATGAAAAGCAAAGAGATGGGGAAAATCACGTTGTTTTCAAATAAGAAATTATAGTTTGGTTTGGTGAAA
Source organism: Mesoplodon densirostris (assembly GCF_025265405.1). NCBI lineage: Eukaryota > Metazoa > Chordata > Mammalia > Artiodactyla > Ziphiidae > Mesoplodon > Mesoplodon densirostris. Next base: position 57,411,929 of record NC_082671.1, read on the forward strand.
ATTTGGGCTGTTAGGAATGTATGAGGAAAGACAGAAGATTGTGAAGGACTATTCATGCCAGGCATAGATTTATGGGAAAGTGGGGAAAGGCTTTCAAGCTCTCAAAAGCAGGAGTGTCAAGTCACCTTCCCATACTGATGGGCTCTCATAGGTGAGACAATTTGATTTAAGCTGTTAAAACAGATGGGGAAAGTGGTAGTAGAGAGGACCTACTTCTCTTTGTTATACTGAAAAGGCCATCTCTGTAGAACCCTCTGAGGAGAAATATAAATAGCATCTATTATCCCCCTGCCTTTCTTCATCCTTTCCTCCTTTCCTCCCATTTCTTTTTCCTTCTTCCTTTATCAGACGTTTATTGAGGACTTATGATGTGCCAGGAGCTATGGATCAGTTTAGTGAATAAGTATGGAAAGCTCAAAGGGAGAAGAATATTTGATATTTATAATAAAATGAACATGGACTTTGGCATTAGGCAAATCCCAGTTTGAATCTCAGGTGTTCTACTTGCTGACCATATGAATTTGTCATTTGATTACTTTGTGCCTCAGTTTTCTCATTTGTAAAATGGGGACAATATTAGCTAACTCACAGGGCCACTGAAATGAGATCATAACCTCAAAAGTTACCATTTATGGCATCCCCATAATGTGTTATGCCCTTTAAATATATCTCATTTAATCCTCAATAAAACCCTTCAAGGTTGATATTACTCAATTAAACAAAGGCTCAATGAAGTTAAGTAACCAATTCACAGTCAGAGGAAATAAGTGGTGCTATTGCTTGATTCCAAAGGCTCTGTTCTTTCTCCTGTGCTCAGTGCCTCTCCTATGTATCACATTGTGCTTGGGCACTATTTTCCATGTTGTCTTAACAGTGAGGTTCACAACAGCATAGGCAGAACTAACTTCAAACAAACAAACAAAAATATGAGCTGCTAAGGAAATACAGAGCACACTTAAGGAGTGAATTGCAAAATCTATCCATTGCAAATCAACTTAGCATGGCTGTGCTCTTTTAAATAAAGTGCCAAGAAAACAATATTTACACATATTCCATCATTTAAATTGATTTCAGAGATGCTATTTGATTGCATCCTTATGGTTTATAGAGCCCTGCAGTGATGCCTGGCACCAAGTCCATTCATTTTTGCAGGAAGATCAAGATACTCAACTATCCTCATCCCATATCCTGCTTTGGTCAGGCCGTTTGTCCCATTTTCCCTAAATATGTCCAATTAGTCATATCCTATGACTTTGCTTTTACAATGAATCCTGGACATCAAATATACTACATTGACTGACTGGATATACAATAATTATGCTGAACTTAAAAATAAATCTTGGCTCCTAACCTAAGCCACTCTAAATAAGGACTACAACCATGAAGACCCTTAGATTATCCTTACCCATATAGAACTGCCCTTTCTCTGTAATGTCTGCTGTGTCAGGGTTGTACATTTCCACATTTATCTTCTAATTCCTTTGTGATTAAACACCTTGAAGACTGACTTCTTAGCTTATGCTTCTTTTGCAACCTCTGTTGCTACCTAGCACAGTACTGAGCACAAAGCAGGTACAGAATAATTATTTGTGGTTATTCAAAGTTTCCCAAACTTTCCTTTACTTCAAAAAAACATTAATATCTGAATTCTACCATAATTCAATTATAGGAAAATATTACTATCAATGATTGCAAGAGTGGTCTTTAATCCATGGATTTATTATTTTTCAAGCCATACTTAGTAATTCTCTTTGTTCATATACCCTTGAAAAGAATTTTTTAAATTTTTATTATTTAAGTAAAAGTACCTGTGACAGACCCTCAAGAACCTTAGAAGTAAAAGGTTAGTTCAGAAAAAATCTAATTTCCACTGAGATGAGAGCAAGTTTCTAAAAATTTCCTACAGTATTCCTAAAAAGCTACATAAAGCAGCAGTGGGGGGATGTTCTTCACTAGGACCCAAACTACCATTAAGCAAGATTTATAGTTTGTTACAAAATGGCACAAATTAGCAATTAGATGTTATATGTTGGAACACAGGAGAATATGGGGCTGCTACCTTTTAAGCTTTTTGTTGAAAAAACAAAGAGCTCTTCATAATAAACTTTAAAGCTGTTACTCCACATTGGGAGTGAAAGAATTAAGAGAGAAGGAATGAATATAGCTGGAAGGGAGATGGAGACGGATGGAGCAGCTTATATGGATGACTTTGGAAATGTTGCATTAAGATATGAAAATCACAGTTGTATTTGAATTACCTAGAATTCTAAATCTGAAGACAAAATTACCACCCAGTGGTACCTAAATCCTTATTAGTCACAAGAAGAAGACATTTATTAAGAATAACACCTAAAATTCTTATGCTGTATGCCGCAGAATGGGTTATAAGAGAAAACAGTGATTGAGGCAGAGCCTGTTCTGGGCAACCTGCTCACATTTCCTTCACGAATGATAAACTTTTCAAGGGCAGAATCCTTCACAGAACTATAGTCTAGGGCCTCTACTTGAGTACCTAGTGATTTAATTTTTGTATCTTTCTTAACCATTTAATAGGATTGATTGAATACCTAGTAAATGACTTGTAAAAATTCAATATATGAAAATATACCCACATAAAATGAATTTATTGAACAGTGATTGGCTGCTGTGCAAAGATTTTTCACTATCAGTTAATCTTCATAAATAGTTCCTCTTGTAAAGTTCTGAAATCACAGTTTGCTAAAGATAAGCAGCCCATTTGCTACTATCTAACAGGATTGGAAGTGAATAAAAAAGTGCATATGTTATGTAATGATGTAAATAAAATTATGTATTTTAGAAATATTTTCAACAGATATTGAAATTAAAGAATTTTCTAATCAGATTATCCCACTTAACTAGCAAATTCAGGTGAGTTGAAGAGTCAAATATCTCAGCATATCTATTAGCTAAGTTTTCAGCAACATGTCTCCTTTGTGTGTAACATGGAACCAGTGAAAATGTTTTCCTCCAGTATTTCCTCTAAATAGAAAGATATGCAACTAGAGGTAGCTGATCTTCTCCTGGGTGTAGAACAATTCAATAAGTAAAGAAAATTTGAAGAAATTAAAGGTATACATTAAAAAAATATGTGATATTCTGATCCTTATAGTAGAGAAAGGCACTTCATTTATTAAACCTACCTAAATCATTAAGATATTTATTTTTATTCATATCAAAAATGCTCTAACATTTAAGGTTTTCTTCAAAAGACTTGAATAAGGTAAAGTCTAACTAAATATACATGTCTTATTTTTTAATCACTATATTATCACCACCCTATGCACATCATAGTTCAAATGTGAAATCAATTTATCTTACTTTTCAAAGCAGAAGTAAAGATGACTTTCATTTTTAATATTCACAATTTTAAGCAATTTTGCATTCTAAAAAAATCAGGGCTAAAATAATTCGTACTCCAATGTTAGTAGTAACTCCATTTTTTATAATATGCCTTATCCCAGAGAAACTTCTTGAAAGTGCAGTCGACTCATCTTTGAATCCACCACTTTCTGGATTTTGTCCACATTTCTCTATTTAGATGCTCTGTTAATTATCACCACTGACCTCGCTCCAGGTTAGGTTCCTCGGGAAGCTAATTCTGAGACAGAGTTTAGTGGGAAAGAGCTGAGAAGCATTCCCTCTGTGGAAGGGAGGAGAAAGAAGCAGGACTGGGCAGAAGGAGAACTGAACTATGATGCAGGCCCAACAACAGTTGCAGGGAGCTCTGGAGCTCGAGCTGCCTTTCAGAGGGTCCCAATTCAGGCTGAGATGCCCAGGCCCGTGTAGACTTGCATCCATCTGCCATTGGAGAGATTGAGCCTCCTGGGAGGGGAATAACCTTGGGTGAGGGGCTCTCTGCAGATAAGACAGTCCCTGAGGGGCTGACAGTCCTCTCAGCAGCTGGGGCAACAAGTCCTTCCTGAAGAGGCACCCGGGCAACATACCACATATTTTCATATCCAAAGACACTGCAGTTCTTATCCTGTCTGACCACATTGACCACTCCTTTTTAAACACCTTCTCTGCTTGGCTTCTCCCACTATTCTTCTCCTCTTCCTTCTCACTCTATAACAGTTTCACTTTTTCTCCTTTTTGTGTTTCTTAATATTGTGTCCTTGGTTCACAGCTCTCCTTACTGTTCAGTTTTTCTCCTCACTTTTTACATCCTTCTGGGTGATCTCATCCACCAAACACATATGTGCCAGGTCTTCATTTTGAATATTCACTGTCTGCCAGCATTGCTCAGATAGCCCATGATGAACTCAGTGGCCTTCTCTCCTCTTTCCAGAACTCACTTCCCTTATCTTATTTTTCCTCTGTAAGTTTCACTATACCTCCCTGGTCTCACAAGCCAGAAGCCTAATGAATTTGCCTCCTCAGGGTCTCAATTCTGTCCTCGCTTTTACATGATTTCTATCACTAACTAACTCTGCAACAGCCTCCAAATTAGCCTCCCTTGTAGTTTTGCTGTGGTACCTACCCCATCCCCAACCCAAGCCAAATGTCCCCAGACACACATCACAGCCAAGTCTACACTCTTAACTCCTAACAGAGTGATTTCTCCCTCTTTAAAAACAAACAAACCAACAAACAGGCACAATCCTGGGACATGGGATACTCTCCAAAGCCTGGTGTTGCCCACCACCTCTCAGGCCATGCTCTAGAGCCTGCCTGCTACTTGAGGTTTTAGTAAAACTTGTCACTTGTAGTTCCCCTACTCCAGGTCCATTCACACCTAGCACCTGTTTGCCACCTCCATGGACTTCTTTACCCTTCCATCTCTTTGATTCTCTCTCCCTTCTCATCTCCCCTAATGCCCCCCCCAACCATCAAGTCCCTTTGCACTCCTCTAGAAGTCTGTCAACATCTCTGTTAATTCAACATTTTCCTTATCACATTATATGAAAATTCTCTGCTTATGTGTCTTTCTTCTATTGCCATAGTGTGCTTCTCAAAAGCAAGGACTGTCACATCTGTCTTTGCATCCCCCATGGAAAAAATGAGGACTTGGTATATATTGGACAATCGAAGCTTACTGAAAGTAGTTTATTGAACTGAACAGCATGGCTAGAGTTTAAGGCAGCTGCTAATTGGTTGACAAACGCAAGACATTATTGTGATGTGTCCTCATTTTTTCCTCTGATTGTAAAGGATAGATAACCTCATTCAAGAAAATTAAAATGAATGGAGAATTTATTATAGAAACATACTGGAACTGGGGAAATGAGGCCTCTCTGAAGACCTGTTATTTATTATTTATGCTTCTCTTTCTCATGACCCATGTGCTCGTAGAGACACTTTGTCTAAAGTGTCTCTGATTCTCAATATATTTGATCCTCGTAGATCTGGTGGACCACAGACCCTCAAGCTTCCCAATCTACTTAAAGCCTTCTCCCTCTCTCGATCTCTCTCTTTCTCCCTCTGCATTCCAATCCCCTTAGTAATGGCCTGTTTCCCAATAAATATTTCTGAGACTGAAAAAAATCCAATTGCACCCTCAACTTCATGTACTAAGTGACTGCTCCTGGTTTAATCAGCTGTTAGATATGGGACAGAGAGGAAGGCAGAGTGATATGGTCTTTCACTAGAAGCTATGGATGGGGCAGAGGCTATGGTCTTTCAAGGAACCATGGTGGGACTCAGTGAGTATCTGCTGGCAGGGTGGGGGTTAAAGGACAGTCAAGCACCTGACCTGCCTTCAAGGAGTGCACAATTCAGACAGATGAATGTAAAAAACAAGAAACTCAAAAAGTGCAAGCAAAATGCTATGAGAGTTCCAAGGTGGGAAGACATCAATTTTTAAAAAATCAATAATTGCGAAAAGCTCTCTGCCCAAGGAGACATTCAAGCCAATGGGGCAGGTTTGAATAGCTGGTGATGGAAGAAAATAGACAGTGATGGGAGTGGATATAGAGGGCGTTCCACAGAGACTGAAGGAAAAGAACTACATTACAAGGGTCTAAGTTGGGAAGTCAACTTAAAGAGAAAAGCAAAAAAATTGGTCTAGAGAGATTATAAATTGCCCTGGGGGAAGATCAGTGAAAGAGAAAGCCAGAAAGGAACCTAGCACCAACTCAGAAGGTCCTTGAGTATATTGGAATAAGAAGTTCTACTTCATTATATAGTATATAGTAATTGGGAGTCATTGAATACTTTCTAGAACTATTGTTTTAGCAATAGCAATCAGAGTGGACTGGCACACTGACAAATTCTAAGTGGAAAAGTTGTTACCATGATATCAGAGAGAGTTAATAAAAAGAATTGTGATTATGGGAAGACAGGAATTGATGCTGGGGAACATGCAGAAATAAAATAACCAGAAGGTCACTGTGTGGATGAAGAAGTACCTATTTTAATTCGGTGTTTCTGAGTTTCACTGATAGCAAGAATGATGGTGAGACCTTCGCTAGCAGCAAGGAGTGTGGGGGTAGGATGACATTTGGGTAAAGAGGTTAAGACATTATGAGTTGGGTTTACATAGTATGAAACAAAATAAATTTCTGAGGGATATGGGATGGTTACTAGAGAAGGGAGACTACACTAGATTAAAGAAAGTTGTAGAATAAAGGAGACTTGAACATATTTAAAAATTATAGGATGCTATCCTGTAACTCCTTGTTGGGATTTTGTGAGGATTTAATAAGACGATGCTTAGAGAAACAGTGCTTAGCACAGTGCCTAGAATAAAGGAAGTGCCCACTGTTAGCTGCTGTCAATACTGTGATTGTTGTCACTGTCCATGAAGGTTCCATTTCAGTTTTGATACTAATTCATAGGTGCAGGTTGTGGGGAGACCTTCCAGTTGTGCCAAACCAGTCAATATTTGCCCCCATTTGGAACATGGTATTCAACACCAATGAACACCCCACTGATAAATTTCCATTATTTAATCAATCAAAAAGTTACATTCGATTTATGTATGAAAAATCAAACTTAGAAGTCAAAAGATTTAGATATTACCATACAATCTCCCTCATAAATAAATCTGTTTTTAGGTCAGAAATGCCTAACAAGCTACTGTAGCTCTCTTGGTCCAGCTGGCTATTTAATCAGATTAGTACAAAACAGGCAATTTAGTTCGTGTCAATAGAAGGGCCTTGTTCAAATTACCCATTTATTAATTCTTAAGAGGTTAATAAATAACCTACTTTGAATAAAATAAATCACTGCAGATAACAGTTGTGTTCCTGGCACATATAAGAGTTAATAGATGCATGAAAATTGCTTGGTATGAAGGATACTGGATCTACACAAACCCTAGATTCTTGCATCTGTGTTCATACTGGAGCCGGATTGGCCCAACTCCAGCTGAAAATAATTTTCTTGAAGCAACATTCTTTTTCTTCTGCCAACTGAAAGCCTTAACTCCTCTGTAGGAGCAAAAAATATCAACCAAATTTAAACTTGACCTCATTTCACACTTAGGTACATTATTCTGATTGTTTCACTGGACTCCTCAGTGAGCACATTTGCTTTTGTTACAAATCTGAAACTGTATTCTACTTGGCCCATATTATCAGATAGCAAAATCTAGAAATATAGAAAGAACATTTTTAAAAGTTCAATGTCATAATGATTCTGTTATAGAGAAATAATCTTTTTGCTCTTGGTCATGTAGGTAGTATTCACTGCTAGTCTTAAATTTTCACATCCCCTGATAAACTTTAATTTGCCTTAGCTTGTAAGAAATAATAACAAAAGAAACAAAAAGGCAGGTGCCCTGCGAATTACATCTATAAATAAATACATATGATTTGGACCATCAGGTGTTGACGTTCGTGTGAGCTAATTTGCTTTAATATACCAGCTAGAAATACGCAGGCTTCCAATCCCCAGTCACTTTTGTATATAGTATCCTCTCTTCTGGGGGCAGCTATGTGCCCTCGTGAACACCTGGTTAAAAACATGCTCACTTTCATGTGTGCTCTGAGCTGCTGCTCCTCCCAATAAAAATAGAAACTAGTTTGCAACACCACACGAGGCTCCCGTGTATGATATGAGCCTATCACTGGTTTCCTTTGATATCTTATCTATTCCATTAACTCAATAAAATAGAGCACAAAGTTAAGGACAAACTGTAGGAGGGCTCCCCTTGGAAAACACACACAAGACCTTTAAGCTGGGGTTTTAACTTATCGAATAAAAGCCAGTTAAATGGAAGCTAATACTTCATTTTCACCCCCTTTATTAAAGATCATAAGTACTACGATTCAGGAGTAGAGAAAATAAAATAAATATATGAAGGAGTACAGGTAGAAGCAATAAAGAGTATGGCTTATCTATTTTCTCAAGATTTAGGAAGCACTTAAAGGCAACACTACAGACAAGTACTCTAAAATTCTACAACAAAGGCCCCTTAACAAATACAGTGGTCCTTTCTGGATGCAGAAATCTGGCTTGATTTCTTAGCAGAAGATAAACAGCTTAACCGAGGCATAATCAGGGAAGATGCCACCTACTACTTCCTCCATATTATACTTTTATGTCAATTTAGTAATTCAGAGAAAAATTAGATTGATTAATCCACTCCCCTGCTCCTCCACCACCCAAAGAAAAACAATAGTATAACTCAAACTCTTATAAACCAAACTAAAGGGAAGTGTTCCACCTAGAGACTGTTTTCATGAGTCCAAGCAGATGAGAGCTTATCTAGGAATGAAGATGATTTTAACCTAGGCTCGCAAGTTGGTAGTAAAAAGAGAAGCCAAAGGTATTGCCCCTGGTGTAATTAACAATGTTAATCTTCTTTTTCCTCTCTATGGTGATAAAGGAGTCATTTTTATATTTAATTAATGCAGAGGATCATTTTGGAAAGTGGCTAATGAGCCTCTGATCACATTACCATGAAAATGTGCATTAACATTGCAACTAAGGAGGCTGTTTCATGTGTAGCAAATCCACTTTGTAATTAGCCCACTGTGAAATGAATCACGTCAGGGGGAAATCTGAGGGAACCAGTAGGCAGTGGGCACTTGGCGACTGCTGTGCCCACAGACCACCAACATCCCAAACATTGTCTTTCATCAGCAATATCATCTAAAAACAAAAGTAGTAGTATGTCACATCTGGGACAAACCGGAAGAAGGGAGGAATAAACTTTATTTTGCCAAACAAGAAATTTGGACTTCATACACTCCCAGGGAAACCTGCCTAAATAAAATGGTGAATTAATAGAATTCTATGAAAACTCTGAAGGCTGGGAATATCATTTTCTTATTTTTATTCTGAAAAGCCTTCAGATACACATTAAAGGGACATCCAAATTTACACACAGTTTTCCTTTTTATTACAATACAAATATTGTAATAAGCTCTTGAAATTAATTTCTAGTGCTAAACAGACAAAGAAATTATAAAAAAGGATCCAAGAACAAATGATAAGAAAATTCCTTTATCTACTTTTTTAATCCAAGCCGAGACATAGCATGTATTTTTTTCTCATAAAATACAAATATACCAGGTCTTCCTCTTAAAACCAAAGCACAAATTCCTAATTAGTCAAATAATTCTTCTGACTAACAAGATTTGGCAAGAAACTTTTCCTGTCTATTCCAAATAACTGAGCTCACAGACCTATTAAATCCCAATATTTATGCAGACAATGATACATTTGATTTTCAAATGTCAACTCTATTCCAAACTGAAAGAGGGGCTTCAAAATATTACAGACATGGATCTCAGTGTTACTCCTTTTACTTAACTGACATCTTGGCAGTAGATACAAAAAAAAATGTTAAAAAGAATCCCACAGGAAGTCATCTGAAGGGGGAGTGGCAAGGAAGCTGAAAACTGCCACCCCAAACCAAAATAAAAAGCCCCCAGCCAGCAAGTCTACCCTTCATTCTGAAATCTACAGAAAGAAAAATTAAAGCTAGCCACAGTTCATTTACCATTTTTCAGACAAACACAAAGCCTGGCTATTTCGTTGCTGGTAACAGACCCTGCACTCACCTGGGAAACTTCATACAGCAGTTTGTAGTGTTCCTCTCTTTTCTGAAAAGTGCACAAATTGCAGCCCATTCTAACAAGCAGAGAGAGAGAGCAAATCTTCTAATTTCCCCAGAACTGAAAGGCAAGAGAACTGAAAGGGAATCACCCTCCAGACTTGACTACTGTTTTTCATCAGTCACTTCAGTCCAGAAACACAGACAAACCGCTGTTAGCTGGAAGCACAAGCCAGGGTGCTGTAGAGCAGCATGCTCTTCTTCGCTTTCCCTAAGTATCTTGCACTCACGGATACACACACAGAGTTTCCAGTCAGTTCATGGCAACACTCCCCCTGTCTCTGCATCAGTGCACATGACTACACAGATTCCAGCTCATGAATATTAATAGTACCTCATTGATTATTTATGACAGAACATGTTAGCAGGGAGGGGTGTCATAGCTGCTGCTGGTGACAGATGAATATTCACTAATTAAGAAGCAAATGTAGTGTGGTTAAACAAAATTCACTTGTGTCAATACCATCTCTGTTTATTAAGGATAGAGGGGTTGAGCATAGGGCATTTCAAAGAAGAACATACACTTAATTTCTCCATTAATGTAAGCTTTTAATATGGGAGTAAGAAATTCAGAAAAAGAAATATTATACTTAGTTCACATCTCCATGTTTTGTCACAATTAGAAGAAATATTTTCAGTATTATTAAGTCTAGGGGAATATGGATAGGAGCAGTTATTTAAATTTATAAAATAAACACAGAGGCAAAGGAAAATTTGGGGAGTGATGTGGGAAAGGAACAGAAGATGGGGGGTGTCATTCAGAGTTTTAATCCTGATCCTTCAAAAATAACTGAATAGTTCATATGTAAAGACCATTACTTACTAGGGAGGAAATAAGGCATATTTTCTTAATCGAAATAAAGAACATTTAAGCAAGTATCAGTAGATATACTTGTACAGATAATAAATATTTTAATTAGATAATGGAGCATACCTATTGAATGTAAATTTGCAGCCCTGTAATACATGCAGGTCTATATTTAAAAATTAGATAAACACAATGCCTTTTCTGAGAAAAATTTCAAATGCATATAGTATTTATGCTAATTTTATTAAAGTCATATATAATATTTCAGAAAGCTGACACTGGTAATATTTAAATTCTAATATAATGCACATTGACTCCATTTATGATTCTAAACTTAGAGTTCATAATATACAAAGGTGAACACAGACTTAAAAACTAAACTTAAATGTTTAGATAATAGAAGTAATGAATTTAATTTCATACTCTAGCAATATATATATTGTATTGCAAGCTGGCATTTTTTGTCCCTTAAAGATATGCTGCAAACAGCTAAAGCAGATAATAAAAGAAAATTCCTTTTGTTCCTGTACTGACTTATCCACAACCTCTGCTAATTAAGAAGTATGTGCTTGTACCAGCACATCTTTAAACTGGACAGGATAGCAGGTGGGTTCCAAAGCAAAAATAATGAGTTGGAAACTGATGACTCTGGTTAGGAATTACATTGGATTCTGAAGATTTTTAATTGCTCAACACTTATGGATAGCTATTTTGGGGGTCCAATTTCCTAAAAGTGCTTTGTCAAATGTTTAGAACCGATAACAGGAAATGATTCTAATGAGTACTAATTGTTAACAAATTGGCTTTGCAACTAGCAACACCTCAACACCAGCAAGGAGCCAGGAGATAAGCAATCATCTGCTGCTTATCAGTCATTTCCCTTGGGATGTAATAATCCGATTTTCTGGGCCTAATTTCACCTAACAGCCTGGATGTAAGCCAAGCTAAGAGAACTAGATGAAAGCGGCATCATAATTGAGGACCTGATGTGAACAAAGTTTACCAGGACTTCCCGCAAATTAGAAACCACTTGTAGTAAATATTAATTATTTTGATTCCTTTATGAAAAGGATATTTTCAAGGAAGTATTTGAGGGGACCTTTGTGAAAGCCAGTTGTGGCCACAAACAGATGCAATCTCCTTAGGTGCAGCTGTAAAATATATATGTTTGATGCTTTTTTAAATTTTAATTTTCTTTGAGTCTCTACACCACTTCCCATGAAGTGTTCTTATGCTAGAGATCACATCCTCAAAGCAAGCATTGACTGTTTTTTGAAGGATTCTATATTGCTGAGCTGTGATAGAATTAATGACTCTCAGATGTTTAAATTCTGTGCTTTAAAAAGTCAGATCAAGGAATTAGAATGCAGTAAGGCAAGGATGGTTCACTCATCTATCAATGAAAGTGTTTGCTTCCCTCACTGATAAAAGTCTTTATGCAACAGGTTTTGAAAGCTAAGTAGGAAACAATTATTGAAGCTATGGTTGCTTATTGGGGCTTTCTTATAATATTTTGTAGTTGGCTTGTAAAGAAAAATTAAATAATCACAGCTTTAAAATATTTTCTTAGTCATAAAAAAGTAAAGAACGAACAGTGAAGTAAGAAATTTCAAATTAAAGCTATTCTTTCAGCAATAGTTTTCTTGGCTGTTTTCTTTACTCATTACTATTTCTGCTATTCTCTAATTTCTATCTCAGGAAGCAAGGGCAGCTTCTCCAATCATTTATCAAATGCTGCCCTTGGCCCATGCACCTTGGAAAGATTCCATCTTTTGCTCCTAATGGGTTCATCCTGGAGAATTGAAAGGTGATTTGAAAAAAAGAACTATAATTCCAAATTTCTCTAAATTTCAATAGAGAATGGGGGTTAGATTTTTCCAATGACTAAACTGTGAAATCTTGTATTAGAATATAAAGTTTGAAGCAAATAGAGACAAATGAGTTAACCTGAACAATGTTTTAACAATGCAAATAGATTAGATATTATCTGTTTTGGACAGTAATAATATAGAAGAGTATTAAAAATACTCTTAAAAAATTTTAAGATAAGCTGAAAATAAACAGAGAATAGATGTTTATCTTCCCAAATATCCTTAGGAACAAATTCATCAAAGTGTAAAAACATGTTGGGTTGGGTATATATTTCAATATATAGTTGTTTATTTTAATTGCTTTTAATTTATGTTAGTTTACTCCCCTCCAACGTGGTGGCATTCAAAATAGGAGATGTTCATCAAGATCTGGACTGCTATATAAGAGGGCTCAGTGAGAAGTAAATGAAAGAAAGGAATCCAGCATTTATCTTGCTTTTCCTATATAAACAGTACTGCTAGACTAACCAAATAGTAGATGTGAGGAAGTTTCTCTTTATAGAATTATGCCAGCTAACAAACAAAAAAAAGGAATGATAGAGCATGCCCATGCCAGCAGCCCTTAATTATTTAATGGACCTAGTAGTGAGAATTAATGGCTGCTGACATGACACACTCACGCACACACACAGGAGATAACTGGACATTGTGTATCACCTGACAGAAGAAAACGACACCTTTCCAAAAATGAGTCTTTCCCAAAGTTGAGCAAATTACATGGAATGTGGAGGACCAAGGAGCATGTTAAATTATGCCATGGAGATGCAGTCAGCCAAATTCAGACTGTGGGCAACTCAACATCGATAGATACACATTCCAGTTTCTGAGAGAGAGGGAGAGAGGGAGAGAAAGGAAGAGAGAGGGAAGAGGGGAAGGGAGCTAGAGAGAGGGAGATATGATGGCTAGAAAGTCTACAGATTAAAAGAGACTTTAATGACATTTTATAAACAGACATTACTAAGCTATATGTTTGGGTATGCAAATCATTTGGGTGATAAACTGATAAATAAACCTAAGAAAATGATTACCAAAAAAGTCAAGAGGATGGTTACTCCTTAGGGGTAGAGAGGGAGCTGTGTTTAGGAGGGGACACCAGAAAGTTTCAGCGTGGCTAACAAAGTTCTAACTCCTGATCTGGGTAGTGGTTTTACTAGGTGGTCATGTGATAATTCATTTAATTGAGCTTTGTTTTATGTGTTTTCTATATTTTTGCTACATTTACAAGAAAATATTTTAAAAACTAATTAACAAAGAGGGTGTACCTGGGTTCCATCCCTGGTGGTCAATACAGTACACAGTTGCAGGCCCTACCAGAGAGAGATGGACAGTCCAAATATGCCTATTTTGAGCCACTGATCTCCTCGAGTCTGTGACAGCTGTCATCAGTTGCATATGATTCTTTCTCTATTGCCTTTGCAATGACTGGGGCTGTTTCTCCTATGTGGGTGTGGATGTTCGGTAAGTAACTCCACTCTCTGACCCTCTCTCTATCTTTGCCACAGTCATGTGTGGATCTTCTAACTAGGCTGTGACTACCTATCTTGACACCTAGTATACAAATTTCCACCTTAGTCTCAAACTTGAATTCATTTTAGGGATATATCTGGGCACTTTTGAGTAGACACTTAGCTGCCTAACATTTTCTAAAGTTAATATCTTATATTCAATCACAAAGAACTGAGGCTCAGAGAGACAGGGATTTGCTCAAGGTTAAAGTGAGTAAAGAGATCTGAACTCAGTTCTCCAATTACAAATTCTGTGGTTGAATTTGATAGCTAGTTTGCTGAGCTATCTCTCTTGTAGAGGAAGCTAGAGCTACATCAATATGCCTTTACATGATCCTGATGACAGGAAATGAAGGCTAGCCCTTCAAAGTGCTGAAATGAAGTGTGAGAGAGAGAAAGAGAGAGAGAATGAACAAACCTTTAAAAAGATAGATATAGCCTGAAATAATGAAAGTGATTTGTAGTTAAAAATGTAAACTTTATCAAACTACTGAAAAAATTTTAATATGTCACAGCTAAATCACTTCAGTTGGCTAAAACCCCTCCACAGCTTTCATTGCATGTGGTCCCTGAGTGTGCAGTAGAAAGTAGAAGAAAGGACAACTCATCCCGGTTTGCCTGGGATTTCCCTGGCTCTTAGCTCAAAGTTCCCTATCCTGGAAGGCCTACAGTTTCGGCAAACTGGTCCCTGGAATGCACACCTCTTTTTTCAGGCTCCAGCAAAGCCAAACAGCTGTATACGGGTCCCCATCTCTTCCTACTGTTGGCCCAGATTTTACTTCATCCTGCTTATTCTTCAGAAACACAAATCAAGCTATTGTGGTTCAGTTTAAATGCTCTCTCCTTCCTGGACTCTTGGAGTTGAAGTAGTGATCTCTTCAACTTGTGAATTCTCAGTGCATTTTATCTGTATCCATCTCAAGACACATAACACTGTTACTTTACATCATTTTTGCATACACAACTTACCCCTCTTATTGGACTATGAGACATGTGAGGACAGCAGTAACATAAGTCCTGGGCAACCTGAAATGAGTTGGTCAATTGATCTTTGACTTCCCCCAAATACTAGCCTGGTGCCTTTCACACTGCAATAGAGGCATAGTGAATGAGTGACGGTTATTGGGATATGAGAACAGACCTGATTCTGGCAAAGTGACATATATTTGTGTTTCTACTCTATACCTAATTTCCAGGTGACATTTTTCCCCCATTAGGGCTGGTTCAAGAACATTAAGTGAAAAGACTGAAGAATCATAAGCATTAAGATAGGTTTAATCTGGTTCAATTCTATAAACATAAATTCGGGAATCCATGAAACAGAATTTTTTGTGCCAGGTACACAAATAAGTAAAGTATGATCACATGTGTTTTATCAGTTATTTAATATATATATATATATATATATACTATGTATACATTTCAAGTTATACTTTGTTCCACATATTAGTCACATATTCATCTATTTATTCCCCAAATGTTTATTGGGCACTTATGTCTGGTGGTATAATAATGTAAGGCGTTTGAAATTATACATCATCTCATTTGATGTTTACAATTTCTCTGAAGTAAACATGTCAGATATTATCCCTTATTTATTAATGAAGAAATTATTAGATGTTGAAACTCCCAATGCCAGGAGACCTAGAGCCTTTGTCTTTTGGCTCTAAACCAGTGTTTTCTCCAGAATACTATGCAATATCAACTAATATCATGAAGTTACAAAAATTCTTCTGTTGATAGTACACATGTGACATCCATTTGCTTAGTTACAGCTCCAAGGACCAGTGTGTAATGGAGCATCCTTTTCACACTGTAATCACTAAGTGACCATCTTCATTTTGTATCTACAATTACTGCTTGCAGAATTAAGAGGGCTTTACCAACTTATGGACTCCTAAGAATGTCAAGTTATTAGACTAGACTCCAATGGAAAGAAGGATGTGGATTGCAAGGAATAGGACTAGGGTTCCATTTGAGCTTTGTTACTATTACCTGTGTCACTTTGTGCAACTTACATACTCTGAAATAATACTTAATTTGCAGGCTGATTGTGAAGATGGAATGAGATAAAATAC
Organism: Mesoplodon densirostris; assembly: GCF_025265405.1. NCBI lineage: Eukaryota > Metazoa > Chordata > Mammalia > Artiodactyla > Ziphiidae > Mesoplodon > Mesoplodon densirostris. The sequence goes on from NC_082671.1 coordinate 57,428,215, forward strand.
ATGAGAAGGGATTCATTAACTGTGAAGTTTTTGGTCCATATTGGGGCAATGGCTCGACATGTGTTCTAGAATCATTCTGCCCTGGGTCAAGTCCCAGCTCCCCTAATTTCTATCTATGTGATGTTAGGCAAGTTATTATTTTTTAACTTTCTCTGCTTCTTTGTTTCTCATCTCTAAAGCAAAGATAATAATAGCATCTACCAAACAATTACTGCAAGGGTTAAAGTTACTGTGATGATAATGTGTCATGTATACATGGCACATAGGATGTACCCCCATCCCTACTGGCTACTAGTAATCATACAAGTAGTGTGGTAATGATAATAATGATCTCTGTTTCCAATTTCCAGGTTATCTATTTCTAATTTTTCTATCATAATAAATCCCTATTACATTAGTTCAAACTTACTTCATGGAAACATCATAGCCATACTTATGTCCACCTTGTTTGTTATTGTACACTTGCATGTTTGTCATTCAACAACTTCTGAAAGGCTGTTTCCCAGCCCCTTGTATAACAGAAATAGTGGCGCATTTTGTAAATGCATAAAAAATTTTTCTGTGTAAAGAATGTAATGTAATACATTCAGAGTAATAACCCTGATGTTATATTTACTTCTTTTAATGCATAATGTGTAAATAATGTGAACATAAGTGTACAAGAAACTGATGATCACATCTAAAGCAAGATTCATACAACTGTGAAATAGGTAGTTCTTTGAAATTTAATGACGACTAATCTAGCCCAGTATAATATTGGCTTTCTTGATTTGATCATCTATAGGCCAATTGGCTATGTACATTCCAGGGTATCATGTTTTGGTAATGTCACACTGTTTAGCAACGTCATGGATAGTATGTAGGGTTTCCCAGCACACTACCATCACTGTTTTTAGTTCTACAGAAGTGACCTAGTAAATGCTCAGCAAATCCTTTCATTTACCAGAATTTTTTGAACACCATGATGGGTAGAGAATGGTGATAATTCTTACACATTTTTGAAAATAAAAGCTAACACTCGTTTAGCATTTAGCATTTAGCACTTACATAGCATTTTTTATATACCAGTCATAATTCTGATACTACTGTTATTAATTTGGTTTAATCTTCATGTCAACCCTCATAGGTGAGTACTATTAATATCTCCTCTTGACATGGGTAGAAAATGGGTCACGTTAATAGTAAATGGGGGAGCTAGGAGTCAAACCCAAACAATCTGGGTCCACTGCTTAATCAGTAGTTTATACTGATTGTTACTCAGAAATAATCATCATTATGACAAATTCCTAGATGGTTAGAACAAGGCATTCTGGTGATGCTTGTAGCACACTGAGATGGAATAATTTCCCCAAGGACCAGAAGTGTAGTCTAAACTTAACTCCCATGTTCCAAGTTGTATCCTCAAGCATGGCTGCATAAAATAGATTGAATAAATCTAAGCAATTTCATAACCTTACTCCACTCCACTGGTGATGGAGGATTGATGCACTGAATATGTACCAACAACTGTAGAATATCTTTCCTTCTGTAATAAATATAAATAAATATTAAATGCATTAATAGTAGGGCAGTCATATCTCTATATTAAGAAATTATCAACAGTTGCTTAAGTAAATTTGGAGGTTTTGAGAAAAGTGAAGGTATACAGATTTGCTGATGACCCCCAAATTTGAATCTCCAGGTTTAATTTCTCTCTTAAGCTTCAGAACCCCTTATTCATTGACTAATACCTTAACATATGGGTTGTCCATAGCACATTAAATTCAATTTATCAAAACTTAAGCCATAATCCTCTCCCTCCAAAACTGCTGCTTTACAAGTGCTCTGAATCAAAGAATGGCCTGACCATCTCCAGGGGCTCAAGTCTGAGGTCTGAGCATCTGCCTTGGCTCTTCTCTCTCCCTACACCTAATGGCCAAGCACTGTCAACTTTAACTGCTACATCTCTCTTCCTTCCTTCCCAGACCACTCTGCCAGGTTCAGGCTACTACCTTTTCTCAGCTGGGTCCTTCATTCACTCAAGAGCATTTGGAGTTTAGAATCATATAAGGAATGACCTGATGGGTTTTTGCTTCTCTCTGCCTGCAAACACACATATATAAGCCCTTCATTTTTAATTAAATTTTTTAAAAATTGAAGTATAGTTGATTTACAATGCTGTGTTAGTTTCAGATGTACAGCAAAGTAATTCTGTTATACATACATACATATTATTTTCAGCTTCTTTTCCCTTATAGTTTATTACAAAACACTGAATATAGTTCACTCTGCTATACAGTAGGTCCTTGTTGGTTATCTCCTTTATATATAGTAGTGTGTAGATGTTGATCCCAAACTCCTAATTTATCTCTCCTCCCCCCTTTCCCTTTGGTAACCATAAGTTTGTTTGCCATGTCTGTGGGTCTGTTTCTGTTTTGTATATAAGTTCATTTGTATCATTTTTGTAGATTCCACATATAAGCAATATCATATATTTGTCTTTCTCTGTCTGGCTTACTTCTCTCAGTATGATAATCTCTAGGTCCATCCATGTTGCTGCAAACGGCGTTATTTCATTCATTTTTATGGCGGAATAATGAACATTGGGGTGCTTGTCTTTTTTCGAATTATGCTTTTCTTTGGATATATGCCCAGGAGTGCGATTGCAGGATCATATGGTAACTCTATTTTTAGTTGTTCAAGGAACCTCCATACTGTTCTCCTTAGTGGCTGTACCAATTTACATTCCCACCAACAGTGCAAGAGGGTTCCCTTTTCTCCACACCCTCTCTAGCATTTATTATTTGTAGACTTTTTGATGATGGCCAGTCTGACTGGTATGAGGTGATACTTCATTGTAGTTCTGATTTGCATTTCTCTGATAATTAGTGTTGTTGAGCATTTTTCATGTGCTTTTTGGCCATCTGTATGTCTTCTTTGGAGAAATGTCTATTAAGATCTACTGCCCATTTTTTGATTCTTTTTTTTTTTTTTTGATATTGAGCTACCCCCAGTTCCCTGGAACCTAACCTACCTATCTCTCTCTCCCCCTCCAACATGCACACACATACACAAAAGAAAGTATAAAACAGAATATTGCTGCTCTAGGGGTGGAGAGTACAATTCTGTCAACACCACTCTTTAGGTCTTTTTGGTATCTCTCTTTTTTGACTTTAACAGATTATAGACTCTACTTTTCTATCTAGTACTGTGATATATACTCTCTCATCCTTGGATTCTGCTCACCTATTCAGTCATTTAATAATATTCAAGATATGTAAATTTTACTTCTGGATCTCATGGAGTAAACTTTATAGTGAGAGGAAGCAGTAAATAAATAAATAGATAATCATTACATAAAATATCCAGGCAAGTAAAAGGGTTATCACAAAGTGATGTGATGGTGAGTAATTGGGTCATCCTTCTTGGCTACACTAGAGCCTGGAATATCTCTTTTATTCCCTGCATGCTGACATATATGCATACATATAATCAAGTAAATGTAAATTAAGAAAAATAAGGCAGGTAAGGGAATAGCAAGTAAAGAGATAGGTTCTTTTAATAGGGTTTTCAGGGTGTGAAGTTTTCTCCACCTTCAGGACCCTAGGAAATCAGTTATCTATTGTGGTCCTGGTATTTTCAGACCTACTTCATCCCATTGCCACTTTTTCTATCATGAAAATGGCCTTAATATGGCTATTTAAAACATTAGCATTACAAATCAATATAATACCACATCAATTTCTGTCAAACTGATAATATAGCATGCTTGATTGTATAACAATTCTGGCTCAGAACACCTATCATCAGAATGAGTACCTGAGTTCTTTTAAGACTTTGAACTTACCTAGAAATGTCTTTCAACCTCACTCTAAAAAACTTCCTTGTACAAACTTGAACAAGTTACATACCCTTTAGATGCCTTGATACCCTCACTATGAAATAGGGATATTCACAGTACCTACCACAAAGGGATTGTGTGAACATGTGTTTTACCTGCAGCCTGCTTCATGTAGCTGCTCAATAAATATTGGCTAACATTATTATAGCTTACAATATCGTCTTGCTGAAGTGTCTAAATTCTGTTATTGTGAAGATATCCAAAAGAGAGGCAGCTATATTTTTGTTTTGTCTACTGTTTTCGCCTATGACTAGAAGGACACTTTGAAACATCAATTTTCACTGGGGAAAAGTTGGATTCCTCTACCATTAAAAAATGGTTGATATCATAGTGTCTGGCAGCCAAGAAGGAGCAGAAAAGAACTACCTGGTTATGGGAGGTAGGACCTTGGCCAAAACGTGGACCCTCTGAGTTCCACAAATATTTGCTGAGCACTTCCTCTTTACCATGCCCTGTGCAGGCCTCTAGAATGTGTTATACTTAAGTAGGCTCATTTGTGAGACTCTCTCAAGTGACACATGCTCAAGCTCTAGTCCCAGGGCTTCGAGTCAGCAAATCTGGGATGAGACCTAGAAATACACATTTGCAAACAATCCACAGAAAATTCAGTTATATGCATCCCTTTCCCTCCTCAAAACCTAGAAGTAAGGTGTTAAACCAGACACTCTCTTGAATGACTCCATCAGGAGAATTTCTATTATGGTTACTCATGTGATTATGAAGATCTTTGGGTCTTTGTTACTAATTTTAAAAAGTAACTAACATTTCCAAAGCACCTACTATGGCAAATGTGCTTTAAGTCTCACAAAAATTTTATGAGATATATATGGTATTTTTTTACATAGAAATCTCAGGCTCAGAATATTATGTGATTTGATGAAAGTCACACAGCTGGTAAGTGGCAAAGCTGAGATTTAAATCAAGATGGGCTTTACTCTAAGACTGTGTCTTTTCCAATAAGATATTTCACTTCCCTCAGGAAGTAAGGCAATAGAGCCCACTTCATATAGCGCAGTGTCTTTGATGAATGTGCTGTGAATGAAGAGCTGTGGGAGGTAGGCTTGAATCAAAGTCATTGTCTCTTTTTGCAGTTCACCAGACATGTCCTAACTATGGGCTATGCCTATGAGCAATTCTTACCAGACCTGTGGCAAGGCTGGGTTTTAGCTTCTGGGAATAAGGTATGTGGTTAAACATGAAGAACTCACCACCCCCTAGAGGGACAGTGAGTGACCCAAATTAGAGATATTGGTGCCAGGCAAAGGGAATTAAGTGACTGCTTATTGGATTCTATGTTAATGAGATGATTTTCCATCATGCACCATAATTGATTAAGTAAAAGTATGAATCCATATACTCTTCTGAAAGATATGAGTCTTCTTTGATTTTCAGTATCTCTAGAAAACAAGTTCAACCTGTCTGGAGCTTAGTTGCTCCATATTTGAAATCTCTTTCAAAGAGTGATGACAAAACACTTAAGGTTACTGAGGTTATAAAGCTAATGGTATCAGAAGATAATGAAGGGTATACCTTGGAAATTGTGGTTTCAGGTTGGAATTCTTAAAATTGTTTTTGTTTTTAATCCAGCTATGTGTAAGCCTCCTTCTTAGCTTGCCTGAATTAGACCCATGAGTCTAATGATTAAATCCAGTGAGAAGGGACCACGTGTATCCACCACATGCCTGCAAGCAAAACTCACCAGTGTAGTGGAGTCACATGGTGAATATAGCCTAGATCCCAGACTCACTACTTGGAGAAAGACATTCAGATGATCTTACAGACCTGCATCCAACTCTGTATGAAGGAGAGATGCATCTTTACTTCATTAAACCATTAAAGATTTGAAAACTGTTTGTTACCCCAAAATAGCTTAGTATGACTAAGACTCAGAGACAGCACGAATGAGTTCATGTATTTAAATAAATACAGTTAGCATGAAAAAGCTCAACTCATCATGACTCAATAACAAATCATGATGGCTTCTGGGGACCTCTTAAGCAATTTTGTGTAAAGAAATATAGCAACATTACCTAGCACAATTGAATGAATATTCAGAAATATCAGTATAAAAATTGTCAGGTTTCTCAATAAGCCATCCAGATTTTCATCAGATCATTTGCTTAACCATAAAGATAAGCTATATTTTTTTGAAAGGAAGGGAGAATAAATCCAACATAAGGACAGTCTTATATAAGCAGACTAAATATATGCACAGTGTGATCATACAGCACTAATTACCCCTTGGAGCAAAACCCTGCCCATTTTAGAAATACTGATGTTCAGAGTGGCTTTGCGTCTTAACTGCATTAAGACAGCAACTTTGTATTACCAAACAAATGTAGCATAAGTAAGTTAAGCTCATTTCTAATCAAGTGATGAATTATTTTTGAATAAAGGAGAGTAGGACCTGAAGAAAACCAGATACAAGATAGAATGGTTTTAGTATGGAATAGGAATTTCCAGAGCATGATGAACTTCTCAACAGAGAGTAATGAAACAACAGGGGCTTCAAAACCAAAAAATCATGGGCTTAAGGCCCAGCCCTACAATTTGAGCTGCAGTAGCATGTTTAACTTTCTGAGTCTCAGTTTCCCTTTGGGAAGCAGAGTTAATAGCTTTTGCCTTGTGGCATTGTTGATAGTACTACATGAAAAACTTGTTCCTCATATAAGACCATCTTTTCCTATCACAACTCCTAAGGGTCTTACTGCTTTCTGAATGATTTGGATGGGTTACAATTACTAACTTGTTCAAAATCTTAACAGGTAAGGATGTTAAAATATCGACTTTTTAACTGCTGAGGGTGGAGAGGATCTAATGGCAAGATAAAGTAAAATCTTATGATTTTGGGAAAGACTCAATGTTATGAAACTAATGTTAGAAGTTAGGCAACATTTTCATGGCAGTACGTCTCTTAAGAATATACAGTATTATGTGCAAAAGATCAGAGGTATAGGATTACACAAATTCAGTAAAATTTTGGGAAAATTTTTGTAGTAGAATGAAGCTTAAAGATTTATCTAACTTAACTCACTGCCGAGCAGTGCAAAAAAAAAACAACAAAAAAAACAAAGCCCAGAGTTGAGCCTATGTTGCTAATTTTTAGTGAACAAAGAGGAGTTGTTGAACAAATGAAATGAGGAATAGTTCAGGAAAACCAGAATAAGCATATGTAAAAAGAGGGAAGCTACTGGAGGATAGGAGCTTAGCTAATCATTACTTAAATAAATGTCATAGTGACAAATGAAATTCCCATTATGCATGTACTATGTGTGCACACATGCACAGAGATGGAGAATGAGATGTATATGTATATTTTGTGTGTATGTGTATATTCATAAAATTTTGGACACTAGTAATGATTTCTAATGGAGTTTATTACTGGAAATTTATTACAATAATGATAACCAACAAAATTCATTGAAGTGCCAGACAATCTGTTAGGTATCTGTGAGACATAGCTCCTTTGAGAATTTATTTCATAATTTTTGCCATGCAATGGAAGATATACAATATTCTCTTCTAATATTAATTAGTAAAATGAAAGTTAGTTATATTTGTGTTGATTCTTTTTTTTGGTTTAATGATAAACCTATTTAACTATTTCCATAGGTGTATCACATAAAATGGTGTATAATAAAAGTACAAATAAAAGCAAATTAATAACTCTGTCAGGCTCAAGAAATACCAAGGTAATGAGCCAAGAGATTCTAATTAAAAACCATCAGTTAAATTCATTTATTCATTCAACAAGTATTTATTGACACACATGGGTCCTCTGTTAACCTTAAATAATTAAATAAATAAATCATTAAAACAGAATTCTCAGTAGAGATATAGTATAATAATCACTGTGGGATATTAGCTGGTTGAGTGATCTATTTTATATATATTATTTACTTATAAATATATGATACATGTATATGTATTTCATTGTTGGTAATTTTTGAGTATTTCTCAGAAAAACATAAGGTAGGATATATTTAGCGAGGAGAGGTGGAGGAGTTGTAGAAAAATTGTCAGTGGAAGGAACAGTGAAAAGGTGAATATTTAAGAAAGCATGGGAACATTAAAGGAATGACATATAATATAGTCTGCAGGGTAAAGTTTGGAAACTCCTCAGGAGAGATGAACTTGACTATTGGGTGAAAAGTCTTGAGGGTCTGTGTTTGTTCTTTCTGCAGTGGGTAATGAAGAGCTGCTGAAGATTTTGTGTAAGGGAGTGCCAACATATAGGCCATTATTTCAGTCTCTCAAGAGTCTTGAACTGGAAGAAACAAAGAGGAATCTGATAACAGTATTAATAATAAAAAATAAACCTTTTACAATAGTATGTAAATGGTCATGAAAAATGGGAATGGAAAGAAGGGATATACTGAGTAAATGAGAGAAATGCTACAGACATAGGTTCCAAGCTGTTTTGCCAAGTGATTGGCAAGGGATAGGAAGGAATCAACAATGAATACATGTGTAAGATTGGGTGTTTGATTCCAAGGCTATGTCACTGATAGAGATAAGGAGGTCAGGAGGAAGAGTTACTGTGGAAACAGATTGGAGTTGGATATGATGATATTGAGGTACTTCTTAGAATATGATGTCCTCTATGGAGTTGAAATTTTGATTAGAGAGGACATAGATAATGATACTGATACAGATGTGAAGGTCACCAATATGTATCTGAAGGTAGTGAGTTGGGAAAATATCAAAGAAAAAGATATAGAAAAAACAAAAAGGGTCCAGAACTGAACCTCTAAAGAAATCAGAAGAGGATGGGACAGAGAAGAAAGTCAAGAGTCAAGGGAGTCGAGAACCCACAGAAATACAGTTTCAAAAATGACAGGCTCATTAATAGGTCAAGTATGGCTGAGGATTCCAGGTAGGGGTGCAGTGCAGGGAGTGGTGGATTGGAATGCATCAGTCATTCTTGAGAAGCTGATTAGAGGAAGGCAGAGGGATCTGCAGAGAGTTGAATGAGGAATGGGGCAAGTGATGCAGTGTTGATAGTGGATGAAGACTATTCTTTCAAGAAGTTTGTAATGGAAAGAAGAGGAAGCTAAAATGTTATTGTAGGAGACGGTAGGATGAAGAAAGGATTTGTTTGTTTGCTTGTTTTAAAATAGGGATGAATGGAAGAAAGAAGAGATTGAAGATGCTAAAGAGAGATGGAACACAAAAGTAGAGGAAGTCAGAGTAAATAGGATGAGAGCATGGTAAGAGCAATAGGTATTGATTGGAGGAAGATTTTTTTTTCCTCAGTCAGAAGACAGAGATGAGCAAAGATTAGATAATTTAGAAGTGTGAGAAGGGAAAAGAGTTGAACAAGCTCACAACAGATGCCTTTGCATTCGGTGATGTAGGAAGTGAGGTTAGAGTTTTCTTGAGCTTAACATAAAAAAAATAGTAAGCTTAACTTACAAAATCAGGAGGTACTCAACAAATAGCAATAATTTAACATACTTCAATGCTGAAGAAAACTAAGTTTCCACAGGAACATGGAAACTGCCCTCTTAGAAGTGACAACTTGCTTTGCTTTTGTCATGATAAAACTTACATCAAGCATATGCAGAACAACTGAGGTTCCAAGCAATAATCTAAAATTGTGACGGATGTAGAGAAACACCAAATATTACCAAGAAGGAGTCCTCATATGCTGGATGCATCTGACGGCTGGCTAGTTTGATTTTAAATTACAATTTGAACAGATATAAACTCTTATTTCTTGACAGTCATTAACCGCAAGTCATAAAAGTGCCATTAATTCTGTAGTAGTCAGCAAAATGCTTTGTAATGATCTCACATTAATGCACCCCGCTCCTATAAAACCCCCATGGCAGCAAAGGTTTACTCTGTAATACTAGTTGAGTTTTCAGAAGCTTAAAATCCCTGCCAATGCACCTGCTTTCCAGAAGATCATTAGGTAAAAATCCCAAGGCAGCATAATCAACCTGCCTTCAGTTACCTCACCGTCTGCTAGAGAAGAAAATTAATGTTATTCCCTGAGTCTCTCTCCCAGGATTGGCTAGTGTATAGTTACTGGGCCAGCTGTCTGAGGGGTGCTTAGGTCTGTTCTAAGCTGACCTGGCTCATCGTCTGTGTGGATCCCAAGTCCCAACATAGCACACTAACACACCGACTGCAGCCTGCACCAGCTGTTCCACGATTGTACAGGTACTTAACAGGATTACAGCACACGGAGCTACTAGTTTGGCAGTGAGCACTTTGTCTTCCAATGACAGCTTTATGGCGACTCTCACAGAAGCCATCCTACTTTTTAAAAAAGCGTAAAACCAAAACACCAGATATAAAACCAGCATTCAGGACAAGAAGACAAGGAGAAAAGAAAGGCTCTTGTGACAGGGTTATTGCTCAAGCCCATTTAACAAAGGGTTTCTCTTTTATTCTCATTTCCTATGGAAAAGAGTACAAATTAGCATGGAAAATCCTGCTTTATCTCTGAATGGAGTTACATAGCCTTAATCTGAAATCTGCTTTTCTTCTGGCTACAAGAAGCCAAGCAGGGTATCCCAACAAATTGCAAGGGGAGATTTGTCACATTTGACTGGTTCTCAGACTGTGGGTTGTCAGCTGGTTGCTGATCAGAGACAGCAGTCACCCTGCCAATGACACCTACATCTTACACTGATCACCCGACTATTCTTCTCCAGCCAAGCCCTTTTCCTTTGGCTGCTGCTGTATCCACTCAGGGAAGCAGCAATAGATCAATGCTTCCTTCATATATCAGAGCTGTCCTCCAAGGTGGACTGCAGTGAAATTGCTTTGTTTTACCTAACAGCCAACTCTGAAATTTTGGGGTAGAAAAGTAACCACAGGCAAAATGTAGTGAATCTCACAGAATCTTCGGTTTAACCATTTTAAATAGCACAAAGTCATGACTATTTATAGAGCTTACTTTTGGATCTGCATGAACGATGATCACACAATTTTTTAAAAGTCAAGGATTTTTTACTAGGAATAAAATTCCTTAAGGGCAGTTTCCAAGTTGGTATCCATATGTAGTAACTACAGTTACTTCCTTCTTTTGATGCAAGCTAGAATTGTTAGTGTTTGAAGGTGTATACCACAGTATCGTTCTTCCAGTTACTCTTTCCTGATAATATACCAGCAGAAATGATACCAACATTTCATTTAGGATGACATTCCACTTTCATTACTGTTCCATAGAATGAAAGCAATGTTTCCAAGTTTTTCAATTTAGATTTTAAAGCATGTTTCTATTTTTAAAAATTTCATACATGCAAACATCAATGTACTTTTGTTGTTTGTCAATGTCAGTTAAAAATTCAAATAAATGATAATCTGCTGCAGAAGGATGCTCCTAGAAGCAGGGAAAAAATAACCTTATTAGAACTGTATACATTCTACTTTGTCATTTATTGTTTAGTTTTTAAATAAAAATACACAAACCTGTAATTATACAAGTTATATGTCACACATATAAGACAAAGGCTGCTTATTATCTGTTGCAAGGATGAATAATTAGGAAATTAAACAATAGAGTTTTGTGTTACATAACTATCAAGGGAGTTAACATGTTGGACTAAGCTTGTCATTATATATATATATATATATATATATGTTTCTATATACACACACATATACATATGTATATGCATATATGTATATGTATTTTTATATACACAAACACACACACATATATATACATGTACACACACACATACACATTATCTGAAAGTGTGGCTAAATCTTAAGACCCACACAATGTGCCATCCAGCTTCAACTTTCAACCCTCTTTACTTACTCAACAAATACTGTACAGTCTTGCCATTCTACAACATTCTCCTGTACCTTTATCCCTGTGTACTTTTGATGATATTATTTCCTCTACCTTGATTACAATTACTCATCTGAGAATTCAAATTTTATCCCTTCTGTGAGCTTTTTACTTCTTTCTGAAGCTGAACGCAGTACCTCTATCTCTGTATCTCCATACCATGTTGTAATTATTGCTATTCTAGGAATTCTAACATTACCTCCTTACTTGCCTGCTGGGTTGTGACATCTTGGAGGACAAACACCGTCTCCGCCTTTCTGGCATCTTGAATACTGTCTGGCACGTAACAGATACACAATATGTACTAATGCATGATTGAATGAAGTGTGTGAAACTAAAATAGTGGCCAAATTAAGCAAGAACATCATACATAAATCTCTTAAACTATTAGCCTTGTCAATGTTTTGCCAGCTGCTTTCCATGAAAGTAGCCAATGTTATTCAGTTTGTGTTGACAATGTCACTTACCAAATTTCCTGTGGTCAAAGATGGCATTGCCTATAAAATAACCACTAATTTAACATCAGCTTATTTTTGGTGTGGGGAGGAAAGGAAATACTACAATGTTAAAGGCATGTATGAATTACAGGCCTGTTTACCATTTTTAAAAACGTTAAAACATTTAAAAATTGTGTGTCTTTAGAATTAAGTAAATATGGCAGTTTCTTTTCCAAGTAAGAGTATTTGGAACTCGTCCTTGGTTGGGCTATAGCATTCGTCTTGATATTCTGTCTCTGAAAGCAATAAAGAGGTTGCATCCTCGCTTGTTTTTATCAAACGACAAAACAAGGTTATAGGGCAAGAAGTCAAATTCCAGTTTCTTTTATTTATTTATTTATTTGTATTTTTCTGCGGTACGCGGGCCTCTCACTGGTGTGGCCTCTCCCGTTGCAGAGCACAGGCTCCGGACGCGCAGGCTCAGCGGCCATGGCTCACGGGCCCAGCCGCTCCGCGGTATGTGGGATCTTCCCAGAGCGGGGCACGAACCTGTGTCCGCTGCATTGGCAAGCGGACTCTCAACCACTGCACCACCAGGGAAGCCCCCAGTTTCTTTTAGAACACATTCTTTAGATGCTGAATGTTTCTACCATCCCCCCAAATTCACATGTTGAAACCTAAGTGCAAAGTGTTGGAATTTGGTGATGGGGGCATTTGGGAGGTGATTAGGTCATGAGGGCAGAACTCTCATGAGAGGGATCTGTTCCCTGTAAAAGAGATCCCAGAGAGCTAGTCCACCATGTAAGGACACAGGGAGAAGACAGCATCTGTGACAGGAAGTGGGCTTTACCAGACACCAAATCTGTCGGTGTCTTGATCTTGGACTTCCCAGCCTCCAGAACTGTAAGAAATAAATTTCTGTTGTTTTTAAGCCACTTAGTCTATGGTATTCTGTTACAGCAGTCCAGAACAGACTAAGAAGGATGCTTTTATCAGTAAGTTTAAACATCAAGGCAGGGCCTCCCTGGTGGCGCAAGTGGTTGAGAGTCCGCCTGCCGATGCAGGGGATACGGGTTCGTGCCCCGGTCTGGGAGGATCCCATATGCCGCGGAGCGGCTGGGCCCGTGAGCCATGGCCGCTGAGCCTGCGCGTCCGGAGCCTGCGCGTCCGGAGCCTGCGCGTCCGGAGCCTGTGCTCCGCAACGGGGGAGGCCACAACAGTGAGAGGCCCGCATACCGAAAAAAAAAAAAAAAAAAAAAAATCAAGGCACAGGATGCTTTTAGGTAAGGGTATTATGGTAGTGTTTTGGGAAAAGTTTGCACGTATTTGGACTCAACTTCTAGAGCTGCTACAATATAAAAGAGCAGGCCTCATCCAACACACACCTTCAGACCAGTTAGAACATTTACCCAGGGAAGAAAAACAATTCATTCCAGGCATTGTAACCCTCTCCGGTTGCTAAATCTGTACAAATTTCTAGTTGTATATATATTTAAAAAAAAAAAAAAGTTGAAAAAATAAAAGAAAAAAAAAACCAAAAAAATGCTTTTAATCAGAAAGAAAGAACCTCTTTTGCCATTCTTGGTCTTCAGAAAGAAGAAAAAGATTCTCTCATTTTCAACAGAAGAAAAATGTGTCTCTAAAATAAAAACTTAGTTACCAAACTTTAAACTATAGGGATATATAAGTATGTGGAAGAAGCAGGGGTAACTATGAAAATAAATGCAGTACATTTGTTTGCATTTTAAATTCAAATCTTTTCCAATTTATACTATGTTTAAACTCTCAAATTTTAATGGCTTAGCTTAGGAAAAATATATTTGTCAATCTCAGAGGAAATATTTGGGTCTCCATCAGTCATACAGTTGTAAAGTCTTAGCAGAAAACTAAAATAATGGCTTTGCTTCTAGGTCCTATGTCTGCCAGCCAGACTTAGTCCCTTTTAATCTACTTAAAATTTAAAACGAATATAAAGTATACACATATTATACTTGCAAGCATGAAAATAGACAAAACTTAGAATAATTCTATTTTGAGAGTAAAGATCTTGATTATCTAAGCAGATAGTAAAATGTGACATTTTCAGCAAATTCCTCCCATGATAAATAACCCTTTGTAAAACTGAAAGACATACTGTAGCTCAGTGTTAATGTTGCTATGGTAAAGGATGCCTTCTGGACACAATTCCTCATTTCCAAATAACTGTGTTTTATCTACCACAAGGTAGCCAATTTCTTCCTTTAAATACATTTAAAAAAGCGCATATCTATACTTAACTATACTTTCCCAAAGTTGAAATTTCACCAGAAATGTTGGATGCTTTACAACAAAGGATGTTAGCTTTTACAAATTTGGTGGTTGTCTATATTTTCCTATATACAGGCTAAGATATTTATTCATTTAACTTTTATTTGTATGTGGGCTGTGTATACTGCTGGACTCTAGGAAGAAAAGGCAAAGTTCCAAACCAGTAACTAAATTTTACAGTTTTCTTCATATATATATGAAGAAAGTCCCATTGACTTTTCCTTCTGAATATCTCTCAGTTCCACTCTCATGTCGACATTTTTCTTTCTTTTTTTTTTAACATCCTTATTGGAGTATAATTGCTTTATAATGGTGTGCTAGTTTCTGCTTTATAACAAAGTGAATCAGCTATACATATACATATATCCCCATATCTCCTCCCTCTTGCATCTCCCTCCCACACTCCCTATCCCACCCCTCTAGGTGGTCACAAAGCACGGAGCTGATCTCCCTGTGCTATGCAGCTGCTTCCCACTAGCTACCTATTTTACATTTGGTAGTGTGTATACGTCCATGCCACTCTCTCACTTCATCCCAGCTTACCGTTCCCCCTCCCCGTGTCCTCAAGTCCATTCTCTACATCTGCATCTTTATTCCTGTCCTACCCCTAGGTTCTTCATAACCTTTTGATTTTTTTTAAGATTCCATATATATGTGTTAGCATACGGTATTTGTTTTTCTCTTTCTGAATTACTTCACTCTGTATGACAGACTCTGTGTCCATCCACCTCACTACAAATAACTCTGTTTCGTTTCTTTTTATGGCTGTGTAATATTTCACTGTATATATGTGCCACATCTTCTTTATCCACTCATCTGTCGATGGACACTGAGGTTGCTTCCATGTCCTGGCTATTGTAAATAGAGCTGCAATGAACATTGTGGTACATGTCATGTCTACACTTTTTACTGCAACCAACAAAGATGAAATTATCATCATCTGAACTGTACAAAACTGGCCCCATTGCATACGCCCTGCCTCCAAGAGTTCACACAGCTTCCATAGTTCATCTGTAATACAGGTAGATTTTAAAATACAAACTGGATCAAACCACATCCTTACCTTAAGACTTCAGTAAATGCCTGGTGTCTTAAGGCTAAATACCTAAATCCATAACAGTGTTTTGCAAGGCCCAGCTTGATTAACTCTATGCTTTTACATTCTCAGTTCTTGCTGTTCTCTTCAGTCATAGCCTTCATTCAAGTCTTCAAGTGCTCTGCCCTGTTCCCCGCAACCTCAGGACCTTTGACTCTGCCAGTCCTGAATGAAAACCCCTTTTCTTTGTCTCATGAATACCTACTCATCTCACAATGCCTTCTGGGACACACTTCCTTAGGCTCAAAATGAGATTATTGTCAATTAGACATCACTGTAGCATTCTATATTTTTCCACCATGGAAGTTATCATAGTTTTAGTTACTTTTGTGGAAATTTAATTAATACTTATCTTCTTAACTAAGTAAGCTCTTACTTCTAGATTTTTAAGTTTTAGATATTATGTTTTGATATTTTACAATGAACAATGAATATTTAGCTCTTTACTCCCCTTCCAACTCTCTGATATTAATTGTTATATCACATTCTTTGTTTAAGTCAATATTTAGTCATTACTTCACATATATATCACAGCTGAGCCATGTGGTATATTCTGATTACATTTCCTTTCTTACACAATGTCTTGTTTTTCCTCTTTTTTGTTTGTTTACTTAGTATGTATCTATATAATCTCTACAACAGAGACTGCTAGCTAGCATTTGCTATCACACATCACTTCTTCCAAAGTAAAATAACTTCCAACTTCTAACTTGATACATGATTACCCAAAAGCCATTTCTCAAGGGTAGCCATGTTTCTGATCAATGCTATGTATGTGACATGTCATATGGCAATTCCCAGGAACCTTCCTAAAATCACTGCTGGCTCATACCCTTTGTTCATTTTTCTTCATCATCCCTTTCTCCTTCCTGCCGTCTTTCCAGCAGAAATAAAGTGGACATGATGACTGGAGATGAAGCAGTCATTTGAACCATAACAGGACCTTGGGAATGGAAGCCAGGTATGCCCATATATGTGGTTCAAGGGGGTCTGCTGTGATTGCTACATTACACATAAAATTGTATTTTTGTATACCCAGATATGGTGGGAAATATCTGTAGGAATTATTAGAGTTTCAGTGAGGGAACTATAACTCTAGAGATATCAATTAAAGTTGGTATAATGCAATCTTTTTTATTTTACAACTAAAGAAACTCCCCCAGAGAGATAACTTGTCTTACCAAAAGATCATAGAGAAACAAATAGCAGGTATTGGACTAGCTTGAGATCTTAGGCTCTTGGCCTTCTTTTCTAACTTTCTCCTCAACTTCTTTGTCTCCTGTTAACCAGCAGAGTTCCTCTGAGCTATTATAACCTGAGAGAAAAGCTGCTGATCCCATTAAGAACTGAAATTAATAGGGGAAGAAAGTGAAACTAGAAGAACATAGCTACTCTATTTTGTTTACCTATAGGGCCTTGTGAAGAATTAACTAGGTTTAAATAAATGTCTTTTGATGTATTTTACTTGAAATAGCATTCCTGCTTCAATGAAGCAGTATCCAGTGAAGCAATAAACCAATAGAATAAAATAAGCCAGAATTTGCTTACCCTCCAAATTCTTTAACATGCTAAAAAGTCAACACCATGATGCAATGTCTGTGCTTTGGTTGATGAGTGCCCAATAAATGAGGAATCAATTGACTTTTTGTCAGCCAGTGAGAGAAGTTATTCTGATCAATGTTATTTCTCATTCACAGGTGTGAGTTTTACTAATCTGACCCATGACTAAAAATAGAGAAACCCCAGGGGAGGTAGTGTATCTCTAATGTGGCATGTGGGACTGCCATCTTTCTACTTCATCTTCACGTTTCTGTCTTAAATGGGAAGATGAAGGAAGTGGGGCTAGAAAGGAAGACTGGTGCTGCAGATAGGATAGCTGTACTTACATCAGGGGGTAACACTGGTTTTGTTTGTTGTCACTTTCTAGGCATTACATTGGGAGAGCATAGGCTCCCCTTGCATGACATTTCCAACCGGATATGACCAACCCTTTCCCAGGTAGCTTCTATGGGCAACAGTGAAAGAGGCACTTTCTCATGTTATATCATTTAATCCTGACAACAGCCTTCTCTTCTTTAAAGATGAGGAAACTAAGGCCAAGAGAGATTCAACAGTCAGAGCCTTTAAGCCAAAACAGGATTCCAAGTTAAATCAGTCTTCCTTTACATCTCACTGCAGCATTCTTCCTCCTAGCTAGGGTACCAAAGAGAATACACTTTCTAACCTCCTAAATGCTAAAGAAAAGTCTGTATCAATTAAATTACGAATATGACAACATTTTAGCATTTCACTTCAGGCTAGGCCAAGAATACATCAGAATGCTCAATAGTAAAATGGTGTAGCACTAGATATGTTAACTATATCTGCCTATGATAAAGAATTCCAAGTAGTGGCTTGTATATAAAGGCTGAGTTATTAGGCAGAAGTTTCAGAGTAGCCGTTTTTATCTTTGTAATTTTGTGTGTGTGTATGTATTTTCCAGGATATGAGAATATAGAGGGTTTTTAGGAAGTCTTATGATTATGGTTTTCAAGCAAAAACACTAAAGAAGGCTATACATTATCATGCCCAACAAAACATGAAAAAAGAGGATTAGAAATTCTTCTGAAAGAAAACGTGTCATTGTTCACATTTTTACAGTGTTTAATTTTCTCAAGAAAGTAGAAAGTTGAAGTGGAAGTTTTTACACTGTTATGGGCTGAATTGTGTCCCCCCCCCAAAACTATGTTGAAGTCCTAGCCCCCAGTACCTCAGAATGTGACCTTATTTGGAGATAGGATCATTGCAGATGTAATCAGTTAAGATCGGGTAGAGTGGGTCCCTAATCCAATACGACTGGTGTCCTGAGGAGAAGACAGTCATGTAAAGACACAGGGAGAAAGCATGTGAAGACGGAGGTGGAGATTGGAGTTATGCTGCGACAAGCTAAGGAATTACGAGGCTCTACCAAAAGCTAGAAGAGGCAAGGAAGGTTCCTTCCTCGGAGGCTTCAGTAAGAACATGGCTAAGCTGACACCCTGACTTCAGACTTTTGGCCTCCAAAACTAGGAGGCAACAAACTTCTGTTGTTTAAACCACCCAATTGGTATTATTTTGTGAAGACAGCCCTATAAAATTAATACATATGTTAATACTGGTTGTCTCTGAGTTTCATTGAGAATATTGAAAAATATCCTTTTAAATATCTGAATCTTACTGGGAATATCAAGGAACTTTTCACATGTTGATATTTCTGAATCCTCATTTATAAGATGGTAAATAATTGAAATGCCAAAAAAAATTGTCAGAATGACATCATATAAATAAATTCTACAGTAAGGGGAATAAATATGTCTAAGAATAATAGAAAGAACACTTTTCCTCAGTGCTCCCATAGCACCCTATGAATCCCTGTCTACTTCTCTTGTTCCCCAATGGACTGAGAAGTACTTGAGGATAGAAGTCTTGTTTATTGGTAACTTCTGCACTCAGCCAGGTGCCTGGGGACCTGAGTTTAGTACTCAACAGATGTACTAAACAAATGAATAAAGAAATAACAAAATAGCATAGACTTTAACATTTTTTAAAAAAATAAGAGGTATTTAAAATGTATTTCCTAAAACAAAAGCATGGTAAATCCCTTTATATAAAGGTTAACGATGATTCTTCTTAATATTACTAATTTCAACTTTTATTATATTTCTTTTTTAAATTAATTTTTATTGGAGTATAGTTAATTTACAATGTGTGTTAGTTTCTGCTATATAGCAAAGTGAATGAGTTATACATATATCCACTCTTTTTTGATTCTTTTCCCATACAGGTCATTACAGAGTATTGAGTAGATTTCCCTGTGCTATACAGTAAGTTCTTATTAGTTATCAATTTTATATATAGTAGTGTGTATATGTCAGTCCCAATCTCCCAATTTATCCCTCTCCCTCCTTGGTAACTATAAATTTGTTTTCTACATCTGTGACTCTATTTCTGTTTCTTAAATAAGTTCACTTGTACCATTTTTTTTTAGATTCCACATATAAGTGATATCATATGATATTTGTCTGTCTTTGACTTACTTCACTCAGTATGACGATCTCTAGGTCGATCCATGTTGCTGCAAATTGCATTATTTTGTTCTTTTTTATGGCTGCGTAATATTCCATTGTATATATGTACCACTTTTTTTTTTCTTAACATCTTTATTGGAGTATAATTGCTTTACAATGTTGTGTTAGTTTCTGCTGTACAGTGAAGTGAATCAGCTATATGTATACGTATATCCTCTCCCTCTTGGACCTCTCCCCCCACCCCCACCCATCTAGGTCATCACAGAGCAGCAAGCTGAGCTCCCTGTGCTATACAGCAGGTTCCCGCTAGCTATCTATTTTACACATGGTATTGTATATATGTCAATCCTAATTTCCCAGTTCATCCCACCCTCCCTTTACCCCACTGTGTCCACATGTCCATTCCCTTTTAAAAGGAAAACTATTTGAAGTCAAAATTTATTGCATAACATAAATAGTTTGTTTTTGATACCACTTGGATTCCATTCATGTACTCAAGTAGCTTGGAACATTTATTTGCAGAAGTTTTTCGAGTAAAGCTACCATAAGTTTTCAGTTTTAAATTAAGCAAGCATCAATAATAGAAATGAATATTCTTCAGTCCCAAAAGTAATAATGAGAGAAAATATGGAGACATAGAATGAGGGAGGAAAGTTCAAGAGTGAGAAGGAAGGAAGAGAAAAAGAGAAGCAAACAGTAAATTTGCTCAATAGATCTTTGAAAATTCCAAAAGATACCGGATTGCTTATGGGGAAAAATGTATAAAATTCTGACTTAAAAAGTCTTCAGTAAACCTCAGTAAACCTTAAAAGGGTCTTATAATCTTTCCATTTTATGTGCTCATATTCAGCACAGCTCTTTAGAGAAGTACTCCTCCTTTGGATAAAATACCATGTTCACTTTCAAAGACTTCATCTCTTATGTTGAAAAGATGATGTTTTAATCAGCTCCCATACTTCCACTTTGACAAAACTTGAACTCTGTAAACTTACAGAATCACAGCTCCCCATATGATAACAGTACTTCACTGGAAATGGCTTAAAATAAAAACCTGTTGTGCTGAAAAGAAAGCAATTTACAAACAGCTTTATCTTTATATTTTGAAATTCTTCTAAGTTGAAAACACTCAGTTTTTCATATGTGCAAATCAGTATCTTCCAAAAGTTTCCATGAATGTGAAATATCCCTTTCATCATAGAATACAAAATGCTTAATTCTTCTCTTGTACTCACTTTATGGTCTCAGTTCATCATGCTTTCTTGTTTATAATATCCATTTACTAAAATTATTCCTGTATTTTTTCCAGTTGATAAATACTGTCAAGGTAATTATTAAGTGTATATTTCTTTACTCAGCTAACTGGCCTTATTATTAAACCTCACACTCTAAAAACTAATTGTATGTAAAGCCAACGGGCTGCATGTTTAAGAATTTTAATTACTTTTCTATATCACTTTGTATTCTGTACATAAGAGCCAGGTAACACAGTTTCTACAATGATAAGTGGTTTAATTAGAAAGCTAAGATAAGAAAAATGCCTTTTACATTAACAAATTTGTTCATGCCAGTCACGTGATAATTTGGACTCGTCTTTTCTTGCAGAATTTTAAAATGTAAAATGTTAATATTAGATGAACCTTACTTCCTAATAGTCTAGCAAAGGCTTTGTTAGTATGTCATTGGTTCTTTCTCTTTTGTATATTTAAACACCACAGTTGTAATTAGATTGCAAAATTGAGCCTGCTTTTAATCTTTGTGCCAGGCCAAACAAACAAGTTCTTTCTCACACTCCTAACCTGGCACGAGAATCACAAATGTAAGTAGACGCAAAGTAGACGCAGATGTAAGCTGTGCGCTGCCAATAGCATGCCTGCCCTTTCCACAAACTGTCTCAGAGGACAGCCATTGATTTCCTAGTTATTATGAACATGAAATTATTGAATGACAGATGATAGAGTGTTAGGTCCTACAAGTATTTTCCCAAATGGGTTATCTAGCCAGGGTTGCCATGGTAACTCTGCTATTTGACAGACCTTCCCACAAAGAACCCTTTGCTCAGTATTCAGCATCAAATAGCTCTCCGCTTACTACAGGCTCCTGTTATATCACAGAACTTAGAAGCTTTCATATAAAGAAAAGAAGGCTTTTCTTGCCGGGTGAGTCCACTCTGGTCCAAAGTACTAACCTAAAACCAAGCTGAGATATTTTAGCCCATTTTTTTTTCCCAAGTGGATGAGGACTTTGCCAAGGGCTGGACACTGTACCATTAACAAAGGCAGTGTTAATTCATAGAAGATAAATTAATGGTTCTGAGAATACAGGGTCCATGGGGAATATAAGTTCTGCATCACAACACACAACTCATTAGGAGGAACGAGGCTCACAAATCAGGCAGTTTTGCATCATCTAAAGGTTGTAGCATTTCTTGTCAGTGCAATATTCACACTGTGAAGACAGAGTAGGGGTTGCATTTTTCTCTTTTATTTTTTTGTTGTCACACATACAGAAAATAAAATAAAATAACATTTTCAGATGAAAATAGTCTTTCTAAAGAAAATATTTTAAAAGGTAATTTTTCTAGTTGACATGTCTCTTCTTAACTTTTGGCTTTACACTTGGCATTTTGGCCATGAGAGGTTTACATGCTGGTATTTTTAAGATGAGTTACCCGGGGTGAGTGTAAAACCATAATTTCATATCAAAACAACAAATTAAGGGCATCATAATAGCTTGGTCAAAATGAAGGGAGCTACCCTGCTGCCACAAGTAAACTTTGATTTTTTTCTTTTCAACTGCTCCATTTCCTCATTTTCTTTTCTTCTTGCTAAATATAACTTTGCTCTCAAAAAGACATTCTGGAAATGCGGAGCTTTAGTATTCTTACTCCGGAATACTTTGTTAGACTTATCTAACACTTGTATTTTAGTTTTTCTGAAGAATGTATCATCACTCAAAGGGAACAGCAGTTAGATTGAATTTTACATCCATTCAATGTTTTATAGGTGAAATTCCACAGGAATGGATACCAAAGATCACATTCTTCACACGTAGTAGCAACTCATCTTCAAGTTCCTATCCAAATTCTCCAGAGATGCCCAACACTGGTTTTATGACATTTTATAATCTTAAGGAGAGAGATCCAAAACAAAATTAATTTTAATTCATCTTAAGCTAAGAAAAAATGCCACATTCAACATTTTTTTCTTATATGGAGGAAACTTAAGCAAGTAATGATAGTATGTCATGTTTCTGATCATTTTGTACTAATTAGTTTTAATCAAATTTATTAATCTACAGTAGAGATTTAAAATAAAATAGAACTCTAAATAAACCACAATTTAGGTAAAGTGTTCGCTATTACAAATTTCAATTAACCGGAATCACAGGAAATTCAATTTTATATTCATAAATGCTGATAACAAACAAATCTCTCTCTCTACAGATTTCTACTCAGAGCTCCAAACCAACATAGCCAATGGTCTACTGGGTGTTTCTATTGGGATTTCTACTGGGATGACCAAAAAGACACTTCAAATTTAATATGTTCCATCCTGAACTCATTGAATTTCTCTTCCTTGCCCTTACCATTTCCCCATACCAATAGTTGTCTTTTATACTACAAAATGGTAGGTTTATAGTATGATGACTATTGTATTTTGTTGCATTTTATTTACTTTGGTTTATCTGAAAATTGTGATAACTCTCAGAAGATGGAGAAAACAAAGTTTTACTATGTGTAGAGCTGGTGGGGTTTGGGCTGGTACATGAATACGTCAAAGAGGTTAAATCCTGGCCTTTCACAGTATGCAATCAATAGATTTCCCCCAAGATTGAAAAACCAATGTGCAGCAATATAAGCAAAGTATTTAGGAACATGGAGGTAAATCTCAGAAGAAATGTGTAGAGGTCTGGGATGTGGGGATGAGATAGACCATGGGA
The DNA here is from genome assembly GCF_025265405.1 of Mesoplodon densirostris. Classification (NCBI taxonomy): domain Eukaryota; kingdom Metazoa; phylum Chordata; class Mammalia; order Artiodactyla; family Ziphiidae; genus Mesoplodon; species Mesoplodon densirostris. The sequence goes on from NC_082671.1 coordinate 57,451,733, forward strand.
CTCCTCTTTTTCACTACAAACCTTGTCATATATTTCAATTTTTTAGCCATAAACGTGTACTTTGAAAGAAATAAAAACCATCTTTTTTAAACCTAAAAAAAAGGTAACATCATTCACCCAACTGCCCATCCTAGAACTGGGGTGTCATCTGTGTTACCTCTCCTTGCCTCACTCTCTACATTCAATCAGTTACCATCATACCATCAAATTAAAATCTCTCATATTTCTCAATTCTTCTATCCTAGTCCAAGGCCTTCATGATCTTTCCTAGATCATGGTAGGTCATGATAGACTCAGTCTCACTGTCCAATACAGACTCTATAAGGCAATCAAATTAATCTTTATAAAGCATAAATCTAGTCAGGTCATCACTTCTCTGCTTTAAACATTCTAATGCTTCTCCATTGCCTTCAAGACACAGTTTAATCATCTTAAATAGCATGCAAGACCCTTCATGATCCAAATTTCACTAACATTTCAGTCTTATTCTTGGTCACTTCAGAATGTATTTTCTCTAAACTCTGGTAAGATTGAACTTTTTTTGTGTGTGTGTGTGGAAAATCAGATATTTGACAAGGTCTAGTATCTAGAATATATAAAGCACTCTTACAACTCAACAACAAAAAGATAAAACAACTCAACTTAAAAGGGCAAAGGACTGGAATAGACATTTCTCCAAAGTAGACATATGAGTGGCCAATTGAACTATTTTTTAGGTTCCTGATTAGTACATGAGTTCTTTTCCTCCAAGCCTTTTCATGTATTGTTTTCTTTGTGGTGTAGGATATTTTAAAATATCAAAATATTATTTGCATACTCAAGAGTTTGCTTACTCTTGAGGTCTTTGCATACTCAACCCCTTGTACCTCTTTGTCGCCCCCACCTTTGAATTAATGTGGGGAACTCCCTTTTTTTATTCTAGGAAAGAATGATACAGTAGTAGGTCAAGAAGTTGAAAAAAAATTAAAGAATACATTCTTGGCATTTAAATTTCAAAAGTTTAATCTTGGGGATGTGACAGACAGTAAACAGTGGGGAAAAAGTCATAAACTAGACAATGCATTTTAAGAGAATTCTTTGAAGAGCAGCAGAGAAGTAAATGAAAGAGAGCTACACCTGAAATGGTCCATCACATCGAATGAGGATATTAGGAACGATGACTCACCTAAACTGTCAACTGAAAACCAGGTCAGAATGAGGAGTGCTCAGCAGATCACAGGTAGATAGAAGAACACATGGAAGATCAGATCCGATACCACTTTCTTTTTTTTCAGTTTTTTTTTTTTTTTTTTTTTTTTGCAGCACGCGGGCCTCTCACTGCTTTGGCCCCTCCCGTTGCGGAGCACAGGCTCCGGACGTGCAGGCTCAGCATCCATGGCTCACGGGCTCCGCGGCATGTGGGATCTTCCCGGACCGGGGCATGAACCCGTGTCCCCTGCATCGGCAGGCGGACTCTCAACCACTGCGCCACCAGGGAAGCCCTTTTTTTTTTTCAGTTTTATTGAAATATAATTGACAAATAAAATTGTAAGGTATTTAAAATGTACATGATGATTTAAATATGTATACATTATGAAAGGATTATGAAAGGATTTCCCCCATCAAGTTAATTAACACATCTATCACCTCACATATTTACCGTTTAAAAATCTTCTTTGGTGAGAACATTTAAGTTTTACTCTCTTAACAAATTTCAATTAAATATTACAAACCATAGTCACCATGTTATACATTAGATCCTGAGACCTTATTCATCTTAGAGCTTAAAGTTTGTACTCTTACCAAATTCTTTCTATTTCCCTCACTCCCCCATCCCCTGGCAACTGTTTTTCTACTCTCTGTTTCTATGAGCTGGATTTTGTCTTTAGATTCCATGTGTAAGTGATACCATGCATTATTTATCTTTTTCTGTCTGGCTTATTTCAGTTAGCATAATGCCCTCCAGGTTCATCCATATTGTGGCAAATGAAAGGATTTCCTTCTTTTTAAACGTTGAATAATATCCCTGTGTGTGTATATGTATGTATGTATGTATCTATCTATCTAATCTATCTCACATTTTCTTGATCCATTCATCCATTGACAGACACTTAGGTTGTTTCCATACCTTGGTTACTGTGAATAATGCTGTAATGGGCAAAGATAAGTAATACATAAGATACTGACCCTGCCCTCAAAGGGCTTCGTATTTTCTGTTAATGTTTTTCTTATACAAAATAGAATATAATCTTTTCATCTCTGATTAATCCCTGGTGATCAAAATCATCGACAATTCTGATTTTTGAGAGAGTATTAGTGCTCAATAAGTTCAAATATTTTTGATGCCCCAGGGTGAGAGGAATGGGAAGAAGTTAAGACTGTAGTAATAAGGGAGGGGCCCATCCACTGGGCATAAAACTTATATACTGACCTCAAGGGGTGCAGAGAATTTTTTACATGAGAGAGAAAGGAGGAATAGGCCCCATAGATGAAGGGCACAAAATGTGCAAGGGCCCTGAGGAATTTAAGGTTTCAAAAAGTGAAGAGGGTGGACTGTTTCTGGTTGAAGCATAGTTTGGGGTGAACTTTAGGAGATTAGATTTAAGATGAAAATCAGAGACAGAGTCATTTTTTGATAGCCTATAGACTTTGGACTTCATCTTGCAGATAATGCAGTTGGTATTAAGGAAAGTAACATGCTTGGGTTTATACTGGCAAGGAGAAATTCTTGTCATACTGAAGAGACTGGAGGATATAATCCATAAAGAGGCTACTACAACAAGCTAGATAAGGTATAAGGAGAGCCTGCCTAACAGTGGGGAGAGGGAGTGGCAAAGTGGGGATGGATTTAAGAAGCCCTGTGAAGGCAACAATCTGTCTCAGTAAAGAAAGCTGAGTCAAAGGAGGAAGAAGCTGAGGGACAGTCTGAGATTTCTGATGGGATGACTAATGGAGAGTGAATGCATGTAAAGAAAGCATTTTGTAAGTTACACATTCATAATAAAACTAATCAGTTTAGCACATGGCACAGTATAAGGGCAAGTTAAAGAAACAACTGAAACGTGGTTATTACAGATGTTAGAGAAACTGATGTTATTACCACGAGCTACTGGAGAGAAGCTTTCCATTTCAAACAGCTTCCCTTAGTTCTCAGTAGACATTCATGAAATGTTTCCTGAATAAGGGAAATTGTATATTTATTTGTTTGGCTATAAGCATGCAAAGTGTTAAGTTGATGACAATCTATGGCTTCATCGACATTTTAAATTTATCTAGCAAGCAGATCCAAGTAATTATAAGGACAAACTTTTATCATTTACATAGAAAATCTGAATTGCCAGTAAGTGGATTTTTGCTACACACAAAGCACATTATGGCTAGCTACCTTTTTCAAATGTACACATTTAAGTCCTTAGGAAGAATTTTTTTAAATGCTTATATCCTAAATAAATGTGAAAGCAAACTCTATTATAGAATCCAGAATCTCAAAAATGCAATAAACAAGAAGCCTAACTATGGTCATGTTTAGATCTACCTCAAAAACACAAAAGATATAGATGCAAGTAAATCAAAGAAGGCATAATTTTAACCAAGAAGCTATATTTCTTCAGAACCATTTTAGCTTCTCAGACAGTTTTATTAAAAAATCGTTTTATACTACTTGTAAAGCAACATCTGTTCCTAAAGACACTTTTATAGAACAGGTCTTAATAAAATTATTTTTCAGTGAGGATTAGTTTAGATTTCACTGTAAGAAAGGATAAAATGATGCACTAGGGAACTTTTATGAAGTTATCTTCCCATGGCTACACCCCTCCCTCACACCCCCCCCCAAACTCTACCTCTGGTTGAAAGCTGTAAACATTGTAGGGCAGTGTGACAGTCCCAGAACAAAACAGAACATATAATAATATATTTTCAAATGGAAAAAAAAAAAACCATGAGGTCTTAATTTCTAAAGTATGCCTTCTGCCCAGAGCACACCCTTGACAGTGCCTCGAATGTGTTGCAAATCACTTAAGACCAATTATTCAGATTTAGATGACTCTGAAGGCTCATCAGAAGAGTGTTAGTCAACTATTTCACATGAAGACCAATTACATGTTTTCTATATCATTCCCTGACTACTCACTAAAATTTTGCTGATATTAACCTATCCAAAATGTCTTTCTGGGACTTAGGTACCAACAGTGTCTATTACAAAATTCATCTATGGTTTCTGTCAGATTTAAGTTAAATGCACAACAGGGGGAAAAATGGCTGCCAGAAAACAGCAGATTCAGTAGATATAGAAACAAAGAGAATGTATCTGTGTATTGCTCTCAGAGTCTTGCAACCAGAACCTGAGTTATCTGATAACAGCTTCATAACTGAAGACTGCTCCAATATCCCTTTAGAGAAGTTGCACAATAGCTCCAGTTTAAAAGAGAGCGGCATTTTACATATGAAGCTGGCACAGGACGCCAGGACCTTCTATTCCTCTACCCTGCTTGCCTCCTCCTCTTTGCTGGGTCCTTTTTAGGATGCACGGAATCTGCATTTTTAGGCTGAGGGAGCTGAAGCATCTACCCAAACAGGAATAAATGGATTTTACCCTAAAACTGAAAGGCCCACGGAACAATTAAGAAAGGAATGCAAGGGAGAAATTATTGCTTTTTTTCCTCTTCTGTTGATATTAATATCATATATCACCATGGGCTGGAATAATTTAAAAACCTACAGATCTGTAAAAATTTAAGTGTATAGCATTGAAAAAAACCAGGAAGATGACTGTCCAAAGTTAGTAAAATAGGCAGAAGAAATAAGAAACAGAATAAAGGGACACAATTTAACATTTGAATTTTGATATTCTTTTATCATTCTCATGTGAGCCTACGTTTTTACATTATAACATCTGTTAACAGTAATTTTTTTTTTAATGATAATAGTTTTTTCTTTCTTCTTTTTACATACCTTGGTCAATTTTATTTTTGACAATGGAAAAGCATTATTTGTGTACTAAAAACAATTCATAAGTTTTAACAGATCAAATAAAATATCAGTATTCTTGTATATACTGATATATATTATATATATTACATAACATTATATATACTATATATAATACTATTATAGTAGATATATTATATATACTAGTACATATAATAAACACTTTATTTTTGCACCTTTATTGTTTTCTACTTTTTCCTAAGACCCAATGACTCAAATCCTTAAACATAATTCAAATAAGGGAAAATACTGAAAGAGCTTGTCTTTGCAACTGTTTGTTTTATAGCTGAGAATGTTTTATGGATATATTTGTGCAGATGAGATGAAAATAGTCTCTTTGAGTTTAACTTAATAAAATTACCTTAGAATTAGGACAGTAAAGGAAGATTCTCAAACTAGTTAAGTCAACTTTCATGCAACCAAAAAATACTGAGTACTTTATGTGTCCGACACTGTTGTAATTTCTGGAATAAATACTTTCATATTGTAATTTATTTGTATGAAATAACTGGGGAGAAAACTCTATATCTTTGAATTTCTAACCCCCAGGGAAATTGACTAGGCTTCAATTTCAATATAAATTAAACTAGTATATAACATTTGATATTTGATAAAAGCACAAAAAGTTTACTAACTGGAAGTTATACAAAAGTTATAGCTTATGGTATTTGTAAGTCATTATAATTCTTGATTCAAATTAGAACAGCTCAAGACACCATGCATCTTTTTGTTATGATTTGATCTGTTCAATTCTTCACATGGTGGTCTAAGATTTTCTTAGAAAAGGAACAACAGATCTAGGTTCTTCTTATTTCTCTCCCTTTACTTCCTTCCCAAATTTGAAATAGTTATTTTTGCCCAATCACTGACTTCACATATTCTTTCTCCCACTATCCCACCCTTTATGACACCTTCAGCAAATCCTGTAGTTTCCCAGTCACCTTCTGTTATTAAAAGTTCTATTTAACCTAATTTAAATCTCTAGCCTCATGACTGCTTAACTCACTGTTTCTCAATGCCAGCCAGACTTGGGACCTTGGGCGACCTGATGTGGGAACCAAAGGGGTTTCGCCAACATGGGTATATTTTAAAATTCAGTGTCATATTAAGAACAGAAGAGTAATAGTGTTGATAATAAAAATCTAAATTCACAGATCATATCTTATGTACCAGGTACTTTGCTAGAAGCATTATATTTATACCTCCACTCTTTACATCATCTCTGAGGCACAGACATGGTTAATAACATACCCAAGGTCACCCAGCTAGTTGGCAGCTGAGTTAGGATTTGAATTTGAGTATTTATGGCTCTAAAGCTTGTGTTTTTTTTTAACCATACACATCTTTTCTCTAAGTGGCTATTTTGTGTACCTCTTAACCATAAGATACAGTCCAAAGGGACAGAATAACTTATATTCATGTAATAAAGGAGTAAAAAGAGAATATAAGTGGCTTATGAAATAAACTACCACTTTTTAATAATAATCAAAATTCTGTAAGGGCATAAAGATCAATATATAATAGCAGAATTTTAAAATGTCCGTCAGCTAGAGTTGTTTTGTTTTTTAAGAGTGGCAGTAACCTGGAAAACAAAATGCGGATTCTTCAAGTTTCTCTGGCACTTTCTCAAAACTGAATCTATTAAAAAATACTGAATTCTAAAATAATTAAACACAGCATTTTTCCCCCAGCTTGAATTGTCAATCCTATTAGACCAAAGTCTAATTAAGAGCAGAAAAGTGGATATTTTATCTGCCAAATGAAAATAATTTAGTGCAAGTTAATAAGGGTTGGCTTATTATTGATTGGCCATTTTGATTCCAGCTTGTTATAATAGTAGAAATTGCTTTCAGAAGATATACTCATTTTGCCAGTCATTTATAAGCATGGAACAAAGAAAGAATCCTTTGTTGTGCCTATTTGGGGATTGAAAATAGGATGAAGATACAGTAGAGTACAAAGCTAAACACACCCTTAGAAATCACAACTCTATCTAATGTGAAGGAAGAAGAAAGATAATAAAGTGATTCTATCATTTCCTGAGTGTGTTACTTTACCACAAAGTCATTCAATTAACAAAATCAAATATGAGAGTGATTTAAAAGTAGAACTTGCCAAAAAAAAAGGTACTTTAAAACAAGCATTTATTGCTTACAGTAGAATGTATATACCTGCCAAATTACACATGCCACTTTAAAACTGACTCACATGAGCAAAAGAGTAAAAACTAATTATCATAAAAACTGTATTTGTGCAGTTTTTATTTATATTACACTGTAATGCTTTCTAATTAGTATGCTTCATAAAATAACATTAGTAAGACTGACCCTAAAACTTACTCTCAATTACCTGACTTTCTCACTGAGCACTCTATTTTGTAACTTTCTTAAAATATGTCCTAGATTCTCTAGGATAGCATATGAATAGACAATGGAAAATGCCATGGATGTAAAGAACTTTTTCATTTACTTACAAAGGCGAGCTGGGAAGTAGATCTTCCCTAGGACAGCTTTCTGATGACACTGCAGCCCTGCCAACTCCATGACTGTAACCTCACAAGAGACTTTGGGCCAGAAAACAGCCAGCTATGTTGCTTCTGAATTCTTGACCCACAAAGACTGTAAGATAATAAATGTTTGTTGGTATTTTTTTTTTAGGTCTCTTTAGAATTTATTTATTTTTTTGTTTGTTTGTTGTTTTTAACTGATAAGATTTGGGGTTTTTTAAAAATAAATAAATAAATAAATTTATTTATTTATTTATTTATTTATTTATTTATGACTGTGTTGGGTCTTCATTGCTGCCTGTGAGCTTTCTCTAGTTGAGGCGAGCAGAGGTTACTCTTCGTTGTGGTGCACGTGCTTCTCATTGCAGTGGCTTCTCTTGTTGCAGAGCACGGGCTCTAGGCACGTGGGCTTCAGTAGTTGTGGTGCATGGGCTTCAGCAGTTGTGGCACATGGGCTTACTTTCTCTGAGGCATGTGGGATCTTCCCGGACACAAGGCTTGAACCCTCGTCCCCTGCATTGGCAGGCAGATTCTCAACCACTGCGCCACCAGGGAAGTCCCTAGATTTGGGTTTTTTTTTTTTTTTTTTTACATAACAATAGAAAACTAATACAGATTTTGGTGCCTGGAGGTGGAGTGCTGCCATGAAAAGCAAACTCAAATGTGGAGGCAGCACTGAGACCATGCAGTGAGCTTTTAGGAGGGTACTAGTAAGAGCCTAAAGTGCCTTAAAAAAACTGTCTCGTGGTCTTTGATAGGACTGTAGGGGAGGATTTGTAGCAAAGTGAAGTAAATGTTACTGGAAATTGGAGAAAAGGAGATCCTTGTTATGTAGTGGCAGTAAAGTGTAGCAACGCTGTTACCTTCAGTAGCTTGGAAATAAATGAATTATCCAATAAACTAGGTGATCTAGTTAAAGGTATGTCCAAGCAAAGTGTTAAAGTTGCTTTCTGGTTTCTTATTCCTGCTTAGAGTAAATTGCAAAAGTATAAAGATGAACTAAAGGAAGGACTGTTAAAAAGAGATGGGAATTGGGGCTTCCCTGGTGGTGCAGTGGTTGAGAGTCCGCCTGCCCATGCAGGGGACGCAGGTTCGTGCCCTGGTCCGGGAGGATCCCACATGCCGTGGAGCGGCTGGGCCCGTGAGCCATGGCCATTGAGCCTGCGCATCTGGAGCCTGTGCTCTGAAACGGGAGAGGCCACAACAGTGAGAGGCCCTCGTATCGCAAAAAAAAAAAAAAAAAAAAAAAAAAAAAGGAGATGGGAATTGATAGTTTTGAGAATTCTTACCATTTCCATATGGCATATGATACTAAAATTAAGAGAAGTCTTCTGAGAAAAGATGAAATCCAGGGTACTGTCAAGAAAACCTGGTCCAAAGATGAAGCAAAGGATATCCTTGTGAGATCTTGCCTCAATGTACTATTCAGTCAAGCAAAAGGCCTCTAAAGAGAGCAGGGATGTGCCCACTCTTCCAACTAAACAAGACTTCTAGAAAGATAAGGGTGTAGTGTTGTGCCTCAGTGTTCACAAAGTAAAGGAGGGTTTACCTCAAAGATAATTTTGAGTGTAACCTTTGTCTAACAGAGTAGACACCAGTAAGATTCACGAAGTTTTGAAATAATTATATATTTGGATACATCATCAGCTTAGACTGAAAGGGACAAAGAGATAGCTCAAAATGGAATATGACTTTTTGACCTCCAAAGTTCTGTTTGCTGGAATCAGGCAAGGAAAACTACTCAGCTGCAGCCATGTACTAACTTGCATGAAAAATGAAGGATGACTCAGAGCCCGAAAGTGGAGCTGAGAGCTATGAAGACTCATTCCCAGACCTTGAGACCTAATCAAGGTACTTTGGAATTGATATGGACCAGTGACTCCTTTATGTCTCCCATTTCCCCCATTCTTTGAACAGGAATGTCTATGTCAGTTACTTAATACTTGTGATACTATTGTACATTGGATGTGTGGGGAGCAGATAACTTGCCTCTTTAGTTTCATAGATCTACATATTGAGAGGAACTGTACTCAAGAAGCTTTGTTTAAGATCCATAGTGGAGGAGATTCATCCATACCTAGACTTGATTTAGATGATGAGATTCTGGATTTAGAGCTGATGCTTTGAAGCACTTGGGGGGCCTTGGGAGAAGTGAGTGTATTTTGCTTGTGGGAGCAATGTGAATAAACTTACATCCAGAAAGTGGACTGTGGTGGTTACAAACATTTCTTGATACTCCTCCCTTCAAGAGGTGGAGTGTATTATACCTCCCCTTGGGTGTGGGCCGAATTTACTAATTCACTTCTAATGCGTAGAATATGGCAGAACCGATGTTATGCCACTCTTAAATTAGGTCACAAAAGACCATAGCTACTGGTTTGGGTGCATCTCTCTCTCTCTCTCTCTCTCTATTTATCTTTCAGATCACTTGCTCTGGGGGAAGTCAGCTGCCACATCATGAAGTCACTCAGGCAACCTGTAGTGAAGCCCACTGGTAAGGAAGTGAAGTGCTTGGTCATCAATCAGTGAGGAACTAAGGCCTGCCAACAACCATGTGACTGACATTGAAAGCAAAATCTCCCAAGTTGAGTCTTCAGGTGAGACTGCAGCTTTGGCCAAGAGCTTGGCTGCAATCTCAAGAGACCCCAAACCAGAATCAGGCAGCTAAAATGCTGCCAGATTCCTGACCGACAGAAACAGTGAAAAAATAATGCTTGTAGTTTTAAGCTGCTACATTTTGGAGAAATTTGTTGTTTAATAATAATAATAACAATAAAACAATACACTGTTCTTAGAAGATGGAGACAGTATATTCAGGGATCTCTGAGTCAAGATTATATAAGGTCTTACAGCTTCCACTTATTCCCCTCAGAAGGCTTACTCTTGGAACACTGTCTTTGGGAGTCTCCTGATCTGCTACATAAGAAATGTGGCTGCCCTAAAACTGTCACTATAAAGATGCCACATGTAGGTGCCTGTTTATCAGACCTAAGTGGTCTTAGGTCCTCCAGATCAGCCCATCTTCCATCCAAATATCACTACATAATCTTACTTAACCCAATAGAAAGAGAACATTCACTCTTCAGGCCTTGTGTGAATTCTTAGCCCAACAAAATCATGACATATAATAAAATGGTTGCTGTGGTAAGCCACTGAGCTTGGAGGACTTATTATATAACTACCTGTATAGTTACCATTTCTATTAGAGGATAAGCATTCAGTTACACAGCGACACATAATCAGAAAAGCCACCATTTCCATACCAGAAGAGTTCCAAACACTTTGCTGAGCTCCTAGACCCTTGGAAGCCCACTTTTCTTTTTCTTTTTTTTCTTTCTTTCTTTTTTTTTCTTTTTGCAGTACACGGGCCTCTCACTGTTGTGGCCTCTCCCGTTGCGGAGCACAGGCTCCGGACACGCAGGCTCAGCGGCCATGGCTCACGGGCCCAGCCGCTCCACGGCATGTGGGATCTTCCCGGACCGGGGCATGAACCCGCGTCCCATGCATCGGCAGGCGGACTCTCAACCACTGCACCACCAGGGAAACCCCCACTTTTCTTTTTTAATTAGGAGTAGGCATCCCACTATTCAGTTTTCCAAATATGTAATACTTACTACAACTAATTGGGTTACACCACAGTTACAAATAGCCATGACAACAAAGTAAGCCTTTTAAATGAATCTAATATGTTCATGAATTTACCCCACAAACAATTATTAGCCTCAGACCAATTATAGTGTTGAAAAGAAAATAATTGTTACATAACCATTACTTGTGCTAGGTGTTGTATACAACTACAAGAATCTAACATGATTTAAAAAGAGGGAAAGTGCTACTTACTATATGGTAAATCCTATCAATTAAGATAAGCACTCAGTGAAGGAACCAAAGAGAGGAGCTGAAAGGATTTAGTAGAATAGAGAGTGTTTTCATTCCACAGTTACTGGTTGTAAGGAGACCACTATCCTAGTATTATCACAGTAAATACAGGATGCCCAGGGCACTGCAGGCACTCAATACATCTGAATGAATTTTGAATGAATGTATATAGCACATGCTAGTAGAATTCAGTGACTAAGTGTATTGCCTTGATTCTTGTTTACAGACTAACTCTAAAGTTACATAAAGGGATTTTTTTACACAATCCGGACTACCTCATCTTGTGGTTTGGTGTTAAAGCCACAGCTAATAGTAAACTCTTCTTTTGCAATTCCTGTAGCTCCATTAGGAATCTTGCTGAAAGAAATGGCTGGTAAAGGATAAGGCTCCAGTGTTCCTGGATTTTCTGACCATACACCATTAATCTTACAACTATTCAAAGGGTGATAGATAGTTCTCTTTCTTGGTAACTTCCAAGATGATTAGGATTTACATAAAGGGAGGGCATTCTTGAAGGAATAATGGTGTGAACATAGATCCAACGAGAGGAACACACAGAGAACATTTTGGGAATGAGGAGGCTTTAGGTACAATGCATTTCAAATAGCTTTTTGTGAACCATTGGCAAGCTGTGCCATCAAGTTAGTGTGATATAACCAGTCTTTTAAATGAAATACTGGGGGCCTCCCTGGTGGCGCAGTGGTTGAGAGTCCGCCTGCCGATGCAGGGGATACGGGTTCGTGCCCCGGTCTGGGAGGATCCCATATGCCGCGGAGCGGCTGGGCCCGTGAGCCATGGCCGCTGGGCCTGCGCATCCGGAGCCTGTGCTCCGCAACGGGAGAGGCCACAACAGTGAGAGGCCCACATACCGCAAAAAGAAAAATAAATAAATAAATAAATAAATAAATGAAATACTGAAATAGAATAAAGTATCAAAGAGCATCACAGAAAATAGGAGTAGGTCTTTTTTGAATAATATTTAAGTTGTGGGTGTATGATATATCTCTGTGTATACTGAGTCACAGTGAATAATCTTTCCTTCTCTGGGTCATGATCGAAGTAGTTTGAGAACCACTGTCCTAGGGGAACAGCAGCAGAAGCTACTGGGGGATCTGGAATTATGGAACCAAAGCTTTTATTCTACTCTTTAATCAAAGCAAATCCTTCAGGACATATTCATGATGTAATTCATCCCTAAGCATTAAATTCTCAAGAATTCTGATATCAGTACATTTTATATGGCCTAATTTTATTAAGAATCACATAATACAAGTTTCTTTATTTTAGTGGATATAAGATCTATAACATAAATCTGTACTATAACTTTCCCATTTTTTCAATTTTACATATTCTCCCTAAAGCCCTGTGCTACTATAAAAGATATAATATGATTTGAAACAAACATCACTCCAGGGCTTCTTCATCTTCATCACTTGTTGGTTTTTGACCTTGACACTTATTCAATTAGAAGTGACTCACCCATCATGCACTCCTTTGCTAAAGTCAGCCTTTTCACACCAAGGAGAAGGCTATTCAGTTAGTAAAGATTTTTCAATGAACCCAGGGCCAAAAAAAAAAAAAAAATCTTACAATGTTAGAGCTTATAAACTAGTGATTGGGGGAGGGGTCCATTTCCCAGACGCTATCATTCCCCCCAGTGTTATGACACTCAGTGAACTGATGTTATCAGGAGGGTCCACAAATAATCTGCAGGCAAATAAATTGCTTCAAAATGTCCCAGATTATGAGGTTATTTAATCTGTTCCCTGACGTGTGTCTCAAGTACGTAAGGTGGCTCAAGCCCTTCCCAGTTATCGTGTCAATTCTCCCTTGGTCTCAGAATTCAGGTGAGCAAAACATCCACATCACATACTTGCCATACAGTAAGCTGGGAGAGAGGAGGACTTGTTAAGATTGTCAAGTACCATTCACAAATTTATGCCTGTGGAGTTGTTCCCCCTGGAAGGGAACCAAATAAGTCATGCTTTTTGAAAATTGCTTATGACAGCTTTTCAGTCTGCTTTAGGCTGGCTCTCCGTGGTGATTTGTATTTTCATATACTGCTCATACATTAAAAAATTTACACCTGTCAGGTATTGACAGAGTGCCTCCATCCCTAACCATTTTCAGTGGGGGAATGCTTTGCTTCCAGACATTATCCAAATAAGTTTCTATCAAGGGTGAGGGTGACATAACGGGTGAAGTCATAAGAAATATGAAGCATATAAGTATGGAACTTTAATAAGAAACCAAGTCTTTCGACTTTTTGAAGGGATGGAAGTTGCAATAGTCCTAGAACATTTGAAATTGCACATCCAGTTATGGGCTGATATTGGGGAACAACCATAATTGTAGCTACAGTGTAGAACTTGCAAAGTTTGTTTTATTGTTCATGATGGAATCATATTTCCTCTCTGCATCTGTGACTTACGTTTAGCATTAGAAAAAATAAGACTGTCCATGGTATCTTGTTCTTTTGTTTTAAAATAAATGACAATAAATACTATTGCCAAGCTGATTGTGTCATTTATTTGGTTTTACAGGCTTCTGAAATTGCTTACACCACAGGGGCTTGTACATTTTCACCAACTGTAGACCACTGTTACATTATTCTTATCAAACAACTTACTGGGAGATAAGAGTATCCCAAGTATCAAAGGGATAACGACATGTTACTTAGCTCAATTAGAAGGATGTGTGTGGTCTGAGCCTCATGAATCATCCATTTGGAAATATGAAAAAAGCTTTTCCTTTTTTGGCTCAGAAACTCTTAACAATCCCCAGGTTACCAGCCAAAAATATCTATTTTTCTTAGAGAGTGTAGGGCACAATTCTTTGACAGAATGTACTTTTTATTTTTTAAATGCTGTAGGATCAATGTTATAATCTTGTCTGGCATCAAATAGGCACTATTGACTGACTGACTGACTGACTGACTGACTGAATGAATGAATCAATCAATCAATCAATGTAAGATGCATAATGATGCTCTAAAGCAATCGGGTGTATGTTGCATGACAAGAACACTTACCAGGCAGGGTTTTAGGTGCTTAGATATATCACATCATCTTTAGTCTTCCTGAAACTTTTAGAGCTGAGTGTTGCTATTACTTCTAGTATTACTATTTCCCTTTTCTAGGTGAGAAAATTGAGTTTGATGTATGATTCTAATCCACTTAGGAGTCTCTGTTCTCTTTACCTTTACTATAAACTATTTTAGGTGCTAAAGAAAAGCCCCTCAAGCCAAGAAATAAGGGTCAACTGTTGTAATAAACAGTAGCTAGGATGAGCTGTCTTCAGGAGTAGCTTACTCCAAGAGCACAGGACATAAGGGCCCCTCCAAGACTAATTTTACACAGTTAGAAAAATAAATTTAACAACTTAAAATTATCCAGAACTATTAAATTCTTTCTGAAGCCAGTATTAATTTCACCTATATTTAATCAAAAAAATAGGAAGTCTCCAAAAGAAAGTTTTTGGCAGTTTTAAATCCAGCCTTGTTAAAGGGAGAAAAACACTGTCAGTAGAAGGTTACTTCTGGGATTAATAAAATTGTTTATTCTGGTGTGAGTAGCACAGGAAATTCTTACCATGTCTTTCCACAGCTTGGAAAAAATATCCCTTAAAACTGTCCCCATGCTGAAACTGATATTAATAACTTAAAATTCTGATTCTTCCATCAACTTGAAACACTGTTTATTAAGGGACCCTCCCAGGAGGTACTTTGATGACTGGAAATTGAGTGCCACATTTCATAAAAAGCCTTTTCCATACATCTCCAATACCCTTCAGAAAATAAAGTATCATCTTGGTGAATGTATCAGTCTTTTTTAAAACTGAGCTAGCATTAATCAGCTCAATATATTCTAGGCAAAATTAAAATCTATGAGGAGATATTTACCTATAATACAACACAAAAAGTATTATAATACAAACATGCACAAAGTAATAGCAAACACTGATAAAAGAGTGGTTAATCCATGGGAAAAGAGAAAATTTTATAGAGCAGGGATTATTTGAGCTGATCTTGAAGGAAGAGAGGGAGTTTTCCCAGATCTTTTTGGGCTCCAAAGTTTTCTGGAATATGTATCTTTGCTAATCATGAAAACTCAGTGTGACTTGGTGTTTATGAATGCATTCTGAACAGTCATAAATATTTCAGTTGGTGCTTTAATCATAAAATATAGAGTGTTTATTTCTATCAGCTAACTACTTTAAAATGCTCAGCATATTTTCAGAGCCCACTTTTCTGCCTTTTTCCCCTGGAGTGCCTCCACAGAACAGCTTTGCTGGAGTTATTTCCTTGGCAGAAGGGAGGAAAATTTCTGGAGTATCCACATGGCAAAAGCTGAATAAATAGTGTGCTCCAAATTTCCAAGCTGGGTGCCAAAAGTCCTCATTTGGTGCTGTAAAGAGCAGAAGGGCACAGAAGGCTCTGTTTGATTGGCCCCACACATCTGAGGGTCTGAAGGCATAATCAGGTGCCTGAGGAGTCATATTTGAGGCTCAATGCATTACACTCAATGAGTTACAAAATCACTACATTAAAATGGAATTCACTTAGGTTGGACCTAAGTGAATATATTGTGCTCATTTACTGTCTTTCTGGGGGGAAACTCCAGTGAGGAAAGATGAGAAGAAAAGCTTATGAATCACTTTTTTTTGTTTGTTTACAAAATGACAACCGATAAAACAAGAAGAGGTTCATTCAGTGTCAGGATAAATGTATTTGTTAGCAAATGAACTGTGTACTTTTTACTATTCTTTAGTGTTCGCCTTTTCTTAACATGCTCTTGTGACATAAAGCTATAAATGAAGATATGAATTAAAAGGCCAGTTGTAGAAAAACATTGCTTGTATTAAAAAAAAAAAAACACAGTATATTTACACATAAATTCCCCCATTTTTGGACCAGGCTTCCAAAAACCTGCCAAATAGTACAACAGAAAAAGTACACTTTTGAAAAGTAAAGAGACTGCTGATACTCCCTATGTGAAATTTACCAGGTAATTTAAAGTCTCACTATTCTCTTCTGTATAAGGGCTAAGCCTAATTTGCAAGGTAGGTCTCCAAGAAGAATCAAGATTTTGGTGAGAATATGGACTGGACTTTAATAAATATTTGACAAATGAATGAAATAACCTTCTGTTTCAGCAAAACTCAATGAGGTTCTCTTCCCTGAATTTGCAATTCCTTACCTCGGTTGCCCATTTGCTTGTGCCATTCTCTAGTTCAAAGCATAGGAGATTAGAACAGGGAGCATCTACCACTAACTAGCTGTGTGATGATAATCAAGTTGCTTAACTTCTCTAGGTCTTAAATTTTATCATTTGTAAAAGACAGATAGCTATATTCAATGAGTGAGTACATGTAAAGCATTGAGAATTGTGCTTTGGACATTTGGTTTACTTAATTTTAAAACAGTATAAAAAAGAAAAGACCAGGATTCTAAAATTAGATTTAAAATAAATAAGAATCCAGCTATATATTGTTTAGAACATACACATTTAAAGACTCAATGATATAAGAAGTTTGACTGAAAAGGAAATAATAAAGAGATATGAGTGAAATAAAAACTGAAAGGGAACTGATACAACAGTATTGATTGCATACAAAATAGACTTTAAAGTAAAAGGTCATTAACAAAAAAGGGCAATTTGATTTATAAATTAAATGAACAGTGCAAGAGTAAAAGGTAACCATATTGACCATATGTGCACTTAACCACATCTCCTCACTAGGCATAAAGGAAAATTTTAAGGGAATTGCAAGGAAGAATTAATAAATCCACAATCATACTGTAAGACCTTACCATACCATTCTAAGAAGCTGAAAACAGACAGAGAAGTAGTGTGAATAATACAAATTAGAATTACATAATTAACAAGCTTGAGCTACCATATGTGTGTGCATATTAGTGCATGTGTAAGTGTGTATGTGTGAATGTACACATGTATATATATGAATATGCATGTATATTATATACACATACACACATATTTATGCTCACATGTATACAAATGAGAAAGAAAAAGAAATAACTTTGTACCCCCAAATTATAGAAACATTCTTTTAAAACTTACTAAAAAAATCACAAATGATTATAAGTACATTACATTCGTGATTAAGTAGTTATCAATAAATATAGAGGAATCAACAGCGCATACAACAGGTTTTTTGACAAAAATGTGATAAATCTGAATGGGTGAGGGCACAATTCATATGTTTGAGACATGAAAAGCATACTTCTTAAAACTTCATGACGAAGAAATAATTATAAAAATTATAAATATTTGCTTGTCATAGCAATGACAATTCTGTATATTAAAACATGTGGTATGCAGGTAATGCAGTATATAAAAGGAAATATATAGTCTAAAAGGCATATATAGACAGCAGAGAAAAAGAAAGGAAAATTAATACGTGAATAAGTATTTAACTTATGAATTAAGGAAAACACCACTAAGTAAACCTGAAAGAAACAGAATTAGTGGAAAATAAAGAGTAGAAATTATTGAAACAGGAAACAAAGAAAGATTACAAGTATTCAATAAAAATAATATGAAGAGACTAACAAGCTGTTGATGACATTGGACTAGAAAAAAAGAAAAATATATACAGAATGGTAAAAAGGAAGATGGGGACATTTCTATTTGCAATTAATAGAGTAGTTATTTTACAAACACCAGTTCAGTATAGACACTGTAAATAGTGGACATATTCTTGAAGAAATGAAACTATGAATCACTTAGATTAGCTTAACAGCAAGAAGAAATGTTAACTAAGACTATAAAGATGAGAAAATCGAATCAGTAGGTAGAAAAAATCCCTCAAACATCACCAGCCCCGGTTTTACATGAGCATTTTTTTTCTTTTTTTACCAAAGATGGTAATCTCCATCTCTAACAAACTGGTGCAGAAAATAGATAAATAGTCTAGTACAACCTGATACCAAAAGCAAGCCTGGACATTGGGATTGACATATATACATTAATATGTATAAAATAGATAACTAATAAGATCCTGCTGTACAAAAAATAATAAATAAAATTCAAGAAAAAAAAAAGCAAGCCTGGTCATGCATAAAGTTATAGATTATGAACAAGTAGTGTCTACCCTTGAAATGCAAATTGATTTAACATTAGAATGATCTTTTAACATGATATCCACTATTAGCAAGTTAATATTGTAAAACTACATGCTAATTTCAATGGATAATAAAATTCTTTAAATAAAAATCAATGTTCATTTGTATTAAAAAATCTTTTAAAAAGAGGAAAAAATATAAGTTCCTTGGCTGTGAAAATAAATAGCACATATTCTTAGAATTAAAGTGTTGAAAGCTGAAAGGTTTTTCTTTTAAATCAAGAATAAAAAAGGGGGCTTCCCTGGTGGCACAGTGGTTGGGAGTCTGCCTGCCGATGCAGGGGACACAGGTTTGTGCCCCGGTCCGGGAAGATCCCACATGCCGCAGAGCGGCTGGGCCCATGAGCCATGGCTGCTGAACCTGCACGTCCAGAGCCTGTGCTCTGCAACGGGAGAGGCCACAACAGTGAGAGGTCCGCGTACCACAAAAAAAAAAAAAAAAAAAAAAGAATAAAAAAAGGATGTTTGCCATTACTTTTGTAATTGTAAAGTATTTAACACTGCACTAGAAGCCCTAGCCAGTGCAGTAAAAAAGAAAAATATATAAGAGGGAAAATAATTGGAAAGGGAGAAACAAAAATCTCATTATTTGCAGACAGTATAATTGTATGAATGAAAAATCCAAAAGAATCTATAAATTCACAGATTATTAAAAGATTTCAGCAAAATTCATTGTATATAAAATCCATTTATGAAAATTATTCAGTGACCTGTGTTTAAGTTCTGGTTTCCATAAGTACAAGCTACTTTGGTCATGTGATTTCTGAGCATTTAACATAAACTCTTTGAACACGGATTCCTAACTAAAATACTAAGATAATACAACTTCCCTTGAGGGTTGTGAAGATAAAATGAAATCTTGTTTATAATATCTAGAAACATTATTTTCCCTTCTCAACAAATTTCATATCATGGGCCATAATAAAAATAGAGTCATTAGATTACTCAATATCCTTTTTATATGACACGTTAATAATTATCTAACTACAAGAAAAGAATTATCTTTACAGAAAATTTTGTCATAACAGGAAATGAATACAATATGGGTAGTATTTTTTTAGCCAGAGACACTGATACTTGAAATTGGTTAGCTGGCTTTCTTTAAAGTCAAGATAGAAAGTTACCTGAGAGATTGGTAATTCAATCTGGAGTAACCTCTCTCAGTTATATAAATATATGCCAGCTGGTTTCTATGTCCCAGAAAAACACCCAGGAAAAGGGGGCTCTACATTCTGGACAAGAGCAGCCCCTTGCCCTCAATTATATTGCCATCCACTGGAGAGAAGATGAGAAAATACAGAAGCACCTGGATGGAAAATGTAAACAGGTAGCCTTCCTTTTTAAGGACTAATATTATTAAAATCTTTTGAATGGATTGAGATAATACAACTGAAATCTGCAGACAAGAAAGATGCCAAAAGACTCTAAAGAAAACTTGCAGGTAAGGAAAGAAAGAAGGCTAGACTGGGCCCTGTGCTCAACTTCAAGGTGGTCTTGTATTGAGTTCTTTGAATAATAATTATAACAGCTAGTAGACTCTGTTCTAAGTGTGCAAGTGTATGTGTGTGCATATAACTCATTAGACCTCACCAAATACTTACCCTTGTACAACTCATTGAGGAAGGTACGATATTCTAACTGTCTCATGTAGCATGAGTCTGAAGCCCTTTCTTATCCTGTCTCTGGGCACTGTTGGTGTGCTTGGGGGGAAATGGTTGAGTTAGAAGCATAAACTCAAGAGTGGAAAGTGCTGGATGGAGTGGGACTATCTTTTCCAGGGAAGCCACTGCGCAGGGATATGGACCGACAAGAATGTAACTACAGCTGTGGACAGGGAGACAACAAACTATGCAGGTCCTGTTTTCAACAGTGACACCTTGTGGCAGACAGAAATAAAAGCAGTCAAATGGTGAGTGTGGATCTGACTCTTCAGATCTCCCTTCCTCCCTCACCTTCTTTTTAAAAGTAGGATTGGGCTTTTTGACTTTTTTTTTTTTTTCAAGAGGAGAGAGAGAAAGTGGGAAACTGAGTCTCTTGTTTATTAGATCAGGAGGCAGTTTAAGTGCTTACAGTGACTATTAGAATATTATATTAGAATATTAGAAAAAGAGGACACCTTACTTTTTCCCTGCACTATGGTGTGTACAGGTTTCTTCTGTTGTCTTAGCAAGCACAAACTCACTGCCAATTATGGTGAAACATTTCTCTCAATGGCTTGGTATCACTCATCCCTTCTGCCTCATGGACTTGTTTTGGGATTTTTTTTTCTTGTTTTCAATACCCAAATAAGAGATTTTATATTATGATTTAATTTATTGGGTTGGCCAAAAAGTTCGTTTGGGTTTTTCTGTAACATCCTACAGAAAAACCGGAATGAACTTTTGGGCCAACACAATAGTTTGTAGGTTCCTCTTGAAAACAGGCAAGACATATATTAAAAATAGTAAACTCTTTGGATTTTCCCACAGTGATGAGGAAAGGAAGACACATATTCACACATATTACATACACCCAAGCTATTTTATGTCAATAACAGCAAATTTTCATTACTTCTGTGAAAGTGTTCATAAAAGACAAATAGAAAGAGGAAAAGGCACTGATGAGACACTGTGGAAGTTTACACAGGCTAGCAAGCAAATGTAGCATTTTTTACCAATAAATTCAAGATTCATATTTTAAGCAATGATGGACTTGAGTCTTCCTTATTTGAGACTCCTGTGTACTCAGGGATGTAGGGGCAAAGTTGTACGTAGGAACATAGAGGTGATTTGTGTGTGTCTACGTTTCTGCCTCTTCTCATCTTGCTGAGCTGAATTTGCATGCCCTCTAACCTAGGGAGAAATGGAGCTCAAATAGCTCCACATAGGTCTAAATCACCTTTCCCAACACCATTCACGCTCCATGTCACCCCACCTTGACCTTACTGCATTCTGACCCACTCAGGCACATTTCAAATAATTCAGACTTATGCTAGAGCATTTTGAAAAGAAACATTTATTTCAAAAACAGTTCATAATTTCCTAATATCACAAAAGATATACATATATATAGTAATAATTGCAATGTTATTAAAAATTATAATAAATATTAAGGTAATTTTCTTATGGTAGTAAATACTAAAGGGCTTATTGTCTTGTGCAGATGTTTAGAATTAACTTTTCTTTGCCTATCCTTTCTTCTCTATTAAACTCAGTAATACCCATTTTATTGCTAAAGTCTTACTAAGGAAACAGGTTACCTTGAAAAGGAAATATTATCGTATATTCCATTAAACACAGAAAAACTTAAAATTTCACATAAAAATAGGTTATCGAATTACATAGTAAATATGTCATTGGTTCATTGTCCAGTACACAATATATTTACAGGAAAATTACCAGGAACTTCTCAACTGTATCAGATCTCAACCTTATATTTAGATGCAGTCATATATTACTGCTGATAATGTGATGTCAGTGAATAGATTGGAATTTTTCACTGTCCTTTATCAAGATAAATTGTTCTGTCAATAGCAAATGGCTGGCAAGTATTAACACTCTGCACACTATATGACTTTTCATTCCCTGCAAAAATTGTATTTAATGTTTTTGCACAAAATCTATGGCCATGACTATCCTTATTACCTATTTAACTACCTTTTAAAAGGAGGATTTATTTCAGCAAATTAGGACCTGGGTAACAAGATGGTATCATGCATCATAAACTTTAAGTCAATACAAGGCAGGACACTTGCAGTTTGAATGGGAAAATACCTTGCTCTCATCTCTTGGTCATCCAATAGTATTAGCAATCTGTCTTGGGAGCAGCTGCTCAGAGCAGAACTTTATTTTGGCCTCCTTCCATCTACACTGCCACGGTGTCCCACAGTAGCAATTTGCTCATTGGCCTATTACTTTCAATAGGTATTCCAGTAATTGGCTATTTCACACTTGTAAGGCTTGAACTGGCAGAGAGCAAAGGCCAGGCAACCAGCCTGTCAGGGTCTAGCAAGCTGGTCGTTCATCAATTATAATCAGGTTTTACAAGAGTGAGTGAATCCTCAGAAACCTTGTTTGCTCTGATCAGTTTTGCTACTAGTATAATTTGAGCACAAACCAAGCTGCCCTTATCTGAAGAATGAAAAAGTTGTCCTACAGTGACAAGGATGTTTGTTTATTCAGACCCCCTGGAGAGACTGATTTGAGCTAAAAGGGGGAAGGGGAAGTTTTGATAATTCTGGGTTCCTTCTGTTTTTCTAACCACTTACTGTCTGTCACACAATGCACTTTGCCAAAAAATAAACATTCAGAGGGCATCCACATAATTTATTTTTTAATGATAGATTATTCAAGAAGGCCTCATCAAGTTAAGAATTTAAGAGTTAAATTTCTCAAAGGTGAGGTTCAATCTGGACAAAGAGGTTGGGAGTTTTTGCAATCATAGATTATTTTAGAAATATCTATTTAAATGCAATTTAAAAATACACTGTAGTAGCAGAAATGATGTGTGCTTATGCATACTTAAGTTCTCAATGACCTGATTTAACATGATCTAGGATAAACTAGAAAAACGGTTTGCTAGAAACTTTGGGTCCATAACCGTAAATCAGCATGGGCCTCACTCACATTTAAAAATAGCAATTTTTCTCTTGTTAGCCATTCCCAATATCTTCTGCTATTTCTCATATCACTGAGCTCTAAGAGAACAGAAGCATCTGTCACAGATCTAAGTTTTCAAGCAAAAAATATGTGAAACAGAGACAAGAAGTAACACATTTAAAATCCTGATCAGTTTTAACTGCCCTCACAATTTCAGGGCCTAAACAGGTGGGTCATTGTTAATTTACGTAATTCACCCTAGGGGGCTAGAAAAACTTCATTTGTATAATTTAGAAAGAGGGTTCCACTTAAAAGGGCTTCTTAACATCCAGGATTTATATATTTTTCCCCCCGCTGGCATCTCTTTTGCAAAAAGAATAAGCCAATGCCTACTTGGAAAGCATGCATACAAAATTTCTAATGGAAAAAACTGCTCTTTATTATGATGTCTGGTTTTTGCCATCGATCAGCACCTATGATTCCCATACAACAATCCTATTCTCTCTCTTCCCAAAGGCCCATTCGGTCTGTTGACCAGCTGGTGACAAGGTGATCTGTCATCAACAACTGCCTTGAGCACAAATAAAATACACAATCAAAAATTTGACCTAGTTAGTAAAGATTTTCAAAAAATTCCAACTTAAAAAAAACATAAAGGGTAGGTGATTTAGAAAGCTGTTAGAGATGCTCAGAAATCAGTTCTAAATTTTGAAAAGACATGACTAAAGTTTTTAATAAATCTACCTTCAAAGAGTTATGCACTCTTCCTAGTTGAATAAATGAAGTGACACAGATGCATATCTAATTGTAATACATCACAGGATAATCTGTCAAGTCCCCAGTGCTCAGGCCCTGTCACCCCTCTTCATCCATTATTTATCCACAGCCTTCATTGCCAGCGAAATCCCTGTGAAGTATGTAGTATTTTCACTACATACTTAGCGAAAACTTTTGGAAAGCGTGTAGTGGATAATGATCGTTCAACACCGTGTAAATTGTTTCTGAGGGGGAAAAAAACAAAACATTTAAAAAGCACCAGGATTATCCCAGACAAAATCATACATTTCATTTAGCCAGAGAATACAGTGGATGTTCCATACTAACAAAGTTCATTTGGGTGAAACCATAAGGCCCCAAATGCCTTTTCTTTGCTGTAGAGCAATCAAATCTCCAAGATCTTCCTTGTATCATGACAGGGACTGGGGAGACCTCCAAAAATGCAAGCCTGAGCTCATAACAACATCACTTCAATAGTAGGCAAGTGGATTAAGGGCCCAATGTAATCATTTTTTCTTTTTCCCTCTTTTTTTTAATTGCTAAGTTGATAAAGAAGTTGGAAGAATGAGGAGATGTACATCTTGACCACTTTCTTGGTGTGGAAAGCCTGCCTCTGGCAGTTACTGGAAACTCATAGTCTTGCTTTTCTGCTGGCCTTTTCTACCAGCTCCGGTGCACATCACTTAGTTGGGAACAGGGACTTAGGAAAGCTTCCCAAACAAATGTATCCTGGCTTTACAATCAGGATCACATGGTGCTGTTTTTTGTTTTTGTTTTTTGTCTTTTTAAGGAATTTCTGTCATAATTCACAATAATTGTATTTTTTTGAAACATGCTCTTAAACAATGAAGAGGAAAAGACATATTTTAAACCACTTGAACAGTTCAGACAGATACTCTGATTTAGTCATGAACGGGTGATAAGAACAAAAAGCTGCTTCAGGCATGTAGTAGTAGAAAATTAAGGTTCCTGTAAATTAGGTGGCTCTATTCCTCTCCCAGTCCAATCACTAGCTTTATTGTTTGTCAATAAAATACCAGATAAAAGACTAGTCTCCAGATAAGGCAGCTGTTGCCATTTGGACCTTGTGATACTTTATGTTCTCAGACTGTGGTGTGGCAGTTGCTGATAATACCTTTACATCACTAACAGGTGCCCTAAGGCCCAAACCTTACACACTTTCCTCTGGAAAGGAAGACCATAATAAAAGAACAGAACATACATACCATACACAAGGTAAGATTAGGCAAGTAGCTGTTTTATGGCTTTGTAACATTTGAACTAGAGTTCTGAAACATCCTTTGTGATTAATAAAAGTCACAATTAACGTAGGAATATGACAGCTGGAAGCAGTTCTGGTTCTTGATGCAACAGCTAAGCTGCTTCCCACAGCCTCACACAGTTCCCCCTATAAGCAGAGCCCAGCCTGGACTGTAACAGCTGCTTCCCCTCACTTCCCCAGACATAAGGGCAGTGGAGGACACGCCTTCGCTATGGAGACCCATGCATCTCCTTGACAATGTGCAGGAAATCCCACCATGTGGAAAAGACAAGTTTGCTTCTTTCCTTTGAAGATGTACGCTAAACTTACGGGATCATTAGGCAACCCTGAGAAAGAACAGATTTTCTTTCTTTTAAAACTTTACTTCCCCTAAAGAAAAAATAATTAAACTCCATCTTATGTGGCTGTTAGGATAGCAGCACTGAGGTTATGAATTCAAGCTTGTCTCATTTGGTATGAGGTTCTCGTATTTGAAGAGCTAGTATTATTATAATCATTACTACTTTTATTATTATTTTAAATCAGAAGCTGCCTTCACTTTTAGAAATTCAGATCCTATTCTCTAAATCCAAATAAATTCTCCAAGATTGAGAAGACTAAAAAAATTTCAGGTGAAATAAAGTAATTTTTAAGTTTATTCTCACTTTGCAGGGGCTGGGGGGAGTCTTGGTTCTATTTTACTGTGGCAGTACTAACAATTAATTTAGGAAGATGGTACGGCATGAAAATAGAACTTCTGATTGAATTTCAAGGACTCTTCTGTTTAACTAGCTTCAAGAGTCCTTTTTTGATCATAATAAAATTATTTGCCATATGGTTCAGATGCTTGTGATCCCCTCTCAATGAGAGGATTATGCATGAGATAAAATGCCTACTGTAGCTGCAGCCAAGCACACAGCTGGCTCTGATAATGCCAACAAATGGCTTCATCTATCTCAATGTCACGCAGGAGCTGGTGTGATGTGAGTCAGCCCCGAATACAATTAAAATCTACATCATCTGTGAGAAAGGTGATGGAGGTTCTGACATCAGAGCTGAGCCAGATCCATCCTCTTCCCAGAGCAACAGAAGAAACGTGTTGCCCCTTCACCCTGTCACATTAATGATGCACCCTGCACATCCCTTCCTCTGCACATTAAAGATACTAAATCAAGGAGCCTCTGATTTAAAAGTTTCACCCTTATCTGACATTCAGCAACAAGATGTACAGTTTCTAAACTAAAGTTGTGTGTTCCTTGCTTCCCTTCTTTTCCTGATGAGAAAATGCCATTTATGTCCATGAGTGAAATATAAATAGAAAAGTTTATGATCCATGAGGCCTCAAATTGTGGCAATATGCAGAAATTTCCTTGTTTTAGTTCCACAATGTTCAACCACACTAATAAAATCAGGTTTGAACATCCATTCGTTCCAGAGAGCCAAATTTTATTGCTAAAACATCCATAACTCATAACAAGCAAGCTCAATACCAATTCACAGACAAGTCACCTCTTTTACCTGTCTTGAGTAAAAATGAAAAGTGAAGTTTGTGCAAAAATTTTGTCGTTTTGCTCTATTATATTAGAAGGAAACCTTGCCAATATATTTCATTAGCATGTCCAATGACTTTCCATTAACATTAAATGGAATAAAAAAAATTAAATGGAATAACACCTAAATTTCAGAATGAGCTTACTTAAAGTGAATTCTATAATTTGTTCATTATTTATACACTTTTGTTATGTACCTTTTTCCCTACTGAGTGATTATTCTTTTTTTTTTTTTTTTTTTTTTTTTTTTGCGTTACACGGGCTTGTCACTGTTGTGGCCTCTCCCGTTGCGGAGCACAGGCTCTGGACACGCAGTCTCAGCAGCCATGGCTCACGGGCCCAGCTGCTCTGTGGCATGTGGGATCTTCCCGGACCGGGGCACGAATCTGTGTCCCCTGCATCGGCAGGAGGACTCTCAACCACTGCGCCACCAGGCAATTATTTACTCAGGTGAATAATCACCTGAGTGATTATTCTTAAAAGACAAAATTAATAAACCGGGGCTTCCCTGGGGTTGCAGTGGTTAAGAATCTGCCTGCCAATGCAGGGGACATGGGTTCAAGCCCTGGTCCAGGAAGATCCCACATGCTGTGGAGCCACTAAGCCTGCAATCCACAACTACTGAAGCCTGCATGTCACAACTACTGAAGCCCGTGTGCCTAGAGTTCATGCTCAGCAACAAAAGAAGCCACCGCAACGAGAAAATCTGTGTGCAGCAATGAAGACCCAACGCAGCCAAAAATATATAAAATAAAATAAAAAATAAATAAATTTATAAAAAACTTAATAAACCCTACACTAGTATGCAAACCTGTAAACTAGCATGCAAATTTCTCATGCAACTGAAAGAGGAAAGTATTCACACCAAACAAAATATCCTATACTTTATAGTCAAAGAAAAACCTGTGTAAGATGCTTGAAAGTCCTTAACATATAAATATATGTGTTTGTACATATTATATATCTACATATATGTAGATATATGTTACATACATATTTAGGTATATAAATAATTCTTTGGAAAAATCGACAAGTTTTTTGTTGTTTTAATTTTCTGACCCTGAAGTTAGGTAGAAGACCTTGTGTAACATAAGGGAGATAATCATCAATGGACATGAGATATTTCAGATGTCGCTTTTTGCACACTTTCCCTGTTTTTGATGGTCTATCATATGCATAAGAGTAATTTTTAAGCAAGCCTCTTTCAAGTAGTCTACTAATGTGACAATTATGCCTTTAGTCTATTCAGTTTATGAAAAATGTATGAAAAGCAAGTCAGTTATTCATTAATTTTTTAACCAAATAAGCTTATAACTCACTATGCTGTCTTAGGACAATTTCTATAGAATTCTATGTAGTCACCTTATACTAGTGGCTTTCGACTTTGGCTGTACCTTAGTATCACTTGTCGTGTTTTTAAAAGTAAAGATGCCTATGACTTACCCCCAATATGCTGGAACTGAATCTCTGAGACTGGGGCCCAGACTTCTGCATAAGATTCTGCTATAAGGTTCCCCAGATGATAGCTAATGAACATGAAAGATGGAGGCCTATATCTAAACATTGCCTGAAAGGTATTTTAAATGTATTATTTAGCAGCTATATGAAATATACAGCACCGTTAGAATAACTGTATTATTTACAGACATTTCTTGCTTTAAGCAAAAGATATCACATTTCTAATATAAATTTATACAATCCTGTAAATATTTATTATAATGTTATGATATGTTTAGCTCTATACTAGGTATTGTATAGTAATATAAAGAAGTATGACATAGTTTTTATGTTTATTGAGTTAATCATCTCAGTAGGAAACATACACCATATTAAGTATTAACTAAATATAGTAATTGTCATATTGAATGATGTTTACAATAAATGCCAAAAGGCAGTAGACCTAGAAAGTACCAGTGTGCAGGCATGTGTTGATTATTCCCCATGGAAATCTTTATCAAATATTCCTTTAGAGAGCAAAATCCACTGCTGCTTCTTAGAAATGATTTTTTTTTTTGTCACACAAAACTTTGGGAGAAACCTATCGCACAAAGCAAGATACCTTATCAACTATATTTTAACGGTTAGTCTTAAGTTGCAATAGGTCCTAGCTTGATAAAAGTTTGGTTTATTAAACCCAAATGAGAATTGCTTATAACAGATTGCCTTTTTGAAGACAGAACTAAAAAGGTATTAGGAACGTGTGTGTGTGTGTGTGTGTGTGTGTGTGTGTATTTATTTATTTATTTAAGATATAAATGTAGTAATTTGAATATGGAAGTGTCCCATTTCTGACCTAAAGTAGATATTTAATACATTTCTAGTCTTCCAATTTCATTTCCAAACTCTTCTCCACCAAAATACAGTTAACCAGTCTTTCCTTCAAAGAATTAAAAAAATACTTTAGAGATTTGGTGATTGAAAGTGCCTTTGAAGAAAGTAGCAGGAACATTATTTTGTATAAGAAATGTAGCTCAGAGATATTGACAGATTTGTGATGTCACCTAGTTATCAGTAAAATATAAATAACTACTAGAGAGGGATAGAAAGGTTTTAGGCAGTATCATTAAAGGACCACCATTTAGTTCAATGCTCTAAACTTTTTTTAGAAAAATCAATCCCAGAGCCTCCATTATTAAATTAAATAATTTAAATAAATTAAATAATTAAAGGCATAGTTATTTGAGAACTATTAAGTAATGAAACCCAGAAGAAAAAAATCTCTACTGAGTGGCTATTTGTAAAAGACAAAATTATAACCTCACTTTGATATGTGCTCACAATCTGTAAATTAGCATTAAAATCCCTCATACAACTAGAAGATAAAAATACCTACACAAAATACGCTAACCCATGGATTTGTGCTTTAGAGTCAAAGAAAAACATAAGAAACATATAACATAGAAATATAACTTGAGGGATCCTGGGAAGATGGCGGAAGAGTAAGACGCGGAGATCACCTTCCTCCCCACAGATACATCAGAAATTCATCTACACGTGGAACAACTCCTACAGAACACCTACTGAACGCTGACAGAAGACCTCAGACCCCCCAAAAGGCAAGAAACTCCCCACATACCTGGATAGGGCAAAAGAAAAAAGAATAAACAGAGACAAAAGGAAAGGGAGGGTACGTGCACCAGTGGGAGGGAGCCGTGAAGGAGGAAAGGTTTCCACACACTACAAGCCCCTTCGTGGGCGGAGACTGTAGGTGGCGGAGGGGGAAAGCTTCGGAGTAGTGGAGGAGAGCACAGCAACGAGGGTGTGGAGGGCAAAGCGGAAAGACTCCGGCACAGAGGATCGGTGCCCTCAGGCACACACCAGCCCGAGAGGCTTGTCTGCTCGGCCGCCGGGGCGGGCGGGGCTGGGAGCTGAGGCTCGGGTATCGGCTTTCAGTTGGAGCGCAGGGAGAGGACTGGGGCTGGCGGCAGGAAGAGAGCCTGAAGGGGTTAGTGCACCAGGGCTAGCCCGGAGGGAGTCCGGGGAAAGGGTCTGGAGCTGCCGAAGAGGCAAGAGGCTTTTTCTTCCCTTTTGTTTCCTGGTGCGCGAGGAGAGGGCATTAAGAGGGCTGCTTTGGGAAGCGCCGGAGATGGGTGCGAGCCGCGGCTAAAGGCGCGGACCCCGGAGACGGGCGTGGGACGCTGGGGCTGCTGCTGCTGCCGCCGCCGCGGGGCCTGTGTGCGAGCGCGGGTCACTGTCCGCCCTGCCTTCCGAGGGGCCTGTGTACCCCGCCACTGCCGGGGTCCCGGAACCCAGGGACGGCTTTCCCGGGAAAGCGCACGGAGCGCCTCAGTCTGGTGCAACGTCACGCCGGCCTCTGCCACAGCAGGCCCGCCCCACACTGCGCGCCCCTCCCTCCCCTCTGCCTGAGTGAGCCAGAGCCCCCGCATCAGCAGCTCCTTTAAACCCGTCCTGTCTGAGCGAAGAACGGACGCCCTCCGGCGACCTACACGCAGAGGCAGGGCCAGGTCCAAGGCTGAGACCCGGGAGCTGTGAGAGCAGAGAAGAGACAGGGAAATATCTCTGTGCAGCCTCGGAGGCAGCGGATTAAAGCTCCACTGTCCACTTGATGTGCCCTGCGTCTGTGGAGTGCATGAATGGACAGCGAATCATCCCAAATTGAGGAAGTGGACTTTGAGGACAAGATTTAAGACTTTCCCCCCTTTTCCTCTTTTTACAACGAATTATCCCAAATTAAGGAGGTGGACTTAGCAAGATTTCAGACTTCTCGCCCTTTTCCTCTTTTTACAACGAAGTATCCCAAATTGAGAAGGTGGACTTGGAGAGCAAGATTTTTTATTTTTCCCCCTGCTCTCTTTTTGTGAATGTGTATGTGTATTATTCTGTGTAAGATTCTCTCTGTATAGCTTTGCTTCCACCATATGTCCCAGGGTTCTATCTGTCTGTTTTTTTTTTTCAATAATTACTTTTTAATTTTAATACCGCTACTATATTTCATATTTTATTCTATTTTACTTTACCTGCTCTTTCTTTTTTTCCTAGCTTCCCTTCCTCCCTCCCTCCCTCCGCCCCTCCTTTCCTTCTTTCTCTATTTCTTTCCTTCCTCCCTCCCTCCCTCCCTTCTTCCTTTCACTCTTTCTTTTTCTTTCCTTCCTCACTCCCTCCTATCTTTGTTTCCTTCCTCCCTCCCTCCCACCCCTCTTCCTTTCACTTTCTTTTTCTTTCCTTCCTCCCTCCCTCCCTCCTTTCTTTCTTTCTTCCCTTCCTCCCTCCCTTCTTCCATTCACTCTTCCTTTTTCTTTCCTTCTTCCCTCCCTCCCTCCTTTATTTCTTTCTTCCTTCCTTCCTTCCTTCCTTTCTTTCCTTCTTCCTTTCTTTCTCTCTCTCTTTCTTTCTTCTACTACTTCTTTCTTTCTACTTTTTCTCCCTTTTATTCTGAGCTGGGTAGATGAAAGGCTCTTGGTGCTGCAGCCAGGAGTCAGTGCTGTGCCTCTGAAGTGGGAGAGCCAACTTCAGGACACGGGTCCGCAAGAGACCTCCCAGCTCCACATAATATCAAGCAGCGAAAATCTCCCAGAGATCTCCATCTCAACACCAGCACCCAGCTTCAGTCAACGACCAGCAAACTACAGTGCTGGTCACCCTATGCCAAGCAACTAGCAAGGCAGGAACACAACCCAACCCATTAACAGAGAGGCTGCCTAAAAACATAATAAGGCCACAGGCACCCCAAAACACCACCAGACATGGACCTGTCCACCAGAAAGACAAGATTGAGCCTCAACCACCAGAACACAGGCTCTAGTCACCCCCACCAGGAAGCCTACACAACCTACTGAACCAACCTTAGTCACTGGGGACAGACACCAAAAACAACGGGAACTACGAATCTGCAGCCTGCAAAAAGGAGACCCCAAACACAGTAACATAAGCAAAATGAGAAGACAGAAAAACACACAGCAGGAGAAGGAGCAAGATAAAAACCCACCAGATCTAACAAATGAAGAGGTAATAGGCAGTCTACTTGAAAAAGAATTCAGAATAATGATGGTAAAGATGATCCAAGATTCTATTTCCCAGATCCAAAATCTTGGAAATAGAATAGACAAAATGCAAGAAACAGTTAACAAGGACCTAGAAGAACTAAAGATGAATCAAGCATCGATTAAAAACACAATACATGAAATAAAAAATACTCTAGATGGGATCAATAGCAGAATAACTGAGGCAGAAGAACGGATAAGTGAGGTGGAAGATAAAATAGTGGAAATAACTGCTGCAGAGCAAAATAAAGAAAAAAGAATGAAAAGAACAGAGGACAGTCTCAGAGACCTCTGGGACAACATTAAATGCACCAACATTTGAATTATAGGGGATCCAGAAGAAGAAGAGAAAAAGAAAGGGACTGAGAAAATATTTGAAGAGATTATAGTTGAAAACTTCCCTAATATGGGAAAGGAAATAGTTAATCAAGTCCAGGAGGCACAGAGAGTCCCATACAGAATAAATCCAAGGAGAAATACGCCAAGACACATATTAATCAAACTGTCAAAAATTAAACACAAAGAAATCATATTAAAAGCAGCAAGGGAAAAAAAAAAACAAATAACACACAAGGGAATCCCCATCAGGTTAACAGCTGATCTCTCAGCAGAAACTCTACAAGCCAGAAGGGAGTGGCAGGACATAATTAAAGTAATGAAGGAGAGAACCCTGCAACCAAGATTACTCTACCCAGCAAGGATCTCATTCAGATTTGATGGAGAAATTAAAACCTTTACAGACAAGCAAAAGCTGAGAGAGTTCAGCACCACCAAACCAGCTTTACAACAAATGCTAAAGGAACTTCTCTAGGCAACAAACACAACAGAAGGAATATACCTAAAATAACGAACACAAAGCAATTAAGGAAATGGGAATAGGAACATACATATCAATAATTACCTTAAATGTAAATGGACTAAATGCTCCCACCAAAAGATACAGATTGGCTGAATGGATACAAAAAAAAGACCCATATATATGCTGTCTACAAGAGACCCACTTCAGACCTAGAGACACATACAGATTGAAAGTAAGGGGATGGAAAAAGATATTCCATGCAAATGGAAATCAAAAGAAAGCTGGAGTAACAATTCTCATATCAGACAAAATAGACTTTAAAATAAAGACTATTAGAAGAGACAAAGAAGGACACTACATAATGATAAAGGGATCGATCCAAGAAGAAGATATAACAATTGTAAATATTTATGCACCCAACATAGGAGCACCTCAATACATAAGGCAAATATTAACAGCCATAAAAGGGGAAATCAACAGTAACACAATCATAGTAGGGGACTTTAACACCCCACTTTCACCAATGGACAGATCATCCAAAATGAAAATAAAAAAGGAAACACAAGCTTTAAATGATACATTAAACAAGATGGACTTAATTGTTATTTATAGGACATTCCATCCAAAAACAACAGAATACATATTTTTCTCAAGGGCTCATGGAACATTCTCCAGGATAGATCCTATCTTGGGTCACAAATCAAGCCTTGGTAAATTAAAGAAAATTGAAATGGTATCAAGTATCTTTTCTGACCACAATGCTATGAGACTAGACATCAATTACAGGAAAAGATCTGTAAAAAATACAAACACATGGAGGCTAAACAATACAATACTCAATAACGAAGTGATCAATGAAGAAATCAAAGAGGAAATTTAAAAATACGTAGAAACAAATGACAATGGAGACACGACGACCCAAAACCTATGGGACGCAGCAAAAGCAGTTCTAAGGGGGAAGTTTATAGCAATACAATCCCAACTTAAGAAACAGGAAACATCTCCAGCAAACAACCTGACCCTGCACCTAAAGCAATTAGAGAAAGAAGAACAAAAAAACCCCAAAGCTAGCAGAAGGAAAGAAATCATAAAGATCAGATCAGAAATAAATGAAAAAGAAATGAAGGAAACGATAGCAAAGATCAATAAAACTAAAAGCTGGTTCTTTGAGAAGATAAACAAAATAGACAAACCATTAGCCAAACTCATCAAGAAAAAAAGGGAGAAGACTCAAATTAATAGAATTAGAAATGAAAAAGGAGAAGTAACAACTGACACTGCAGAAATACAAAAGATCATGAGAGATTACTACAAGAAACTCTATGCCAATAAAATGGACAACCTGTAAGAAATGGACAAATTCTTAGAAATGCACAACCTGCCAATACTGAATCAGAAAGAAATAGAAAATATGAATAGACCAATCACAAGCACTGAAATTGAAACTGTGATTAAAAATCTTCCAACAAACAAAAGCCCAGGACCAGATGGCTTCACAGGCGAATTCTATCAAACATTTAGAGAAGAGCTAACACCCATCCTTCTCAAACTCTTCCAAACAATTTCAGAGGAAGGAACACTCCCAAACTCATTCTATGAGGCCACCATCACCTTGATACCAAAACCAGGCAAGGATGTCACAAAGAAAGAAAACTACAGGCCAATATCACTGATGAACATAGATGCAAAAATCCTCAACAAAATACTAGCAAACAGAATCCAACAGCACATTAAAACGATCATACACCATGATCAAGTGGGGTTTATTCCAGGAATGCAAGGATTCTTCAATATACGCAAATCAATCAATGTGATACACCATATTAACTAGTTGAAGTAGAAAAACCATATGATCATCTCAATAGATGCAGAGAAAGCTTTCGACAAAATTCAACACCCATTTATGATAAAAACCCTGCAGAAAGTAGGCATAGAGGGAACTTTCCTCAACATAATAAAGGCCATATATGACAAACCCACAGCCAACATTACCCTCAATGGTGAAAAATTGAAACCATTTCCACTAAGAACAGGAACAAAACAAGGCTGCCCACTCTCACCACTCTTATTCAACTTAGTTTTGTAAGTTTTAGCCACAGCAATCAGAGAAGAAAAGGAAATAAAAGGAATCCAAATTGGAAAAGAAGAAGTAAAGCTGTCACTGTTTGCAGATGACATGATATTATACATAGAGAATCCTAAAGATGCTATGAGAAAACTACTAGAGCTAATCAATGAATTTGGTAAAGTAGCAGGATACAAAATTAATGCACAGAAATCTCTAGCATTTCTGTACACTAATGATGAAAAATCTGAAAGTGAAATCAAGAAAACACTCCCATTTACCATTACAACAAAAAGAATAAAATATCTAGGAATAAACCTACCTAAGGAGACAAAAGACCTGTGTGCAGAAAATTATAAGACACTGATGTAAGAAATTAAAGATGATACAAATAGATGGAGAGATATACCATGCTCCTGGATTGGAAGAATCAATATTGTGAAAATGACTCTACTACCCAAAGCAATCTACAGATTCAATGCAATCCCTATCAAACTACCACTGGCATTTTTCATAGAACTAGAACAAAAAATTTCAAAATTTGTTTGGAAACACAAAAGACCCCGAATAGCCAAAGCAATCTTGAGAACAAAAAACGGAGCTGGAGGAATCAGGCTCCCTGACTTCAGACTATACTACAAAGCTACAGTAATCAAGACAGTGTGGTACTGGCACAAAAACAGAAAGATAGATCAATGGAACAGGATAAAAAACCCAGAGATAAACCCACGTACATATGGTCAACTTATCTTTGATAAAGGAGGCAGGAATGTACAGTGGAGAAAGGGCAGCCTCTTCAATAAGTGGTGCTGGGAAAACTGGACAGGGACATGTAAAAGTATGAGATTAGATCATTCCCTGACACCATACACAAAAATAAGCTCAAAATGGATTAAAGACCTAAATGTAAGGCCAGACACTATCAAACTCTTAGAGGAAAACATAGGCAGAACACTCTATGACATAAATCACAGCAAGATCCTTTTGGACCCACCTCCTAGAGAAATGGAAATAAAAACAAAGATAAACAAATGGGACCTAATGAAACTTCAAAGCTTTTGCACAGCAAAGGAAACCATAAACAAGACCAAAAGACAACCCTCAGAATGGGAGAAAATATTTGCCAATGAAGCAACTGACAAAGGATTAATCTCCAAAATTTATAAACAGCTCATGCAGCTTAATAGCAAAAAAACAAACAACCCAATCCAAAAATGGGCAGAAGACTTAAATAGGCATTTCTCCAAAGAAGATTTACAGACTGCCAACAAACACATGAAAGAATGCTCAACATCATTAATCATTAGAGAAATGCAAATCAAAACTACAATGAGATATCATCTCATACCAGTCAGAATGGCCATCATCAAGAAATCTAGAAACAATAAATGCTGGAGAGGGTGTGGAGAAAAGGGAACACTCTTGCACTGTTGGTGGGAATGTGAATTGGTACAGCTACTATGGAGAACAGTATGGAGGTTCCTTAAAAAAACTAACAATAGAACTGCCATATGATCCAGCAATCCCACTACTGGGCATATACCCTGAGAAAACCATAATTCAAAAAGAGACATGTACCAAAATGTTCATTGCAGCTCTATTCACAATAGCCCGGAGATGGAAACAACCTAAGTGTCCATCATCAGATGAATGGATAACGAAGATGTGGCACATATATACAATGGAATATTACTCAGTCATAAAAAGAAACAAAACTGAGCTATTTGTAATGAGGTGGATAGACCTAGAGTCTGTCATACAGAGTGAAGTAAGTCAGAAAGAGAAAGACAAATACCGTATGCTAACACATATATATGGAATTTAAAAAAAATGTCATGAAGAACCTAGGGGTAAAACAGGAATAAAGACACAGACCTATTTGAGAATGGACTTGAGGATATGGGGAGGGGGAAGGGTAAGCTGTGACAAAGCGAAAGAGAGGCATGGACATATATACACTACGAAACGTATGGTAGATAGATAGTGGGAAGCAGCCGCAGAGCACAGGGAGATCAGCTCGGTGCTTTGTGACCGCCTGGAGGGGTTGGATGGGGAGGGTGGGAGGGAGGGAGGTGCATGAGGGAGGGGATGTGGGAACAGATGTATATGTATGACTGATTCACTTTGTTATAAAGCAGAAACTAATAAAAATAAATAAAAGTAAAACTATATGCTGATCAAAAAATGTATATATATATATAACTTAACAAAAACATAAGAAAATCCATAAATAAGAACATGCAGTTTCCACATATGGGTGACCTACAGCAGCTGGGACAGGACAGCCTTCCTGAGAGGGAGATTTGCAAGTCAGTCAACCTCTCCCAGCTTGAGTTTCCTCATCCACACAATGGAGAAAAGTGAGTGAGGATGGAGTGTATGGGGACTGCCTGGGATACTACCTGGCACATTTTAAAACCTCAATAAAAGAATAATAACAATAATGATGTTTTTAATAAGAAGAATAATTAGGAAAATTATTGGTTACACACTGGAATATAGTGTTTAATTAGAAGACTCTTCCTATGCCACAGAATTGTATATGAGTTCTGGCAATCCTAAATATAATTCTTCTATTCAGCATATATAACTGGATGGAAGTGGCAGCTGGTAACAAATAGCTGGAATAAAAATGGTATGCAAACAGCTATAATTCAGAGGCTGTGCTTTTTGCCTCTTTGTGCTATTCCCCAGACTCTTCATTATCAAATCCTACCGATGGAGCTCCTCTGAGCTTACCATGCCTCCATCTGAGACATTATCACAAATCAGCACATTCACATTGTTCAGAACAGAACTTTTTCAGATCTGGATCCCTGGTGTTTCACATCTTCTCTTCCTCCTGATTGCCCCCAAGGCCTGGGTCAGGGTAAAAGTATCATCCTTTATCTTGGTGGGAGCAAAAGACATCAAAACTTTCCTCTTGGGTTTCATGTAGCCTGTAGTTTACCAGGAACTAGAGAGGATATTCCTCCCTTAAGGGGTTGCTAGGTGTAATGCAGATTGTTAGACAACTGAGGGAAATCCCAAGAGCAGCTTAGAAACGGATCCTGTGTCTAATGGCTGGGTCCTGAAACATTTCTATTGTTGCATGGCTATTGCTACTACCCAAACAGCCAGCCAAGGCTAAAAACAGCCACCAAAGAGTGGACTCTACATATTGCCTTACAGAATTCAGAAAGTTCCCAGCACTGTTGCCGGCCTCAGAGTCATCCTTAAACACCACATGCAGCATGCGTTTAGGACTAAAGCCTATGGATGTGCAGAAATTACTCATCAACATATGATCAATTTACAAGGAGAATACTATTCACATATTGTCAAACCTTGAGGACAGGGTCCATGTACATTTCACTCACCTTTGTATTCCTAGATTCTAGAAAAGTTTGAGATCAAGTAGATGCTAACTTGTCAAAATAATGAGTAAATGAATATAATACCATTCTGGTTAGGAGAACAGAGAATGGGCTTTAGAATAAAACACATGTAGATTTAAGTTCATAGATTCAAACTTTTATGGCTTTGGTTTTCTCTTATGTATGATGTGTATAGTAATATAAACTAGCTTGTTGGGTTGTTGGGATGAATAAAGTGGTTTGTTCACAGTAAGTGAACTAGAGCACATAGTAAGTGCTCTAAACACCTTGATATTAGTCTAGAGGGTGTGAGTGTGTGTGTGTTTGTGTGTGTGTGTGTATGTATGAGAGGGAGAAGTTGGAGAGAGAAAAGTTAATGTAAATCTTTCTAGATTTGGAGTCAGAATAAATGAAATTACCTTGTAGGGTTCTGTTTTTCATCTGCATAAAATGTAAAAACCCTTTAACAAACATTTTCCAAAGAATCCTGAACAGAAGACTGCTTGAGAGTTTAGCTCTCACCCTGACTCCCTAAGGTAACCTGTGGATTTGCCGATTGGTAATCGTAAGTATTTGAGCTGAATCTTAAAATCACTCAACAACATTATTTCCTAACAAAAGAATAATGAGATATTACTTTGGGACATTTTCCTGAATAGACTCCCACTTTTTACTCATTCTTCCCTTTAGTTGCTCAAGGATAAAATTGGCTAACTTAAGGTGTTAGAGCCGACTTTCTACCAGATGAAGTCAGTTCTAAAAGGTCATAATAAAATTAGTAAAGGCAGATGGAAAATGTGCAGATAACAGCTGGTAGCCCCCAACGTGTTCACACTGGTACAATTGTGATAGCAGACATTGCTCTTTCATCTCTTTGCTTTCTCTACATGCATTCTTTAATTCCCAGGGACACAGTTATCTTGGTGGTTGAAATTCAATCATATACATTACAGACTGATGGTTGGGAAGACATCATTAGGT
The DNA here is from genome assembly GCF_025265405.1 of Mesoplodon densirostris. Lineage (NCBI taxonomy): Eukaryota > Metazoa > Chordata > Mammalia > Artiodactyla > Ziphiidae > Mesoplodon > Mesoplodon densirostris. The sequence continues at coordinate 57,491,099 of NC_082671.1, forward strand.
CCTTAACCAATATAGAATTCTACTTGTCGATATAGGTTATCAATGAGTAAGCATGAATAGAATCCTGGCTTATTAAAAATAGTTTTTGGGCCTTGGACATAGATTCTAAAAGCTATCACTGCCCAACATTGTTATTAGCCTACAAAATTTTTTATCACTTCCTCCTACCAATGTTAAAGAATAGAAAATACAAATTATATCTAAAAAAATAGAGAAAAGTTTTATGTCCTCTTGTTTTAATTAGTTTTCTGCCATTCAATTGTCATAAATTCAAATTTATAAACATAATTTAAAAAATATTCCTATGATGCTTCAATTGGATTCAGTTTAATTTATCCAGCATTTAGTGTTTCAAAGATATCTAAAATATAAATTCTAAACATGTGTAATATATGTTTATTCTTCCATCTTCTTCTTACATACATAGTTGAATCCATAGCTGTATCAGAGATATTGGCCAGAGCAACTCAAAGAGAGTAATTATTTTAGTGAACTAAATTCTCAGAATAGAAACAAAACAAAAGAGATATTTGAATTTTCACATGTAATCTTCCCCCTCACATTTATATTTTTGAAAGTCTATGGAGGCAAGAATCCAGTTGTAAAGACATCGTGGGATGACTGTTGTACTGAATTATGGGATGCATGTAATGCAAATTCATTTGTTAAGCACCAAATAACCACATTCTCCTGGTTAGCATTTTTCTCCCCTCTTGGATAACTATGAATTAAGCAAAAGTTTAACTCCCTGAACAAGCTCCAGAAAACTTGGAGCAACTAATATATTTTGATCACCTTCTTCCATTTCCATTCTTCATTTTGTAGGACCCAAGCTGTCTGCTTAAAAGACTACAAAGATTTTGTTTAATACTGTATCAATATTCTTGGTTTACCATTGACAGATTTGAAAAGGTTGTTGAAAACTGAATGCATATATGCAAACGTTTTGTTGTTAAATGGAAACATTCCAAGAACTCAAATGATCCATGTGAAATTTTAATTATAACTTAACAGCTGCTTGAACTAATTGAAGGATATCAGAAAGGTGATTTCCTTCTCATCGTAATTAAAGAGTTAAGCCTAATTTGCTGTTGTCAGGACAAGACTAAATACCAATCTGGTCTGCCTAATTATATTAAAAGGTAAACAGATAACTGCTAGAAAAGAGTAGGGCCCACCCTAGACAAAGACAACAGGTTCTCGATGTGCCATCGCCACCCATTCCTATTGGAATATGAGCAATGACCTTTAAGCAAAGTAGCAACTGTTCTCAACTTCTGCTCTGAAGGCTGCAGTTTCATCTTGCAGCATCATCTGTTCATTCCCTCTTGTAGCCAATTTTATTTTCTTTCAATTTCTCAATCTTTTCCCCAAGGATCCTCTGTGACCTCATCACTTATGAGAGAAGAAAACTGAGGCAGAGAAAAGGCAAGAAAATCTTCAGAGCAAACAACTGGTAGAAAACAAGACTCTTGACTAAATAGTATGGTGCTTTTTCCCACCACTCTCTGTGCTTTGTATCTACTAACATGGAATTTATCTAGTTTTCAATTTACTATATTACAGTAATGGGGGAATACATCTTGAAGTCTTTTTAATGGTATGCTGGTCACTTGCCCTTTGTTCTGGAAGAGCCAGAAAGTTGTGTTTTGAATTATTTTTTAACTAGAGTGCTATGGAAGAGTATACTTTATGAGCAGTATCATCCTTTAATATCCTAACTGAAAGGGGTTAAAGCTCCTATTCAGTAGTACAAGGATTTTAGATGCAAAATAAGTAAATCACTTTAAGCCTGATATTTCATACTCTTTATAAAACTGTCTCACTTTCTGAGTAGACTTCTCGATATGAAAACAGGTGGAATATGGCTGCCAAGGGTTCTGGCAATCCTGATGCTTCTTGGGTGATTCTTCTTGTTCTTTTTTTATGAATTCATTTTCTTTCTATCAGCCCATAACATAAGGATAGCCAGTAATTGTTTCTGTCTTTTTCTTCTTTTTTCACTGTCTAAAAAAGAGACTCCTATGTAAACTCATTTGGAGTAGTGTAGGGGACTGCAGGGGGAGGGGCTTATTTACTTATCTTTGGATCTTTCTTAATGGACACGTGTCTCCTGCCCCCAGATTCAAATACATATTGCAAGTGAGGCAAAGCCGAAAACAGAGAACCACTGTCAGAATGAACCACTGTCCCTGTGTGTGGTCAATGTGTTAGCCCTCAGGCATGTCAGAGTAGCTTATACAGAAGCCCAGTGCTCTATAATTCTTTATCAGAGCAATAATCTCTTTACTTAGAACAGTAACATACACATTATTATACTATTAAACTTTTGGCTCACTTTTCTAATCTATGCCCAGTCCCATATTGTTATTGCCTAAATATGTATTTGTTGCATCTACTCAAATTCAACCTGTTTAACTTCTTCCCCTGAAAACCAGCTCCCTTGTTAATATGACCCATCTCTCCTATATTACCTTTCCAGCTATAGTCTCTCTCTCTCAAATTATTCAACCTATGTAACACTGACATTAATCTTCATAAAGCATCATTTAGTAGGTAATGCCATCCTACTGCTCAAAACCATTTAACACTGGGAATTTCCTATAAAGTTTAAATTCCTTAGGCTGACATTAAGAGTTCTCATAATTTTACCCTAAACTCTTCCACTTGTCATAATTCTTAGTTTTAAGCATCACAAAATCTACTCTAACTACTTAAAGTAGAAAGGCGTTTGTTAGAAGACTCATTGGGTTGCTCATGTAATAGTTGAGGAGACCTAAGAACGTGAGTCAAAAAATGGAAATGAAGAAGAGAGGCCAGGCAGCCCAAACCAGCTCCAAATCATGCCACCGAACTATTCTGGTGAGGACACTGCTGCTTCCACCATTGACCACTGGATGCCATAGCTTGCCACTCCTGTCACCAACATTGCTGACGTCAACACTGTGTACACTGCCATTGCTGCCACAGAAAATGGATGTGGCTGCTTCTACTACCAGAATGGATACCTCATTACAAAGGTGCCCTGTTTCTGATCCCAAGTCCCAGACAAGGCTTCTGCTTCGACAAACCTATGTCTGTGCCCAAACTTTTGGCATAAGGGTAAGGTGCAAGTATCTGGACTTTCCAAGTTATAGAGTGAGAAGTAAGTCTGCTTGCTACCAATGCCTATGTGGGGGGAATTCCCCAACTGGGAACTCAGATGGCAAGGAGAACAGAAAATAAATTATTAAAGAGAGATAGGACAAGAGAGCTTTTTGGCTAACCAATCTCCTAACCAAACCATTAACCCACTAATCTATGGTATATTCAGTCCTATTCTTCCTCACCTTCACAAATCATTGAATTAATTATGATTCTGCAGATTAAAACATCTAGTATATCACAAAAAAAAGTAGTTCCTAATTCATGAATAAGTACTACTTCCATTCCAACCAAAATGCCTTTTTCTCTATCTTCACATCTACCTAACCTAAAGATTTACGTGAATTCCATCTTGTCCAAGGAGTTATCTCTGAACACTCAATTCAGTGTTAGCTGCTTTTTCTAAATTCCTACTGCATTTAATTTGTATCATTCATTTTGGTGTTTATCATTCATACTGTCACACTGTTCACTATATGCTAATGTGTGTAGTTTTATATCTACAGATTACAACTTTCATGAAAATAAGACCATGTGTTATAATACTTTGCAGTGCTCTGAACACATCATCATATTTTGGGGAGAGAAGCACATAATAAATGCTTACTGATTGCTGGTCTGCAGCTGAAGTAGGTTTTCAATTAAAATTTTAATCACCCACCTCCACATACTTCTATTCTATAAAAGGAAATGTGTAGAAAAAAATATGGGTTAATAAGTTAACTGATTTTTTGTTAATCGAGGCATTATCATAATAAACCTCTAGAAGAATTTATTTTGTTTTCGAATAATTTTTTTTTTTTTACTTTAAACCATGTAACAAAAGTTCTGTAAGACATAAAGGTAAAGAACTGAGAAAAATAAGTTTATCCAGGGCAGAAATGCCATGTTATTTAAATAAAAAGAACTCAAGGTCTCTTATCCCGAATAGAATAGGAGCTACCAGTCACCCAAATAAATCACTCATCACTCCCTTGCTACTGGCTCTTACCGTTAGCTTCTGACATGCTTAAGTCTGTCCCGTATAAATCAACAAGTGCTCTTTCTTGACTGTCTGTCCTTTTGCAGGATGACGCTCTCCCTCATCCTCTTTCCTTTCATAGCCATGCTTCTTAGACGTGGAGCCCGTGCTCACTGTCTTTGTATCCTCAAAAGTGTGCAAGTTAGCAACACTACTCCAGTTAAGCTAACATTGACTTCACCGTGTAGCTTTCATTTGTTAATCTCAGTGCACCTTTTTCAGAATTTCCGTTAACGTGACCATTAGGTGTGACCAGATCCAATGGCCACTCCCACTGTTTTGAAAAAAGTCTCCTCCTTAGCTTTCATACTATTTCTTTCCCAGCTCTCTTTCTTCATCTCTCTTCCTTGAAAAAGTTTTAAGAGACCTCCCCTACTTCAATCCACCTGTTTAATAGTGGATGTTCTCCATCATGTCCATGAGGTCCCCCCAAATTGTTCATCTTATAAGCATGTCAAATAAATACACTGTAGACCTTAAACTTTCAAAATGCTCTAGGCCAATTATATCTCAGTAAAGCTGGAACAATGGAATACAAATATTGGTTGTTTCCCAAATTATTGTCCTTCACCTTTTCCCCTCGTACTTTCCCATCTATTTATATATCCCAATCCCCCACTCATTTCCAGCTAGTTTACCTACAAGGCTTACTGCTACCTAACATAAAACACTCCTCACTTGTTTTGTTTTGTTAAAATGAAATTGATAACTACCCTTCTCTGGAATTTCTGATACAATGCCATGTCTTACAGTGACTATCACCTATAGTGTAATGACTCAGGTCTACATCTCTAGTCCAGATTTCTCTCTAGAGCCCAAATCATATATTCAGCTGATTCCTGGTTAAAAGCTTAATGCCCGTTGACAACCAGAATCTTGTCCAAGATCCGAAACTCCAGAAGAAATGCACCTATTTCACCTCCTTTAGATTGGAATTTTGTCAAATATTGAATCCCTCCCAGAATCAGAATAAAGCTTTGACACTCCCCAAATTATGGTTGTGATACATATAGATCCGTCCCAGGTATGATGCAGATGAAGGGATGAAGGTGGCACCACTGTCTCCACCCTGATGAGAAGTTAACCTGCTCTGGGTCAGACAAACTCAGACCCAGTTTGAGGCTGGCTTCAGTTCTTCTGCTCCCACATTCATAAAGTAGATATAATAACAACATATCTAACCTGACTGGGGGAATAGATTCCAAAAATGTATACAATGTTCTAAGCTATTAACACTACATTTAAAAAAGTTATTACTGTTGCCTATATGCTTTCCAGAAAACCATGTTTTATCTAAATCTCCTTTTGGGGGCTACTTATTAAGTAAAAAATGTTAGGTAGTTATGCTCAAATTAAACTAAAATGTATTTGTTCCAGAATCCTATTATTTTTGTCATTGTGTAGCATTTTTCCAATTAAATTTATCAAATTTGTAAGTTTATATAAATAATGTTATTTTGAACCCTTGAGAGTATCTTTAATCTATTTTGAGCACTTTAAGTACTTCTTATCTATCTAGTTTTCCAATCAAGATAAATTATGAACAATTTTTACTCTCTGTGCCATCTTGTCTAGGCACCAAAGTCACAGCAATCGCAGGTTTGTTGAAAATAAACTCTGGAATTGCTTCAGTTGCCCATACTATTAGCAACTAAGAGTAATTATATCAGTAAGATTTGGAGCACACCTGGTGATCTAAGCATACAGCAGGGTGCTTTCCGTGGGTTTTCCTTCTCATCACACAGACTGCTAAAAAGACATGCAATCAAAGGTCAAGATCTAATAAAATTAATAATTTTAATGCTTCATCAAGGATGTTCTTAAGTGAAACTGGCATTTTATTTATTTACTGACTTAGTTTTAGCTTTCACTGCAAGTCTGTAGCAGTAGGAACACATTGACTATTAGCACAGTTTGGTGCCACTGCCTTGATTCTTGTTAATGCACAGCAGTTTCATCCACCATTGCTTCTGCATAATCAGCACGATGTCAATACAATGCAAAAAGGCAAATAATGTCTGAATATTATTAGGGAAATTGTCTTGACCTAGCAGGCCACCTAGAAGGGTCAATAATTTTAGAACTACTACTCTATGACACAGAGCAGGTAAGATCTCAAGACAGTCCACTCTGGAAACCCCATGCCAGTGAGACTAATCAGTAATGTCCCTGATCTTTATTAAATCAGGAAAAATCTGTCAAAACTTTATCTTAATTTTTATTTCAAAATTTAAGTTAAACATGAATAATATCATTTCCCACAACCACAGATGATCTTCCTTGAATTCCCAACATATGGACTCAATCCCTTTCATGTAGTCCTTGTCATGTTTTACCCTAAATTTTAGTTATTTGTGTTAGGTCTGTTACTCTTTGTTAGGCAGAATACCTTCAGTACAGAGTTATGAGATTCTAGGAAATAATTCTGACTATATGCCTTGAATACATAAGAGTCACTCACATATATTTGTTTTTTGAATTGACTTATGTAATTGGCAAAGCCAAAAAGAATTAGGGAATTCCTTGGTGGTCCAGTGGTTAAGATTTCGTGCTCTCACAGCTGGGAGCCTGGGTTCAATCCCTGGTGGGGGAACTAAAATCCCACAAGTCGTGCTGCATGGAGAAAAAAAAAAATAACCAAAAGCCAAAAAGAATTAGGCCTACACCACAAGGTGTCCTTTAAAGAGTGTTTCAAATAAAATTTGGCAATATATTTAAGAGCTAAAACTACTTAGAATAAAACAGGAGTATATCTTTGTGACCTTGAGTTAGGTAATAGTTTCTTAGAAATAATGTTTAAGGCACAAACAGCAAAAGACCAAATATAATATAATTGGACTACTCAAAATTTAAAATTTTTGTGCTGCAAACAATACCATCAAGAAAATGAAAGACAATCCATCGAATGAAACAAAATATTTGCAAAGTATATATCTGATAAGATATATACTTAAAGAAGTTTACATCTCAACAATAAAAAGAAAAATAACCTAATTTAAACATATGCCAAGGATTTGAATAGGCATTTCTCCAAAGAAGATATGCATATGGCAAATAGGCACATGAAAAATGCTCAACATCATTAATCATTGGGGAAATACAAATCAAAACTTCAATGAGACACAAGTTGATACTCACTAGGATGGCTATAATCAGAAAGACACACAAAAACAAGTATTGGTAGGATATAGAGAAATTGAAATCCGCACACACTGTTGGTGTGAATGTAAAATGGTGCAGCTACTACGGGAAACAGGTTAGCATTTGCTCAAAAGGTTAAATATAGAGATACCATATGATCTAGAAATTCTACTCCTAGGTATATACCAAAGAAAAATGAAATCAAATGTCCGTATAAAACCTTATACATATATATTCACTGTAGCATAATTCATAATAGCCAAAAAGTAGTAACAACCCAAATGTTCATCAACCAATAAGTGAATAAACAACATGTGATATATCCATACAATGGAATACTATTTTGCAATTAAAAAAATAAAGTACTAATATGTGCAAGAAAATGGGTAAACATTAAAAGTATTATGCTAAGTGAAGGAAACCACACACAAACGACCACATACTGTATGAGTTTTGTAATTCCATTGATATGAAATGTGCAGAATAAGCAAATCTATAGAGACAGAATGTAGGTTAGTAGGAGGATGTTGGAGGGACGTGGGGAATGACTGCTAACAGTGTGGGGGTTCCTTTAGGAAAACAAAATTGTTCTATAATTAGATTGCAGAGGTTATTGCACAATCCTTTAAATATACCAAAAACCACTGAATTGTATACTTAAAAAAATTATTCATGCAGGACCCATCAAGCTTTTGGTTAGTGGACTATAATCAATGTTTATCAAATAAATATAACAATATTTACATATCGGTATTTACTGTATTAGAAACTAAAATTTAGAACATTAAGAAGCTGCATAAACAAATTCTCAGAGATAGCTAAACTGTTGAGCTGAAAATAAAATAAATTTTAATTCATTTTCATTCATAAATCAAATATAGTCTATAGACCACTTTTTCAGGAGACAGGTTCAGGATCTATTTTAACTAGGTAACATTGGCTAAGTTAACTTTCTGTGCTTGATTCATCATCTGAACAACTGGAAATTTGCCATATTCAAGACTTAATGTGAAAACAGTAAGCTTTAGCACAAAATATTTTCTTCTAGTAATACACATGTAATGATATATTTTTAGAACTCTAAACATTTGATAATCAATGGCATACCTTTTCAAAACAAAACACATATATATGACACATAATCCAATGGGAAACTATTGATCATGCCCAGAAATCTACTTTTCAGTTTTAGTATCTGGACTGCTTTTTAAAACAATTCCAGGAAGAATTCCAATACAAACATTTTGGGCAAAAGGAAGGAAGGTATACCCATTCCCATACTGTGTTTCATGGTTAAAAAAAAAAACTGTCTAAAAATTTTTTTGACTCCTCTCTCCCTATCCTGACAAAAGTAAATTTAAAGCAATTGAGAAGATAAATGGTTCCTCACATAAGGTGGGGGAAGGAAAACTAATTTGGGAATATGACAGTAAAACACTCATTTGTCATGACTACATTGAGGTATCTTGGAAAATGACTAGAACCTTGTTGTACATTGTGTGACTGGAAGGACCAACGTCTGTTTTCTTCCCCTTCCTTTGTCAAACTCCACCTCCTGCTGCCTCGGTTCATTTCCACTGAAGGTTACTAACAATATTAACTCTCCATGGTAGTCAAGTCAGGTGCCCAGCAGCAAGGCAGGGGAGATGGGTAGGGAACTGAGAGAAGGAGGAGGAAGACACACCGACCAGGAGGGGGATGGTGGGTCATGAATTTGTAAGAACTAATTTGTCTAATACTCAGTAACAAAAGGACCTCGTCTGCACTGTGCATTAATGCAGCATCAATCACTGGATAACTGCTCCACACACATAATGAGAATATTCTTTGGCCAGCCCCATGGTCTGTACAGACAGCTGGGGAGATAATAACCCAAATGGAATTTTTATTTTAATGCAACTCCCATCCTTTAAACACAAAAATGAAACAGATTAAAGTTGGTAAAATGTAACAGCCTTTCATAAAAGCTTAGTGTGATAACGTACTTATTCCAGCAGTGATGCCTGAAGAGCCTGAAATGTCTCCACTTGATTGTTGGGATTCTCCAGTTTAATGGCCCTTTTCTTTTTAATTCATTATGAGTTGCTTTAGTCTTTCCAGTCATTGTGTCTAATAACATTGGCTCATTTGATTACATTTCATTTTTTTCCCTTCTTTTTTAAGGATGCTTGAAAACTGCACTTCATTTAGATCAACTTTATTTTCAAATCAAAATTATACCCATATTGATACTTACTTGAAATATTTAAAATGTATATTTACTCCTATGTTACATACACAATAGTTGAAAAATAGATTAATTACTACAAAAATTCACAGAAAACAGATCAGCTTCATTGCAACAGAAATTTAGGTCATCTGTTAGAGAAATAAATTCCCCCATCTCCTATTTATTTTTCCACTCTAAGAAACAAAATCTATGTAAAAAAGTAGAGCTTTTTTCACTTGTTAGACGACAGCAACTTTTCTCGTAAGGACACTTTACAAATAAATTTGAAAATAGACATGAATAAACAGAAAAATAGCTTTTGACATTTAATGATTTTCTAAGAAATAGTCAGCAAATAAGAAATCTACCTGAATTTTTCTAAATGTAGTTCATGAGGCACAATGAAATCAGTGCATTAGGGCATTCAATATGTTGTCACTAGAGAAATAATGAACTTTCCATTGCAGAAATATTTCTAAAGGACAATTTAATAAGGGGCCAGGAGGAAATATGAAAAATAGTAAGCCTAACAATGACAAACAGAAGGAAAAACATTTAATGAGGTCAAGTTGAAAATATAATTTAAGATAAAAAGCCTCATTGAACTCTTCCTGCTGTTCTACTATAACAGAATAATATAATCAGCTTCCTTGATCTGTGGTATAGATTCCAACTCACGGAAGCTGCTTTAGCATGAAGCAATCACATATAAAATGGCTGTGTTAATAATGAGTAGACATGTACTATCTTACAATATTTGTGTATTTTAGGACTGAATAATTAAATTTTACAATAATATTTTAAAATTTATTTTTAGATCTATATACCATAAGGCTCCCAGAAATCCTTGATATCTTTACATGACTTGATACAAATATTTTAACTTCTTTAATAAACCTGAACAAATCTTTATTAACCAAAGCACTATGAAATGATTGATTAATAAGAGTAATTGATAACAAGTCTAATAATTGGTCTATGTTTTCACCATGAGTTTCTAATTTTGCTTTAGTTTCAGCATTACAAAAATACCTTGTTCCTTGAAATAAAAATAAAAATCCCCTCCACACACTAAGATTGTAAGTCAAGTTTTTCCCCTAAAAAAGTCACTAACATGCATGTACTTGTGTATTTCCACAAAGGATAATAGTTAAATTTAATTTTCTGTAGCCCATATTAAAAACAGTGTGTTTTCTCACTTTAAAATATAAAATTACACTATAATGTGAACATGCTTTTCCAACTCTGTACCTCATCATCTCTTTTGAGAATCACTGCTTTAAAGAGAGGCCTAATTTGGTCAGACTTCTCCAGAAAACAGTTGGGAATTGGATCAGAAGTCTTTGATCCCAGCCTCCAGTATGGCCCCCAATGATCCCTGCCTCCTGGTATGTGAGCTCCTATGTTATCTCTTCCCACGCTGTACCAGGGTTGTCTGTGTTAATCACAGAATATGGCAGAAGTGATGATATATGCTTTCTGAGATGGGTTTATGAAAACACTGTAGCTCTTATTTGTCTAATCAATCACTCTCTTTCTTGGATCATTTACTATGGGCAGAGCCAGTTTCCATGTGATGAGTAGCCCTATGGAGAGGAACTTGTGGCAAGGAACTGAGCCCTCCAACCAACAGCCAGGAAGGAACTGAAGCCTCCTGCCAAGAGCCGTAGGAGTGAGGTAGAAAGCAGATTCTCTACCCCCAGTCAAGCCTTTAGATGACTGCGGCCTTGGCCTACACCTTGACTGCAGCCTCATGGGAGACAATGAACCAGAACTACCCAGCTAAACTGCTCTCAGATTCCTGACCCTAAGGAACTGTGTGAGATAAATAAATCTTTGTTGTTTTAAGTTTGTTATGCAGTGATTGATAACTAGCACAGTTCCTGCTAGCATTCTGCAACCAAAAGAACAGGTATAGTGCTAAAGAGAATGATACATTTCCATTGCCAAAGATATGTTATCTGTCTAGTGCTCTAAAATTTGTCCAACCTGGTTAATAGAGCCAGGGTATGGATAATTCCCTCCTTTTCCCAATGCAGGACTATGCCTGCATAAGTTATATAACTAAAACCAAAAGAAAACAAAACAAAAATGACTGATCTATTGTGACCCATGGCATTTTTGCTGCATACACTACAAAGAATCCTTTGAATAATATTCAAAATGGAAAATTAATGCTATAAGAGTTTCACATTAACATTTTCATTCTGTTAAAATAAGTTCAAAATGCTAACCTACATACATTGCTTGTGGACCTCATAATTTTGAGATTTATGAGAACTGGAATAGTTGGCACTAGATAAACACTAGATGAATAAATGAATGGATTAATTTACTGTACTACTAGGTTCTATTTTATTATTGAAGTAGAATGTGGAAACAAATGATCAGAACAAACATCAATCAGTCCTGTTTAAATAACAAAATTATATGCTGGCTGTAGCCACATATCTAGATATGGTATATGTCTAAGAGAACAAGGTTATAGAAAACCTTTCCTCCAGTTATTTTCTTATTGTGAATAGTCATACGCATCATATTAGTAAGAAAGTGAATTAATTAGGAAGAGAATGAATCCTGAGGCCTCAACTAAGTCATTTATGTTGGTAGCCCAGCATCCATTATAGTCTTGGTATTGTCTATTCCAGGAGAGGACAGGGTCAAAGATTATTTAACTCTATTGGATTCCAAGGAATGACTTCATTTTCATCCTGGCAGGTAACCAAGGAAGCTTAATCCTGGGATCAAGGTCATCTGAGAGGTTTTCACGTAAACAAAGACATGGCTCAGACAAAGAACAGCAGAAACTGTAAAAACTGACACAAGATGATAATTATTGTAATATGATAAACTGGACAGGCTATGAAAATCCTCTGACCTTCCTCTGAAGAACTCACCTACATATAAAATCAAAATCCAGGGGCAAGGTTCCATTGTTCCTGCAGCCTGCCCACCCTTGGAGTTCTGAATGCTACATGCCATCCCTAAATTCGCAAGTTACTATATAGAACTAGGACATGGCCAGGTTGGAGACCACATACTTCTTAGCTTTAGGTAGTCCAGTCACCTTACCCATTTTTGGTAATATTGCCCTTCTTCTTTGAGAGACACAGCTCTGACCTGGACCGCCTCTACTTTGGGTACTGGTTAAGGAACTGAAAACACTTGACAGGGATAGAGAAGCAGAGTAGAGATCACATTTCTCCAGTGCAGAAGTGAGTACAAATTTACAAATTCTCAAATTCTCTCAGAGTCAGATTCACATATATAAGAGAGATAATGCTCTGGACATATTAGTCACATGACTATCAAGTTCAAATTCTTCTTCTGGCTGCCACTTCCCTGTACATAGCCCTGTTTCCTGGGAAGTAGTACCAGCCTGGTCTTTATGTGGAGTTGACCACTGATTGGACTAGGTGGGGATTGGTGTGGTATTTGACTCAAGGGTAACCAATCCCTGAGCTGACCAGTAAGCTATAATGGTCACCGCAAGAGCAGTATAAGAGCACTACTGGGCTTCAGGCAGAATAACACCATTTTTTTCATTTTTGATTTTACAAGTGCTGATACACTTGTAAGAGCATTATTCTCCTTTCCCAAAGCTTCTATTTTTCAACTCTTTCTTCCTCTTCTCTGTATCTCACATGCCAAAATGAACCAGGCTTTAGTTGACACACACATTATTCTAGGCAATAATGTGTAGAATCAAGCATATTATTGGCCACATTTGTTGAATAGTAAGAGCAATAGATTTTGTCTTTCATAGGCACACAATAAATATTTCTGAATGAGAACTGTTAAATAAGGAGAAATTTCTCCTTAATTTGCATGCAGATATTTAAATCTGTGAAAGAGCTATGATTCTTTCTAAAAGAATACTTTTTTAAATGCCTTATCCTATAAGTAGTTTTGTGTATGCTATTTCCAAAAAGAACTCTTATTCCAGTTAACATTTTAATAAACCATGCAATGCCTTTTTTTTAGTTAAAATTCTCTGTATAAATGAACATAAGAAAAAAAGAAAGAAAAAAAATGAACATAAGCATAAAGCTATAATAATATGACTAGAAATTAGATACCCAGGTAAAGCTACCACATTAGTTTGGTTAGGATATAAAGAGTCATGTTCATAGTCATGCTCTCCAGTAAAATTCATACATCTACATTTTGGGCACATTAACTTCATGTATCTTCCTGAATATGGTGGCTATTTTCCCACCATTGAGCAAAGAAATATCCATAAAGTAATATTAGCCTCTTCATTCTCAGTGTAGTAATCCAGTGAAAAAACTAATATCCTGGGCAAACATTATAAATATATTTTATTGTATACTACGGAGTGTTTGCCTATCTTAAAATCTTCAATACCTTCTTTCAACAGAAAAACAAATCAGGTCAGACATCATTAATTAGTTTTTCAAAAACTCCATAATTAACCTAGCTAAGAGTTACTGCTCCTTTTATCAGACTATTTTAATATAGTATAAGGAGTACAACATTTGTGACATATAACATAACATGGTAGCAAATGGGCATAGTTTTTATTTTATGGTTCTTTCTTGAGCACCTTCTTTGTCAATATACAAAGCTGCTTTAGATGTGTAAATGAATCCTCTGCTGTCACCATTCAGAGTACTGTATAGACAGTAGACTTTCACACAAAATACCTTTATGTTTAATACCTTCATATTTTCGTTTTTACTTAACCAATTTTCTTTTCAAGAATGCTCTATCAAGATCATTAGTGCTCATTTTATTTTAAAACGTTAGGATAAGAATTCCAAAGCACATCAAAGTGACGGTGCTGTTTTTCCAAGGAAAGACTGTTACACAGACACAGGGTTGAAAGAGTCACATACATGGACTTTTAAATATGTGGTAGTTTGAGAAAAATTTATTAAAATGGCGGTTTCTATTAGGGATGCTGACCAATTTAACTGATCTAGAACACAAGGTTACAGTTTCAGTGACAAGTAAATTAAAGGAAAATCAGATGTTCTATAATCAGTGATTTATCTTTTCGCTTCTTCTTTAACCAAGGAATTAAATACAGCCCCTGTTAGTCTAGTTATCTATGATGTGCAAGGCAGACAGGATCTATTGTGTACCCACTGTGAGTGACAGCATGAATGACAGCCTTTGCCAGTCAAAGCTGTGATAAGGACTGGGTTCTGAGAGAAGCTCCTATTTGAGAGCCATCTGCATTGTCCCAGCCATCACTTCTGGCAGGAAGGCTGATTCGGAGATAAGAAGGTGATGATACTGAGCTTATTTCAGAGAAGGATCTCAGCAAACTAATCAGTGCCATCTGCATTTAGAACAACACTCATCAATTTGGCTTCTTTCTTTCTTCCTCTCTCTCTTTCTTTTTTTAACTTTTCACTGAATACTTCCAAAGCTTCATTACATTTTGTGTGCTACCAAACACAGACTCTCAGTATTAAAGAGCAAAGAAAACCAAACCAAACAAAAACATGGAAAAGATCTGAGAATAATGAAAATGCAGCAGCAAGAAGGTCTGTGAAAGATACTATTCTGATGGATTCAGATTGGTGAAATGCTAGCAAAGTCTGCATTACAGGCTCCCAGAGACTCACATGCTAATTAAGAGGCAAAGGTTTACTGAAGTCTTCCAGAGAAAGGATGGCCTCTGCCCAAGAGGTGTGCATAAGTGAAAACAATAACAAAAACACTATCAATAGAAGGGTAGACATGAAGCTAAGTAATAGAGGTCCCTGTCAGCAACTTGAAAGCCCAGTGGAATTAGAAAGAGGGAAATTTCACTTTGGACTAGTGTTGTAGAATGCTTAATTGTCCAAATTGTCAGTCAGTTTGCACCTTACAGAAAAATAACTAGATATGAGAAGTGTATCCAGCTTGAGCTAACAAAGATTGTTGGGGTACCATGATAGTCAGATCAAAGCAAAGTAAAATATGATAAACTATGCAAATAATGATATGCTTTCATTCACATAGCTCTTCTCAAATATTAACTATTTAATAGGACTTGGAAACAATTAATGTTCAATAGCCAGTGAGAACTGGAGAGATTTTCTGGTGGAATGCTATGGGAATAAAAGATAACAAGATATTCCATAATTATTTTTTTCTTTTATCAAATTGCAAGCCATACTGGGGATTTGCCATGGAGGACAGAGTAAATGTAGAATGAGAGTGAAGAAAGTCTGAATCGACTGAAGACAGGACAGGAGGCAGAGTGGAAGACTGGAAAACAGGATCCAGCATGCAAGCAACAAGCAATGGTCTGAGAACCAAGTGGCAGAAACTGCTGTCAGACCACTGAGGGGCAGGGCTCTCCCTAGTCATGGACCAAACGGCCTGCTCCAACAACTGGCAAAGCAGAAGTTCAGATGGAGTCCCACCCAGGTTCAAGGTTGGGTGGCGGTAGATGAGGGGGTGTGAGATGCTGGAGCCTGTGGCTGCTGAGAAAGAAAGGGTTACAGGGAGGCCTGGACTGCAGCATGGCTCTGAGGCGTAGGCTTTCCTATCTCAGAGCTTTACCTTACTGATACCAAATGGTCCCAGAGCAACCTGAAACCCAATGAACACATTCTCCTTCAGAAATGTTAATTCTCTCCCTTCCCAATTAAGGACTAGTGGTTTAGAGGCACTAGTCTCTAGTCTCACAATGTAGTGGTTTAGAGGCACTAGCTTTGAAGTCAGGCTGCCAGTATTCGAACCCTGGTTACCTCACTTACTAGCTGTCTGTCTTTGGCAAAGTTACTTAAAATTTTGTTGCCTCAGTTTACTAAAAAGGGGATATTATTAACAGCCCTTACTTCTCAAAGGGTTATGTAATGATTAAATGAGTGAATCCACATAAAGCATTTCGAACAGGAACTTGACTCACAGTAACTTCTCGATAGCTATTTCATTGTTGTTATTTTTTGTTGTTGTTGTTATTTCATGTACTTCAGGTCAATGAGGTAGAGAAATTTTCCTTCTTAGCCCTACCCACCCCAATTTCCACTTCCAGACCATTTCTTCATCTGCCTCTTGCAAAACTTGCTATTCTGCCCTCACCACTTCTTTGCAGCCATTGTTACTCATTTCTTGGTCATTTCCCTTGATTCACGAATTTAGCTCTGGGCCTTGTCTTCCTTGTCATACAAACTTTATCCAGTCTTGATAACTTGATCAGCAATCAGGCTTATCCATCCAATTTAATAGACTCTTGAGTTCTTGGCCTCTTTGTCTCAGAGGATCTTGTCCTTCACAGTACCTCAGTATACTTTCTCTGGATCATACCCGAGATTTCATCATCAACAGAATCTGCACCGTCTCCACCTCTGAAATGCAAACATTCCACTGTGGAATTACAGCTTCCTATACGTTTCTCTTCCTTATTCAAATAGTACTCTCTTTACAATGTTATGGTCCCCAGGGTACTGGACTCACCAAGTTTTCATCTCCTCTCAACTTCCCCCTGGCTTCATTCTCCAACTTACAAGCCAAAGTTTATTGTTAAAATCATACTTTCAGGGCCTCCCTGGTGGCGCAAGTGGTTGAGAGTCCGCCTGCCGATGCAGGGGATACGGGTTCGTGCCCCGGTCTGGGAGGATCCCATATGCCGCGGAGCGGCTGGGCCCGTGAGCCATGGCCGCTGAGCCTGCGCGTCCGGAGCCTGCGCGTCCGGAGCCTGTGCTCCGCGACGGGGGAGGCCACAACAGTGAGAGGCCCGCATACCGAAAAAGGAAAAAAAAAAAAAAAATCATACTTTCAACTACATGGTTTCTCTCCTCCTTGATTGTACTCTCTTTGCAAAACTCAAATTCCAGATGAACACAACCATCTGCTTTCTTAATATTCCTTCCTGAGTAGTTGAATGTAGGTGGAGAAAATTATATAACCAGACATACTGTTTTGTTTGTTTGTTTGTTTGTTTTAACATCTTTATTGTAGTATAATTACTTTACAATGGTGTGTTAGTTTCTGGTTTATAACAAAGTGAATCAGTTATACATATACATATGTTCCCATATCACTTCCCTCTTGCGTCTCCCTCCCTCCCACACTCCCAAACCCACCCCTCTAGGTAGTCACAAACCACCTAGCTGATCTCCCTGTGCAATATAGCTGCTTCCCACTAGATATCTGTTTTTGGCTTGGTAGTGTATATATGTCCATGCCACTCTTTCACTTTCTCACAGCTTACCCTTCCCCCTCCCCATATCCTCAAGTCCATGCTCTAGTAGGTCTGTGTCTTTATTCCCGTCTTACCCCTAGGTTCTTCATGAGTTTCTTTTTTTTCCCTTACATTCCATATATATGTGTTAGCATACAGTATTTGTTTTTCTCTTTCTGACTTAGTTCACTCTGTATGACAGACTCTAGGTCCATCCACCTCACTACAAATAACTCAATTCGTTTCTTTTTATGGCTAAGTAATATTCCATTGTATATATGTGCCACATCTTCTTTATCCATTCATCTGTTGATGGACACTAAGGTTACTTCTATGTTCTGGCTATCATAAATAGAGCTGCAATGAATATTTTGATGCATGATTCTTTTTGAATTATGGTTTTCTCAGGGTATATGCCCAATAGTGAGATTGGTGGGTCGTATGGCAATTCTATTTGTAGTTTTTTAAGGAATCTCCATACTGTTCTCCATAGTGGCTGTATCAATTTACATTCCCACCAACAGTGCAAGAGTGTGCCCTTTTCTCCACACCCTCTCCAGCACTTATTGTTTCTAGATTTTTTGATGATGGCCATTCTGACCAGTGTAAGATGATATATCATTGTAGTTTTGATTTGCAATTCTCTAATGATTAACAATGTTGAGCATTCTTTCATGTGTTTGTTGGCAATCTGTATGTCTTCTTTGGAGAAATGTCTATTTAGGTCTTCTGCCCATTTTTGGATTGGGTTGTTTGGTTTTTTGTTATTGAGCTGCATGAGCTGCTTATAAATTTTGGAGATGAATCCTTTGTTAGTTGCTTCATTTGCAAATATTTTCTCCCATTCTGAGGGTTGTCTTTCGGGCTTGTTTATGTTTTCCTTTGCTGTGCAAAAGCTTTTAAGTTTCATTAGGTCCCATTTGTTTATTTTTGTTTTTATTACCATTTCTCTAGGAGGTGGGTCAAAAAGGATCTTGCTGTGATTTATGCCATAGAGGGTTCCGCCTATGTTTTCCTCTAAGAGTTTGATAGTGTCTGGTCTTACATTTAGGTCTTTAATCCTTTTTGAGGTTATTTTTGTGTATGGTATTAGGGAGTGTTCTTATTTCATACTTTTACATGTACCTGTCCAGTTTTCCTAGCACCACTTATTGAAGAGGCTATCTATTCTCCACTGTATATTCTTGCCTCCTTTATCAAAGATAAGGTGACCATATGTGTGTGGGTTTATCTCTGGGTTTTCTATTCTGTTCCATTGATGTATATTTCTGTTTTTGTGCCAGTACCATACTGTCTTCATTACTGTAGCTTTGTGGTATTGTCTGAAGTCAGGGAGCCTGATTCCTCCAGCTCCGTATTTCGTTCTCAAGATTGCTTTGACTATTCGGGATCTTTTGTGTTTCCATACAAATTGTGAAATTTTTTGTTCTAGTTCTGTGAAAAATGCCAGTGGTAGTTTGATAGGGATTGCATTGAATCTGTAGATTGCTTTGGGTAGTAGAATCATTTTCGCAATGTTGATTCTTCCAATCCAAGAACATGGTATATCTCTCCATCTATTTGTATCATCTTTAATTTCTTATAAGACATTTTCATTAGTGTCTTATAATTTCTGCACACAGGTCTTTTGTCTCCTTAGGGAGGTTTATTCCTAGACATTTTATTTTTTTGTTGCAATGGTAAATGAGAGTGTTTTCAAAATTTCACTTTCAGATTTCTCATCACTAGTGTGTAAGAGTGACAGAGATTTCTGTGCATTAATTTTGTATCCTGCTACATTACCAAATTCATTGATTAGCTCTAGTAGTTTTCTGGTAGCATCTTTAGGATTCTCTATGTAGAGTATCATGTCATCTGCAAACAGCAATAGCTTTACTTCTTCTTTTCTAATTTGGATTCCTGTTATATCTTTTTCTTCTCTGATTGCTGTGGCTAGAACTTCCAAAACTATGTTGAATAAGTGTGGTGAGAGTGGGCAGCCTTGTCTTGTTCCTGATCTTAGTGGAAATGGTTTCAGTTTTTCACCATTGAGGACGATGCTGGCTGTGGGTTTGTCATATATGGCCTTTATTGTGTTGAGGAAAGTTCCCTCTATGCCTACTTCCTGCAGGGGTTTTATCATAAATGGGTGTTGAATTTTGTCGAAAGCTTTCTCTGCATCTATTGAGATGATCATATGGTTTTTCTCCTTCAGTTTGTTAATATGGTGTATCACGTTGATTGATTTGCATATACTGAAGAATCCTTGCATTCCTAGAATAAACCCCACTTGATCATGGTGTATGATCGTTTTAATGTGCTGTTGGATTCTGTTTGCTAGTATTTTGTTGAGGATTTTTGCATCTATGTTCATCAGTGATATTGGCCTGAAGTTTTATTTCTTTGTGACATATTTGTCTGGTTCTGGTATCAGGGTGATGGTGGCCTCGTAGAATGAGTTTGGGAGTGTTCCTCTCTCTGCTCTATTTTGGAAGAGTTTGAGAAGGATAGGTGTTAGCTCTTCTCTAAGTATTTGATAGAATTCCCCTGTGAAGCCATCTGGTCCTGGGCTTTTGTTTGTTGGAAGATTTCTAATCACAGTTTCAATTTCAGTGCTTGTGATTGGTCTGTTGATATTTTCTATTTCTTCCTGGTTCAGTCTAACCTAAATGCAGTTTGTGCATTTCTAAGAATTTGTCCATTTCTTCCAGTATGTCCATTTTTTTGGCATAGAGTTGCCTGTAGTAATCTCTCATGATTCTTTGTATTTCTTCAGTGTCAGTTGTTACTTCTCCTTTTTCATTTCTAATTCTATTGATTTGAGTCTCCTCCCTTTTTTTCTTGATGAGTCTGGCTAATGGTTTATCAATTTTGTTTATCTTCTCAAAGAACCAACTTTCAGTTTTATTGATCTTTGCTATCATTTCCTTCATTTCTTTTTCATTTATTTCTGGTCTGATCTTTATGATTTCTTTCCTTCTGCTAACTTTGGAGTGTTTTTGTTCTTCTTTCTCTAATTGCTTTAGGGACAAGGTTAGGTTGTTTATTCGAGATGTTTCCTGTTTCTTAAGGTAGGATTGTATTGCTATAAACTTCCCTCTTAGAACTGCTTTTGCTGCATCCCATAGGTTTTGGGTCATCGTGTCTCCATTGTCATTTGTTTCTAGGTATTTTTGATTTCCTCTTTGATTTCTTAGTGATCACTTCCTTATTAAGTAGAGTATTGTTTAGCCTCCATGTGTTTGTATTTTTTACAGATCTTTACCTGTGATTGATATCTAGTCTCATAGCATTGTGGTCGGAAAAGATACTTGATACAATTTCAATTTTCTTAAATTTATCAGGGTTAGATTTGTGACCCAAGATATGACCTATCCTGGAGAATGTTGCATGAGCACTTGAGAAAAATGTGTATTTTGTTGTTTTTGGATGGAATATCCTATAAATATCAATTAAGTCCATCTTATTTAATGTATCATTTAAAGCTTGTGTTTCCTTATTTATTTTCATTTTGGATGATCTGTCCATTGGTGAAAGTGGGGTGTTAAAGTCCACTACTATGAATGTGTTACTGTCAATTCCCCCCTTTTATGGCTGTTAGTATTTGACTTATGTATTGAGGTGCTCCTGTGTTGGGTGCATAAATATTTACAATTGTTATATCTTCTTCTTGGATCAATTCCCTGATCATTATGTAGTGCCCTTCTTTGTTTCTTGTAATAGTGTTTATTTTAAAGTCTATTTTTTCTGATATGAGAATTGTTACTCCATCTTTCTTCTGATTTCCATTTGCATGGAATAACTTTTTCCATCCCCTCAGTTTTAGTCTGTATGTGTCCCTAGGTCTGAAGTGGGTCTCTTGTAGACAGCATATATATGGGTCTTGTTTTTGTATCTATTCAGCCAGTCTGTGTCTTCTGGTGGGAGCATTTAATCCATTTACATTTAATATAATTATCGTTATGTATGTTTTTATTTGCATTTTCTTAATTGTTTTGGGTTTGTTATTGTAAGCTTTTCCTTCTCTTGTGTTTGTTGCCTAGAGAAGTTCCTTTAACATTTGTTGTAAAGCTGGTTTGGTGATGCTGAACTCTCTCTGCTTTTGCTTGTTTGTAAAGGTTTTAATTTCTCCATCAAATCTGAATGAGATCCTTGCCGGGTAGAGTAATCTTGGTTGCAGGTTTTTCTCCTCCATCACTTTAAATATGTCCTGCCACTCCCTTCTGGCTTGCAGATTTTCTGCTGAAAAATCAGCTGTTATCCTTATGGGGATTCCCTTGTGTGTTATTTGTTGTTTTTCCCTTGCTTCTTTTAATATGTTTTCTTGGTATTTAATTTTTGATAATTTCATTAATATGTGTCTTGGTGTGTTTCTCCTTGGATTTATCCTGTGTGGGACTCTATGTGCTTCCTGGACTTGATTAACTATTTCTTTTCCCATATTAGGGAAGTTTTCAACTATAATCTCTTCAAATATTTTCTCAGTCCCTTTCTTTTTCTCTTCTTCTTCTGGGACCCCTATAATTCGAATGCTGGTGCATTTAATGTTGGTCAGAGGTCTCTGAGACTGTTCTCAGTTCTTTTCATTCTTTTTTCTTTATTTTGCTCGGCAGTAGTTATTTCCACTATTTTATCTTCCAGGTCACTTATCCCTTCTTCTGCCTCAGTTATTCTGCTATTGATCTCATCTAGAGTATTTTTAATTTCATTTATTGTGTTGTTCATCATTGCTTATTTCCTCTTTAGTTCTTCTAGGTCCTTGGCAAATGTTTCTTGTATTTTCTCTATTCTATTTCCAAGATTTTGGATCATCTTTTCTATTATAATTCTGAATTTTTTTTTAGGTAGACTACCTATTTCCTCTTCATTTGTTAGTTCTGGTGGGTTTTTACCTTGCTCCTTCATCTTCTGTGTGTTTTTCTGTCTTCTTATTTTGCTTTTCTTACTGTGTTTGGGGTCCCCTTTTCGCAGGCTGCAGTTGGTGGTTCCCGTTGTTTTTGGTGTCTGTGCCCAGTGGCTAAGTTTGGTTCAGTGGGTTGTGTAGGTTTCCTGGTGGAGGGGACTAGTGCCTGTGTTCTGGTGGATGAGGCTGGATCTTGTTTTTCTGATAGGCAGGTCCACGTCCGGTGGTGTGTTTTGGGATGTCTGTGGCCTTATTATGATTTTAGGCAGCGTCTCTGCTAATGGATGGGGCTGTGTTCCTGTCTTGCTAGTTGTTTGGCCTAGAGTGTCCAGCACTGTACCTTGCTGGTCGTTGAGTGAAGCTGGGTGTTCGTGTTGAGATGGAGACCTCTGGGAGATTTTTGCCATTTGATATTATGTGGAGCTGGGACGTCTCTTGTGGACCAGTGTCCTGATGTTGGCTCTCCCACCTCAGAGTCACAGCAATATCTCCTGGCTGGAACACCAAGAGCCTGTCCTCCACACAACTTAGAATAAAAGGGAGAAAAAATAGAAAGAAAGAAAGAAAGAAAGAAAATAAAAGAAAATAAAGATAAAATAAAATAAAGTTATTAAAATAAAAAATAATTATTAAGAAAAAAATTTTAAAAAGTAAAACAAACAAACAAACAAAAAAAACAAAAAACAAATAAAACAGACGGACAGAACCCTAGGACAAATGGTGAAAGCAAAGCTACACAGACAAAATCTCGCACAGAAGCATACACATACACACTCACAAAAAGAGTAAAAGGGGAAAAAATAATCTATCTTGCTGCCAAAGTCCACCTCCTCAATTTGGGATGATTTGTTGTCTATTCAGGTATTCCACAGATGCAGGGTACATCAAGTTGATTGTGGAGCTTTAATCCGCTGCTTTTGAAGCTGCTGGGAGAGATTTCCTTTCTCTTCTTTGTTCACATAGCTCCCGGGGTTCAGCCTTGGATTTGGCCCTACCTCTACATGTAGGTCGCCTTAGGGCGTCTGTTCTTCGCTCAGACAGGATGGGGTTAAAGGAGCCGCTGATTCGGAGGCTGTGGCTCACTCAAGCCGTGTGTAGGGAGGAGTATGGTTGCGGGGTGAGCCTGCAGTGGCACAGGCCAGCGTGTGCTCTCCCAGGGAAGTTGTCCCTGGATCACGGGACCCTGGCAATGGCAGGCTGCACAGGCTACGGGAGGGGAGGTGGGGATAGTGACTTATGCTCGCACACAGGCTTCTTGGTGGCGGCAGCAGCAGCCTTAGCGTGTCATGCTCATCTCTGGGGTCCGCACTGTTAGCCGCGG
This sequence comes from Mesoplodon densirostris, assembly GCF_025265405.1. Classification (NCBI taxonomy): domain Eukaryota; kingdom Metazoa; phylum Chordata; class Mammalia; order Artiodactyla; family Ziphiidae; genus Mesoplodon; species Mesoplodon densirostris. The sequence continues at coordinate 57,514,963 of NC_082671.1, forward strand.
CTTCTGCCTGTCTCTGGAGCTCCTTTAAGCAGCGCTCTTAATCCCCTCTCCTCGCACACCAGGAAACAAAGAGGCAAGAAAAAGTCTCTTGCCTCTTCGGCAGGTCCAGACTTTTTCCCGGACTCCCTCCCGGCTAGCTGTGGTGCACTAACCCCTTCAGGCTGTGTTCATGCCGCCACCCCCAGTCCTCTCCCTGGGATCTAAGCTCCGAAGCGGAAGTCTCAGATCCCAGCCCCTGCTCGACCTGGCGGGTGAGCAGACAAGACTCAGGCTGGTGAGTGCCGGTCGGCGCCGATCCTCTGTGCGGGAATCTCTCCGCTTTGCCCTCTGCACCCCTGTGGCTGTGCTCTCCTCCGTGGCTCTGAAGCTTCCCCCGTCCTCCACCCGCAGTCTCCACCCATGAAGGGGCTTCCTAGTGTGTGGAAACCTTTCCTCCTTCACGGCTCCCTCCTACTGGTGCAGGTCCCATCCCTATTATTTTGTCTCTGTTTATTCCATTTTTCTTTTGCTCCACCCAGGTACGTGGGGAGTTTCTTGCCTTTTGGGAGGTCAGAGGTCTTCTGCCAGTGTTCAGTGGGTGTTCTATAGGAGCAGTTCCACATGTAGATGTATTTCTGATGTATCTGTGGGGAGGAAGATGATCTCCGCATCCTACTCTTCCGCCATCTTCTCCTGTCTCCAGGCATACTGTTTTTACTTTAACTTCATGACCTCACATCTCAAATGGACTCGATACTACTCAGCAATTCTTCGATGTTTATCAATTCAGCTCACTTTCCAATACCTGAGATGACTATTTTATATATTATCCTCTCTCCTTTCCAAGCTCACTCTGAATCACTCATAGCTAATGGCCCCACCTCATACTTTACTGTGAAAATAATAATTACCAGAGCAGAGTTCCTTATAAACACATCTGCAAACTCACTGATAAAATAAATTTTCACTTATTGACGTATGGGGAAGTCATTCTGACTTATACATGAGTTAACTTGAATTTTATGTGAACTAGAACAGCCTGTTTGTGGCCTATCAAACATACATTGTACATCTGCTTTAGTTATTAAAGAAAAGGGAACATTGACCAGAAGTAAAGAATGCCCATGTTAAAAATAAAGATTAAATGCCTCCTTTCCTGGGACGCCAGTGCTGGTACTACTTTGATGATAAGACTCCCTTACTAGGTGCCAAGGCCATATTGATTAGCTATGTATGTGCTGGTATGTTTGTTTGTTTGTTTGAAATCTTGAAGAAATGTGTCCCTGACTTGTTTAATGTTCTTTCTTCTGACAAGATATAAAACTGCTGAAAACCATGATTCTTCAGAGCAGTTCCTCAGGGTAATCTGGGAAGCTGACTTCTGGGCTACAGTCCTCTCTTTGGCTCAAATAAAACTTTCTCCTACTCTTATTATAGGTTGTGTAGTGATTATTTTTGTTGATATCACTTACATACCCACATACCTTCTCTTTTTCCCATCTGTTATATCTAAGAAATATAAAGGCCAATCCTTTCTTAAATGCTTGGATTCAATTTTGGCTTCTCTTTCAAGCTTTTTACTCCCACTTCTAACTTAGATCCAATAGTTTTCACACTTCAAGACAACAGACATTTGGGGGATATAATTACTTCTGGATTTATGTGGTCATTGATATATTTGTATTGAGTCATGTTCATCTGTAAACAGATATAAAATCCTAACTAAAGTATATGAAATAATTAAGAATATTTAATATTTCTAAAACTATGAGACAGGTCTTCATGAAGCAAAATAAAAGAAATATGGTACGAACATACCTGCTCCTTCTCTACTTTTAATAATCATCAAATTCAATTTCTCAAAGTCTAAATATCCCCTATATTCACTCTAATTAGTTCACTGCATTGATTTACTTCTCACATCAACTGGGGGTAATTTGCAATTTGTGATGTGAATTGGTCTTTCCCAAAGACTATTTAGTTTTCAGATGTTTTAAGTTTGACTTCACTTTAGTAATTATTTCAAGTTTTTTGGTCACAGTTGCAATGGAAGAAAATAGCTACCTTAAGACTACACAATATGCTATGATATAAAGCTGGATACTTAAAACCTTTTGATGACATGAGCTAAATGCAGTATCAAAAATATTTTGGGAGGTGACTTGTTGAAAGATGATTGCACCGAATGCATACCAAGTCATGCGGATGCATACTCTGCAACAACACTTCCTTTCTAGAAATGCAAATACAGACATTAATCATCCCTACTTTGAGAAATATAAGAAAAGAATGTATTCTGAATTACTTTGGACTGCTGGACAGTATTACCTTTTTTTTTTTTTTTTTTGCCTCAAGATGTTTATTGTAGTATTTCTCAAAATAGAGAGGAAAAACTAGAAACTGTTCTAAATGAGGAAAGAGTTTAGTGTATTATGACAGATCATATGCATCCCTTAAAATTAAAACTATGACCATATCATAAGCATTTTTCTTGGACAGTATTACCCTGAATATATATATATATATATATATATTTTTTTTTTTTTTCACTCCCAGATGGACCAAATGTTTCTCGGCTTTTCTTCTTCTAATAATAAGAATAGTAACTAGAACAAATGGAAGTTTACTCCAGCATACTTAGCATTGTACTAAGAGTTTACACACTTTAGCTCTTTTAATTCTCTCATCAACCTTATAAAATAGGTACTATTAGGGCAAACCATAGTGTCTGGTGTTATTGTTTTTACCATATATGACCTATACACCTGAAATTTTATATGATTTAACCTAACTTTACTACCCTATTTTACAGATGAGGATACTGAGGTACAGAGAGGTGAAGTTGATTACTCAAGGCTTGTGTCACACCCAGGCCTGTATGGCTCAAGAACTGGACTTAACACTCAGAATGGTATCTTAGCAACACTTGAAACATCAAGATAACCCTTTTTTTCTTACAATGGAAAACTTTCATCAATGTAACTAGAGTTCTGCAACATTGGGTTATCAATGGTTCAACTTGTTCAGATTTTATCAGATAATTCTTCATACTTTCTCATCCTGATAATACTCACTATGCTAACTTAGAAGCATGAAAGGAAAATAGTTCTTTAAACAATACATACTAATCCTAAATTATTCAGTTACTGAAAATCACGTAACAAAGGATCCTTAGATGGTCTAGCTTATCTCCTGAGGAAACATGAAAAAGCACATTATGTCTCTGTGTGCTATAATTCTAAGATTAATCAAAGTTCTGGCCTCTAGGCAAAGACTGGCCAGTTGCTATCAGGAGAGAATCAGGCATAAAAAATTTCAGGGAAGGAGTGTGGGTTCACCTTTAGGAGTCAGGTCTGAGCAATTTGAGTACAAACAATATTTAGCTTAAGTGATAGTTTAATCTACTAAAATATTTTCTTTGTGTGATGATTTATGTTATATTTTCTCATAAGTTTAATGGACTGAATTTGTATAAGCAATGCCAGATGAAACAACATTTACTTAAAGAAACTAGAAAAGAAATTTACTCAGCAATTAAGAATCTCATTTTTCCAATTCTTAGTAGTCATTATATTAGCATTACTCTATGATGACATTAAAGGGAAAAAAAGCACATCAACACTACATTACTACACATACTCACACCAAAAATAACAACAGATATATTTATTGTCATGAACAATATGCTGAACTGACTTTTAAAAACATGATTAAAGGATTGATTAAAAGTGACTATGATGGCTGAATTCATTCCACTAGCTACCATGGGATTTGTATATATATGCTCTAACAAATAGATACTGTTTGATGAACTTTCCTTTTTAAAAGTACAAAGTGGAAAAAATGTATTAGTGTATTAGCATACATGAAGTATTAGCATAGCATGTGTAGGTGTTAACATTGGCTTTAGCCAAGGAAGAGCACACTGAAAACACCATCCTCTATTAAATATACTCCCACCTGCTTTGGGAGAATGAATAGGCAAAACATAGGCGACTAGGATTGCTTCAAGGGAGGTTCCCATCTCTGATGCCTCCTAAATGAATGAACATCAAGCTGTACTACTAAATAACTAGCAGAGGGTGCTATCAAGAATATGCAATAGATCCCATGTATTTACTTGAGATGAAGAACTTGAAAGGTGAAATGGAGGTAAGGAGCAAGTCCAGTATCTAAAAGGAAAACAGTCATCTCAAGTTCATCAAGGTGGTTCCATTCTGTGTTACTGTGTCCAAATTTGTTTGAGCTGAAACCATTAGTGAACTTTCCATGAATGCTGCTCCCTGGGGTACTGGTGATAGTACCCTAAGTCTTCACCTCCTGGCTAAATAAGGTAACAAAGAAGAAAACCCTCACTTTCAGTTCCAAAATAAAATCCGCTTGACTCTACCTAATGTTCCCCATGATGGTCTCTTATCTTCCTGGGTCTCATAAGACTCCTAACATTTGCCTGCTTTCAACCCCAGATACGTTTTACCTTTCCCTGGAGGGAGGATAGCTATATGGAAATAGTAAGTACATCAGTGAAAGCAGCCCCATTCTCTATGCTGGTGGGCTTTTAGAAACATCTTGGACACTGCTTTTTAGAGGAGATCCAGCTAGGTATACGCAGAAGTTTGACAGCTAACCCTTTAAACAAGTTGAACTGTTTTATAGCAAACTCCCCAAACCTGTAGTTCTATATTTTTAAATGATGTGTGTGTGTCTATATCAAATATATTTTTCTGAACACATTTCAGCGAGCATACAGCCATCAAATGTCAAGGAACACAAAGCAATCTTACTCTGCATTGTGTACAATACTAGTGGCTCTGATAAAAGATTAAAAACAACCATATTTATAACTGGAAATTAGATTTTGTATTTAGATTTACTTTCCAGTGTTCTTTTTAAATGCATGGTTAATACAGTTGGATAAACCCTCTTCCTGTCCTCTGAGCCAGATTAAATGCAGTTTGGATTCATAATGATATTTACCCGATTTTTTCATATTTGACTTGTATAGGATAGGTTTTTTTGTTTGTTTGTTTGTTTTTAATATCAACCATGCCCCAGCATAGACAGAAAAGAAAAGGCATTTTGGTTATTTCAGTAAGCTTAAACGAATATATCTGAATGCATAACTATGTATAAAAATAGATATGTAAAGTATCATATATACGCATGTATGTTTATTGGTATTGTGTGTGTGTGTGTGTGTGTGTGTGTATATATATATATATCAACATATAGTGAGAGCAGTTTAACATTATTTTATATCCCAGTTATATACCATGTGATTTTCATTTTCATAAATGATACCACTGAGAGGTAGTAGTTATTGAAAAGATTTTGAGCTCCATACCAACAGGGAGCTAAAAGATAGTGGCCATTTCAACCTTAAACCCCTGGCCTTATCCACTGGTTCAGGGATGGGCTAAGAACTCACAGGCTTTTCACTGTTTACCCTTTTCCTTCACAAGCTGCACAAAGGTTTTATTCAAATTGAACAGACCTCTCCGTTTGATTGATGCTCACAGCTACAACCACTTCCCCAAAGTGAGGAAAAAGCAGGGGTGCTAGGAATAGAGAGAAATTTAAAAATAGTCTGAATGATGCAAGAGCAATACTGCACCTACCACCCCAATTTAGCAAAGTGGAATATGTACTAAAATTGGAAAGGAAAAAAGCTTTCTCTTTAATAGAAAGAAAGCAGGAAAAATAAAGTGGGATTGCACCTTTAAGAGAAATAGAAATTGTAAATAACCATATGCCTTTGGAAAGAAACTGAGTGAAAAGATGAGAAGATAAATAATTCAATTCAGACCATCATAACCAAGTAATACATCATTCAGTCTTATTTGTTTTCATTTTCCCACTTATAATCAGAATTTAATTAAAACATTAAAATTATTTTTCATGTATTTTATGAGTACCTAAATATCATAAATTGTAGTATTATATAATGCCATTCATTTGAGCAATTGATATTCTGTTCTTTCTTTAAAATTTTCAATTATAGCCTGCTTTTATGAGAAATTCTTTTCATTCTCATTTTTCAACTCTAGGGCAGGAAGGTATATTGCCTTATCTGATGCATCTTGTTAGGGATGTTTTGGTTTCACCAAGGAAAAAATACTGGGTAAAAGATAACTGCATCAGAATTATGCTTGACTCTAATCACAGGTGTTTGGTGATCAGAACCTTCTGATGCCCTTGCCCTTGCTGTGGATGGGGTCTGTTGATCTTAAACCTTCTACTTGCTTTTTAATCCTTTGCTGCTCAGTCTTGCAGCTTGACTGTATTATTCCAGTTGCCTGACATTTACACATAGAACAATTTTTTTTTTCAAAATTGAGGGGTGTTTTAAATGAGGAGTTGTGGTTGTGAGGTCAATTTAGTGGATCATAACCAGAAAATGAAATTGAATAGACTAGATAGAAGATATTAAAGTCTATCAGCTGTAATAATGGCAAAATATGGTTAGGTAAACTGTGTGTGTATGCTGTGTGGTAAATGTATTACTGTTGGTCATTGTCAAAAAACTTTGAAAATCACTACGGTAGAAGAATACTTATCCACGAAACTAAAACGTCAAAAACATCCTAATAGAATTATCTTAGAAAGCTTTTTCAATGTATCTGATAATAATAAATACTGTATTCAATTTCTCTAAGACACATACACTTTAAAACTGCTTATTTATTATCATAGTCTATGTCGTGTATTAGGAATGATAACATTTGCTAAAATCTTTTTTTGGATCACTTGGACAATTTGTATGTACAATACCTAAACTCCAAAAATAACATTAACTGAGACAGATCAATGGTTAGACTCTCTTGCAAATGATCTTTGGCTGAAACTCTAAATTTGGTATCTTTAGTATTGCTCATCAGCTAACCTTAGCTAATTTCTCTAGAAGGAGCCTCTATCCTCTCTGGCTCAGCATAGCAGTCAACCTTCTCCTGTTGACATGAGTTTGTTAATATGAGTTACCAAGTCCTGATCTCCTCTTCCATAGTACAGCCCATCTCATCTTATTTCCTCAGAGAGTCATTGTTATATACTTTTAAAATCAACTATTATACTGTTTCTGAGGTTTCAGTTAAAGAAAATAATATGTATAAATATATCATAATCATTGATGCATACAAACTAATTTTGGTTCCTTCCCTTTTCAGAAAAATCTCCAAATTGTACCATGCTTAAACACATTGGTACAAACAACTCTCAAAGGAATGTTAATTTCTAGCATTAGTTTTTCTAATTTTTTAAAGTAAGGATTCAAATGCCACTGAA